>NC_083549.1:7874967-8474967 GCF_018135715.1 Danaus plexippus
TATTCAAATATTATATATAATATTTTTAATTACCTTGTGTTTATTGGGACTTTATTCTTAACTATTATATTATATTAAATGTCAAACTGAACGTAGACGGAGATTTCTGCTCTAGTTTTTTTCATTATATATTCACAAAGATTTTTAAATTAATGTTCATTATAAATTATATAAAGATTTAAAATAAAAATGAAATACAGACGAAGTGATAACCTCCTTCTTTGAAGTCGGTTGAAAACAATATTTCACTGTACAAAACGTATGAATTATATTTAAATTTTAAAAACTATTATATATGATTATTGAAATAACAATTATTTTAAACATAATTGATGTCATTGCTTCTTATCAAGGAGTTCTTGATATCTTTACGCTTACTCTAAGTTAGCATCGTCACTATAAACGGAGCGTTAACAGTTCTACACGTTATAGTATTAACGTCGGCTATGGAATGGAATACGTGAAACACCTCGTGTCTACTGACTATAGAAACTTGTACTAGGCGTACAGAATCCTTACAAGAGTACTCACTCTGTGGTTGTCCTAACTCCTAACCCGAAGAATATCCCGCACTTCTGGTGGAAGAATATAACTTATTTATAATTTGTCAAAATAACCAAATAGTAATACTGAGCAATCATATCATATTTTAAACAATAGGCAGGTACGTTATGCAATTTTTTGTCGTAAACTTGAATGAATGTAAATTGCAGTTTTTTTAAGGCCAAAGTTCGTAGTGACCCGTCTAAAACAAGTCACTGTTTAGTTTTATACGTAAAATGATTTAATAAGATTTTTTTTTTATTGTCGATAGGAAATAAATTCATAATAAAATGTCATAACTGGTAATTTTAAATATAAAAAATGTATTTTATTATATTTTCATGTGTGTGTTGTCCGTTAATGTTTAAAATAATGATAGCTTAGTCCAAGTTCTGTATCGTCACTACACACGGAGCGTTTCTCGTTTCTCATTCAATTATAATCTACGTTAATACTATAATATGGGAATATTTAAGAATGTAAAACTATTAACGCAGCGCACGTAGTGACGTTGTTAACTTAGAGTAAACGTAAATATGACAAAATTAATTCCTTAGAATATTACGGTTACAAAACATTATCCCAATATAAACTAATTAACATTAATACCGGAAGTTGAAAATAAGGTTTACCTTTAATAAAAATGCAAATTTAAATTATTACTTACATCCTTAATTATAAAACAAAACCCCGTTTATATATTTTCATAAAAACATCTATTTTTCAAGCAAAGCATTTTTTTTTTAATTTGTATATTATAGTTATATGTGCGGGATCTTTGTAAATATTAATCTCTTAAATTTGGTCAACATACGACCCTATGATCGATTACCTACTCGACGTGATGGCAGACACTTAACAAACATACAGAAAAATACTAGATTTTAACGTATAACCAACGTAATACATAAAAATACTAATACCTTAAAAGAATAATTTAATTTTAGCAAAGATTCCCACATTTTTGCACTAAATTTATTTGGCGCGCAAACATCTGGACATTTAAAAAAAAAACAAGTCGCAACTAGGGCGTGTGATATTTTCATACAGCTTGTTAGTGGTCACTCCTTTATAGATTTTTTAACAAAGATCTGTTAAGTGGCTGAGAAAACAGTTTTTTTTTATATATTTTTATAGCAATCTTGTTTCACAATGGGCCCTTGGGGACAGTGAGATGTTATACAAAATATTTGTTTTTTTTTTAGTCTATGGAATGAACTAGATCATACTTTTTAAAATTATTTATTTAATATACATTTTATATTAACACATTATGTGCTTTTATATAATCTGTTAAGATAAGACTTTCGCGAGTATTCATTTAGATAAAACTAATATTTTCGGGTTTACGACGCGATTTCTTTTTTTTTTTTGAATTACACACTCCCAATGTTTCGATTAATTTGCAGCAACCGTGATCACGGCCAGACGAGGTAAAAATTTAAGATTTTAATACATTTAACAAAGTAAACCAAAAATAGAGAAAATATTAACATCGGCATACGTTGTCCAGCATACACCTCTACAGAATATAATCGCCTTTGCCGTGTTGGGAATAAAAAAAAAAACCTGTCAATATTCAAAACAAATGTCACTGTAGCGTCCCCTAAAATAAGGCGATATATTGAAAACACATGTAGCGTTATAATGTCCATTGTGGCTAAGTTTTTGGACTTTTAAGGTAAATCCGTGGACGGCGACAGTTCCCATGACGGGTGAATTAATTTCTGTTATGTTTATCACAATGGTTATCGGAAGTGAGACGGATTATTTCCGTCGTCGGCCATCTTGATATGATTTACATGTCGATATGTTTCTCTCCCCAACCGCTACAGATAACGGCCATTATATGTTGTGATAATTCACAGCAGGGCTCTCATAATCTTTGATTTCACGCGACATTTCTGGAATTAGAATATGACATTGTACTTTTTTTTTCCTTAAACTTTATCGCGGGAAAGTTTAGGTTTAAGGACATATTTAAAATGTTGTAATTTTAATACTTTTTTTTCTATTTCAATGTAGGTACATATACAATAAAAATGGCTAAATAATATTCATTATAATTTATACATGTGTATATATTGTTGTGGTGATTATATTTATTTATGTTCCTATTAATTATTGTGAGTAAAGTGGTATATTGAACTTCATATTTGTTGGTCCGATTTCATTCTCAAAAGAGTCTAGATGTGGCTGATAAGCACAGTGCACCGCCCCTCACAGGGGTGACCCAACGCGAGACATTATTACATCATTACATCATTAATAAAAATATATTCAAAACTTAATACAATAAAAATATATAATAATTAATAAGATAAAAAAATCCGATAGATCATAAAAAAAAATCTATATAAAATAAATGATTATAAATCTCCGGTCAACCCTAAATCCTCCAAAAGACCGTTCAAAGCCCACGCAATGACATAATAACGATCGGAGATCACAGATAAGCTATTAATTTGGCTCAAGTATCCTCAGCCAGGGGTCCATCGCGATATTAAAAGCAAGGAATATAACATCTATTGTAATGTCATAAAGACGCGAATCCTTTAATTATATATTTGTATTGTAATTGATATTCAATAGCGTGCAATGCTTATTGTTTTCTATGCGGTCTGATTACAACCCGGAGGCTGATTGTAAAGATTAAATATGTTATAATATATTTTTATTAATAAAAATAATTTAAATTTATATTGTAGTCTACTCGCGAGTCGTTTAAATAAAACTTATAATTTTCGAATTTACTACGAGTTTATTTCACGAAATTTAACGAAATCTTCCCGACGTTTCGGTCACTTAGCAGCAATCGTGATCATGGACATGAGATGAGAATTTTTCATCATTTCATTACATGTAGTTTAAAATAATAAAATAACCGCGTAGTACAACCGAAAATATATGTTTTATTTTAATTCGTATTATTTATCATCCCAAGCTATACCTTACAGTTATCATTCAGTGGAAGTCTTCTCAACATCGATCCAACCGTTACAGAGATCGGCTGACAGGTACAGACGAAAAATAGAAACAAAAAAAATATCGTTCAGTAACATAAAAAAAATACATGCATTTTATAAATTAGGGTGTTTTATGACAGATTTTAATATTAAAAATACTAGTAGAGAAAGCTACTCTGGTGTTGTTTAGCTATATATAGAATTTGAAGCTTTTCTCATTGCAGTCAGTAATTTATTTGCTGAGTAAATATTTTTTTATAATCAAGGAGCTAATCAGTGCCATGTGAGAGGTGAGAGGTCGCATGCTACGGATAATTTTATTGTCTTTTGTCTAATCACCGTTCCAGTCGCGTCTCGAGTCAGCCGTGACTCCTGATAGGTAATTATCATAATGACTATCAAATTAAATTAATGATAAAGGTTTATATGTTGTAATTATTAAGTTGTGAATAAGATAGAAAGATCCTTCGAGACAGCAAGATGAGACGTGCATGAGAGTAACACCCTTAATTGTAGGTGAACTTTTTATTTAAATTGAATTCACTAATTTAATTACTTCAACTTGAAGGTTAAAGGATGTTAGATACTTGATTATTATTAATAATATCTGCCAACTGTGTCCGTGATATGTGCGTCACCCGGGGCGGGTTTCTTGACAAATTTACGGCGGTTTTTGCGTAATTTTTTACAACAGACCCGGCTTTATGGTTCCCGTAAGTTAAATTTCACCATTTTTTCAAAGTTTCTTCGGTGAAAGATTAGTTTTGAGGTGTTAATCTTATCTCATATATCTGACTCTATCTCAAGTTCACGATGAGATATGACGCTAGAGATTTAAGAACATATAAACTTATTTTATGTAAAAAGCATATTATTTGTAGAAATATTATACGTCTGAACGAACTCTAAGCCAATGATAAGAACATTGTAACTTTTGTTTAACGAGAGCATTTTAAAACAGGAATATGTTAAGATATGCATCACTCGGCCTCAGGCGGTGTACCATCCGTTTAGTAAATCCCCACAATGGTACAGAACCTGCCGACACGCGTTTTATTCAACCCTTAAGATGAATCTGTGCGCGTGCCGGGTTCAGACCTCCCTCTGAATCTCTTCATCCCTTTTATTTAAGGGTTAGGGCAAGGATTCTGTGACTCGCGCTCATTGTTCAGATAAAGATTGGACTTCTTTATGTGCTTTATACGGCTTCCTTTTATTAGTCTTTGTGTTATCAGGTTTGTTATAGGATTGTTATAGAACATTTGTTCTTACCTCAAAAATATTATTAGTTAAAAAATTACAATGAACGTGGAGTAATTCACCAGATCTAGTTTTATACACGAACGTGAGTCTCCACGTGTACTCGGACCGTGGGACCACACGTACTGCGAACAAATCCCATAACCAGATTTCATTCTTCATCAATATTCACAATATCAGCCGAAGCCCCTTTTTCTGTGTACTTTTTTGTTCAGGTTTAACGACTTTTTTTGGACGCCGAAAAGACGCTGACCTACGACCTGGGGGCCCTTTGAACGGTCTCTAGCCGAATCTAGTTTTGTATAAAAACGAGTGTCTGAACGTTTGTTTGTAAGTCCAGAACGGATGTTATGTGTAAGGGCGGAGACGTTAGGTAGATAAGCGACGACATCACACGGCTTGTACATATAACACCTGAACATACGCTTCTATACTTAATTTTAACCCTGACTTTACTCGTCCCGGTGGTTACTGATCTCTAAGGCTACTTAATTAACATTTACCAATCGGATTCAACACACGCGATCCAAATGTGTTTTTTTCATGAAACCCCCAAGAACACGACAATGGTCCCAAGCTTCCGTTAAGTAACCCAATTTTTGCGCCATAAATAAAGCCCCCAAAAAAAAAACCTCCACAAAAGCCAACGGTCTTCTACATTTTTTACAAGGTCTCCCGGCTATGTATGAATTAATTTGGAACACGCCCTGATGCTTACACACAAAGTGGGTATTGAGAGCGAAAATTAGCCCACATTGAACGTCATTTTTTCTATTTATGCATTTTTTTGTCGAGTTTTTTAATATTTTGTGACAATATTGACAGATGCCTTCGAGACGGCGTCGGGTAGTTTGTAAATAATCTCATTGAAAATTAATACCATTCTTGAGATGGCTGATTGAAGGCATTGTTGAATGTTTTACATTATAACAGGGAACTGGCGCTCATAAATAAATATGGCATTGTTAGACTCGTTGCGATATTGACTGATTTAAATCTAACTAGATGATTTTTGAGACTGGATCAGTGGACACGGCCGTAATATATATAATATAAGCAATATTTAAACATCTTATATTATATGTTATAAATGAGAATTCGTTTGTAATTATCTTGGATGATAAAAATTTATCTGTATCACATGCAGTCTCACGTAATTTTGTCTAAATACGATAGAAATACGAAAGAAAATATACAATTAATTACTTATTATAAAACCAACAATAAAATAATAATAATTTACTATATAAAATTCGTCAAAAACCTTTTTATTCAGTAGATTTAAAGACAAACTTCATTCATAACTTTTTTCGGTAATTAAAGAATACTTTTATATTATAAAGTTACATTTAGAATGATCTCAATACATTCTGTATACAATAATCCGTATAACCCCGAGGTGTTTATCCTTTAGGCTCGTGCTGCAGCATCCATCCGTTACTCCAAGGGTTAGAATTAACCGGTGAGTTAAACCTTAACCCGACCACGTGCGGGGTTCAAGTCTGATTTATCTCAAACAGATCTATTAGATGTATTGTCATCTCGTAACTGGTACTACGGGATACGAGAGAATAAAAAAAACATTTATAACACCTAAATACATTTAAATATGTTTCAGGTTTTGAGCTTTTTATCTATAAGTTAATATAGAGTATGTTCCAACATACATATCAGCCCTAACCTCTTTCAAAAAATACATATTAACTGATGTGAAACTACTAACATGATTAATTTACAACTATAGTATGTAATGTACTTCATTAAAAATATGTTAGGTTGGTTTAAATATCAGAGAGGTAATTTAATTTAATCATATAATATCATATAAATACATAGAAATAAATATCGTATGTTTAAACAGACAGGACACGTATGTAGAGTTACAAAACTATTAGAAGACGCAACATGAATATTTTTTTCATGACAGAAGCTCTGTTGATCGCAAAATAAGGTTTGAAAAATACAGATCTTTATGAAAGAGAGACAGTTTCGTAATATATAAGTAAGATATTAAAGATTTCAAATACAGTAGTATGATTATTATTTGGACATAAGTAAACACGATTGAAGTAGCATTGATTGAAAGCCGAAGATATTAAAGATAATACACTGATGAGGTCCGTCCCGGGGGAAATACGACCGCCCGGCCGCCCGGCCGCCCGACCTCTGACTGGACTCCAACCGCGATATATACGGCTTTGGATAATATGCAGCCATTTATACGAATTATATTAAGGAATAACTTAATATAAATACGGCTTTTATTTCGTCAATCGAGAACATTAAGTATCCACATGTCGTAGGTATATCGAAGTGTTCTAGCGAGTAACATTCAACCGAACCAGCCGGTGGGATCTCGTGACGCTTTCCTCACATTATAATTGTTCATCCGTCTCCGTAATCCATCTCGAAGCTCAAGAATTCGTTGTAAATCCAATAAGTTGGCCGCTGAGTGCACGCGAACGCCTCTTTTTGTTCTCAAGCCGAGCGAACGGCAACCTGGCCTCCCTCCTGTGATCGCAGATTAAGTGGCATTAAGCACACAATCCTATCACTTGCCAACAAATCTCATTTTCACTGCACTTTAATCCGATATCATCGGATTTTAGCCAGCGATTCACGAAACAACACAAAAAGTGTCATACATTGAAGAGTCAGTTTAGAGCTCGGTGTGGAGCTGGGGCGGAAACCTCGATGGATGTGGAGCGACGAAGTGGCGTCGTGTAATGTATAGTTGTGTGGAAAAGCGTTCGCTCTGTAGTCAATTAAGTGATCAGCCAGGGGTTCCGCACAATTGGTCGCCTTCACACAAAGCGGTGGCGCCGCGGTGCGGAGGAATCGGGAAACGAAGCGAGGATTACACTTATTAGGGTGACTTTTATTAACCAGAGATAGCTGATATATACATCTTTAAAGATACGAAAGATGAGATGAGATAAAGAAAAAAAGATTTAAATTATAAACAATAGTATTGTTTGTAATGATTTTATTGATGATATGTATTAGGTAAAAATGATATTTAAATCAAAATGGCGTCCGAGTAACTCGGGCCGCGCGTAATCTCATCAAGCTCTGACCGGGGACCACTGACGGGTAGTTTTTTAATATTTCGTGCGGAATCCATCCTAATACCTTTATACACGTGCTCACGGTTTTATTTTTTATTTTCGGTTACCATTTTACATTTAGGTAAAAGAAAACTGACTGTTCAATAGCTCGGCTTTACTTTAAACAACTTTTTAGCGAGTTTAGGAATGGAAAATAAAAAGTCTAGGAATCTATTGTATGGAAACTTAACAGTCAGTAAACTTATTGAAATTAGGCTAAAATCTTCAAAGAGTTTGAAACAAAATGAAGTTATATATTTTTTTATTATTATTAAAAAAAAATACGAAAAAAATCGATAGAAAAATGTTATTACTGACGTCACTATCCTTATATATGGAACTTATTATTTATTCAACAAAACATAAAAATGAATTTTGTGTCATTACAACGTAAATAAAATAGTTATAGATATAATTAACACGAGTCCTCTCAAGCAATACGCTTCCCTTAAACTTACGACGACAAATCATTACAATTATTGCATTAATTAATCGGGCTATTAACCCGCCATTTTAGGTGAACCGCCATATTGATGACGTCACACCTAAGCACACATCATAGTAAGAGCACATATACAATTAAAAACAGAATCATTTAGAAGTATATTAATCAATAATATAAATTGTTATAGGTATATTAAGTTATTATTTGATGTTTGTGTGAAGACAGTGATAGCGACAGATAAAACACGGCCCCTGAACCGCTGATAACCCTGGCTCTTATGTACTCGATAGCACTATTTCGAAAATATAATCATTTATAATAAATACGAAGTAGCTTTTAATTCATTGCAATTAGTTTAAAATATTATATATATTTAACAAGATAGGTAATGCATATAATATTTTTTCGGATTAGGTACTACTCGTATTGTTTAGCTGCGTGCTAATAATAAAACACGCGTAGTATAGTCCGAAAAATATTAGTTTCATTTAAACGAGTACTCGCGAGAATCTTAAATCTCATTAAAATAGCTAATGATTTCTTAGTTTTTTTTTTATATTATTAGTAATAATTTAACTCTCATGTCAGGTGACTCTGTAATACTTGTTTGATCTCAATGACCGTTAACATTAGGACGTCTCGTCTCGTGTCAAGACTTCATCAAAGTTTAATCTCCTTTGAAACGATGTTAATATCCTTTAAGATAATTTCATACATCTCAACGTCCGATACGTACGTACGTACCTACGGGATTATTGTATATAATGAAAATAAACAATCTGAAGACAAGACAAAATAACAGACAAATATATATATATATATATATATATATAATAGACGTTATACTTATAAAAAATTCTAATGATATTAAATATTTAAGCATATAATAATTATCATATATATATATATATGTATATATATATTAATATCCTTCAAGATATGTCTGTAGCCGGTTACAGACAGACGGAGTGTACTTAAATAACACTCGCAGAATAAAAAGAGTGTCGTGAGTGATTTAGAGATATGTTTTTGTTACGTTCGAAGCTGATTGATTTATGTGTTACGAGGAACACAAACAGACGAACAAACATAATGTACTTCTCTGTTTGTCGCCTGGTAATTGAGTTTGATTGTTTGAAGCGATTCTCACTGACGAGTTTAGTTCAATTCAAACCAACAAACGTTAAGGAATTCGATACAAGTTAGTAGAATTAAAAATCAGTCATTTATATTACAAAAATGTGGTTATATATATATGAATTGTATGTCTGTAACGAACACACAGACAGCGGGGCGATCGATGAGATGAATCTCGGTGACGCATCCACCAAGAGCGGATCTTTCAGCAGATTGTTTAACTTAGAAACAGTCGGACGGTCATGGGACGTAATTACCCTCTTTATGAGATCCTTGAAATTACTAAGAAAAAAATATTTTATAATTCAACAAAAAAAAATAGATAACAATAAATTTTTATCAGTATGAAAAAAAAAACGTTCAAAAACAAATAAAAAAAAATATAAATATAAGAATAGATATATTTAAATTAAAACCCAACAAAAAAATTAGTAATTAATTTACAATCATAAAACAAACTGTTAAACATATAGCGATATATAAGAAATGTGAATAAGAGATCGTCTGGGAGTTCGTAGATGCTGAATGTAGAGCTCGTCCGTACCTGAAACACTTTCAAGAGACACTCACACAGAGGCCGAGAGGCTGTGGAGGAAGGCGGGACGACCTCTGACCCGCCTCGAGACCCCTCACCCCGGACACCGCCACAACCACGGACATATTGTAACATTAACAACGTATATTAAATAATAACAAAACAGTCTATACTATATATGTATACAGTATAGACTTGTTATAGTATAGTATAGACTTGTATAGACATATACTTAAAAAAATATATTAAAACCTTTATATGGAACTATTAAAATTTTTATTTAAAAACATTATAATTTAATTAATAATTAAATAATATTCAGATTATGATCTGTAAGAATCGTAGAGTCGTGTTAAGATAATGTTTGTGAAGCGATCTCTGATGCCTTATGCGCAGGAGTGGCGCCGCCAGTCACGCCCACTGTGACACGGA
This sequence comes from Danaus plexippus, assembly GCF_018135715.1. Classification (NCBI taxonomy): domain Eukaryota; kingdom Metazoa; phylum Arthropoda; class Insecta; order Lepidoptera; family Nymphalidae; genus Danaus; species Danaus plexippus. The sequence goes on from NC_083549.1 coordinate 7,885,393, forward strand.
AACTACTGAGAGAGAGAGAGTGTTACACCTGATATCATACAGTGGGAAACACACTCAATGAAGAGTGACTGAGTATGGACACCAGCTGGACGTAGAACGTCTACGGCTCCAGGGTAGCGGAGGAAGTATCTGTAGAGATACGGAGCGTACGGAGAGGCTGTAGCGTCAGCAGGCACATAGGAAGGGAGACGAGAGCGGGGGCGTGCGGAGACGGGCGGACGAGGGTTGTATGTAGTGTTGGAGAGACGGACAGGTGATGGATGTGATGTAGCTTAGGTTAACACGGCATATGGTGACATACGACAGAGCATCACACGCGAGTCGGTAGGTACCTACATCCTAATGAAGTCGTACTAGACGCGCGCGTGTGTGTTTGTGTGTGTGACACATAACGTTACGAGTCGTTTCCTCTGTCTCCTCAAAAGCCGTTTCTTCAAACTGAATATAAAAATCCGTTCCACCGTCCTACTTTACCGACGGTACCGCTGAAAGATTTTCCCCCGTCGCGGTGTCGCCGGGGGTCGCGGGGGGCTGGCGGGGGTCGGCGGCGGTCGGGGGTCGGGGGTCCGGGGGGGTCGTGACGCCCTGCCCCCAGGCCACCGGGCCAATGGCGGGCCAATGGCGGGCGGCGGGCTCGACCGGCCGACCCGAGCTCAGTCGCGCCTGAACCGCGACCCTTGAACCACGCGCGCGGCCCTCGCGCGTACCGGCATCATCACGCACGGAGCGCTAGTGTACGGCGGGGTCGGAGGCCCGGGACTCTGCCCCCGGGGCCCCGACCTGCCGCCTCTGGAGTTGGGCTTCAGGAACAGCTGGAGGGAAGACGAACTGCTGCCCGCGACGCCCGCCAGCCAGGCCGCCTCCACGCAGAGCGGCTCCTCCGCCAACGACAAGGGACAGAACGTGGAGTGCGTGGTCTGCGGAGACAAGTCCTCGGGGAAACACTACGGCCAGTTCACGTGCGAGGGTATGTAGGGACAGTGAAGTGCGAGGAATTGTTACCAATTATATTACTAATACCCGGCGACAGGAGAATAGATCTCATAGCTTCATTATTGAAATAAAAATATATTCTTTTTAATTGATATACCACGATCGATTGCATTAAAAATAGTGATGTACCCACACATATATTAATATCACGAGTGTTTTATGAAATATATAAAAGTTACGACGAAGGTAAGTTATAATATAAAATGTATGACAGAGTATTATTATAATAATAATCGAGAAACAATTAGGGAGAACAAACGTCGTTAGCAAAAATATGATTCATATTAATTGATAGCGACGAAGTTACCAAAGAGGCTGTTTACAAAGATAAGGGGAGCATCGGAGCTTTATGCAAATCGACCTATTCAGGAATTATGAATTATCTTACAAGATAAATGTTAATTTATAAAAACATCGCGACACTTGAAGTAAGCCCGCCACCGCGAGGATAGACTTGATAACACATAACTAATCTATATATAACATACGTATATATTAAAATAGCAAGAATAAAAAAATGCTTCGGTTCTAAAAGACAGGTTATTTAAATCTAGGTTTAGCGAATCTAGACTTGATAAATCTAGACTTAGTTTACCGACGGTGTCGGACAACGTTTAACTGATAGAAAATAGTTTACCAAAAAAATAATTTTAATATATTTATCCCAATTGAATATAATTTTCACGCACGATCAAAATGATTTTAAATAATATTTCGTCTAGAAGTAAGTGTGATAGTAAATGTGTTAGGTGCGTATAAATTAATTACCGACGAATGAGCTTCTAAATATCAAAGCTGCCGTCCTCCGAGTCCAAATCGTTATCGATAAGGAGCGTCACGCCCGCTCGTTGCTGTAGTTATAAAGTTAAATTTTAAACAATGTTGATTTTATATTACATAACCAGTTATAATGGTAATGTCTTTAAATTGAATGGTCTATTAGAAAACTAATTCTCTCGGCTAAATCTCATGTTCGATCGGCTAATAAGCGGCTAAGTCTGTAATTTGTTGGCTAGGTAACTCTGGGAGTTGAAAGCTGTGGGAAATACGTCCCTCAATGGCCAGCTTACACGGCACTATTGTAGAGACGATTTATAAGAAAACTTTAGATTAAAATAAATTTAAAACTACATAGAATTTAATTATAACGGTTTTGCAATACAATAATATTTATGTAGTTAATTTAATAGATTTTATTTAACTTTACGGTAGCTATATTAATAAAATATTTTAAGTCACATACATTTCCTTGTTACGATAGCGGTTTACAGAATTATTATCTATAAACAGTATCTATTTAAATAATAATTGTTATAAAAACTTTATTCATCTGTATATGAAATCAATTTAAAATAATATAATCCCAACCTTAACTAATTTGAATCGGTCCCGATGACATAAATTATCTTATAATGTTTGTCCATTTTATGATTATAACTTCAATGACAGTCGTAACATAATTTTGGTACTGAAGTGTTATTTCTAAGTCTCTCCAAATCTCCTTTATATATATATAAGTGAAAGCTGTATTTTCGTATGGATATCAACCGGCGCCAACACATCACTCGCTAATTCCTCAACCTCTGATAAGGCGGCGCTCACTTCAGATCCTATTATAATATTCCTACAAATTACTTTCCGGCGCCAAATAGGTCGTGAACCCGCTATCGGAGCCCGCTGTCTCATTAATTAATGTATGCTTCTTTTTTTTGTTACAAATAACGCGTTATTTCACACTAAATCTTCGTATGAAGTAAATCACGTGGACAATAGCGTAATTCGCTATCGGAACTGGAAGTATCCCATACAGTGTACAGTGTATTTTATAAGATATAGGTACTAAATGTTTTTTCTTTAATCCATATTAATATTATCGTAATGAGCATATCGATAAAACGCATTAGTGCCGCGACCATAAACTGTTATTTTGATGTCGACAAATACACTTTATTAACTGTTGGACCTCCCGCTGCTAGGAGCACCCTTGTCGCTGTCAGTGTTTAAGGTGACTCGCTCTGGAAACTTAATTTACTTATTGCGACAAGGTTCCAAACGGACGCTGCTTTGACTTAAATGCTCGCGTTCTTGAGCGACAATAAGTGCAGTTGACACCTGCGGCTAGTGATGTACGTGTATCGATTATCTTAGATCGATAAAGGTCTTGATTGTTGACTATACCAAACTTGGCAATGAGTGTTGTATCTAAAACATCATTTAGTATATTGCGTATAATTAGATATTAGCAGGGTAGGAGTAGTTTACTAGGAAAGAATATTATCAGCTCATAATAATCTCGACGAGGATCTATTAGTCAGAAATGGTTTAGGAAATTTATTGCTAATAAAGTTTGATTGTCGATGTTAATACAGTTAGATGACATCTCTCCAATGAGTATCAAAATTGTCGATAGCATGAATGCAAATTGGCATCACATTATCAGCTCCGACCATCGACGCGGTCCAACCCTACCGCCAGCGGTCAGTCCGTGTTTAGTCCGCGGCAGTTAAGCCTATCTTTACGAGCGACTCTAAACATAAGTGTCTCTCGGAACTTATTTATTTTTATCTCATTCCACTTTTTAAATTGAAACCGTGATCGCGTGTGGCGCTCTCCGACACTAAAACTGTCAATGGACACCTAAAATGAATGAATCATCGACAGTTTAGTGAAACATCGACTTTTCTTATTACAACACTAGCTGTGGCCAGCGACTTACTTTCCTAAACTCGGCTGTCATAAGATTATTATATACGCGCAACATTTCGTGTCACTAGCGAGGATTGACAAAAATTTTCATTTGTACAACAAATTACCTGTAAAATATTTTATTCAATGCCTATAGTAGACATGTTTATTTTGTTTCTGAGATAGCGCTTCAAGTTAAATAAGTGGTTTAAAGTTCCTTACGAAACCTGTCCTAAAACATTGACTTTATTAAATAAACTAGAAAACCGTTAATTCGTTTATGAATACTAACTAAACCTAAAATTAATGCAATATTTATCGCCTCACTGTATACAATAGATTTGAATATTCTGTTCTTTATATGCACTGATATATTTCCGTCGCAGCGTTTCTGCGACACCGCCACTAGATGGAGCCTCGCGTCTCTTCCTACAGGATCTCCTCTATTACAAGTCCACATCATCAAGCTGATAATTCATTAATCTTTCTCCCGATGTAATGAAATGATTAGAGGAAGTTATCATCAATGACATCTGTAACGTATAGCGGAACGACTTCATCACAGCGTAGTTGTAGTTGTAGTTGTAGTAGTTTATAGTATATAGATTAAAAATATCGTTTGATCGGACACGACTTGCTCGTGGAGACGTTAATTAAATGAAAAAACACGTTGTTTTATACACGTTGTTTCTTTATTAAGGAAATTAATTGTTTCGAAGTAATTTAGACAATAATGACGGAGATCGTTCCGATGATTTATGATCCGTTGTAATTGAATTTATTCCATTATAGTATATTGTCTAACACTTCAAGTATACTGCTTGATTTATAATAATGTATTGTTGTATCAGTGTCTTCGGATATATCTCGAGATTTATCTCCCGTTTTAATACACATGTATAGTTGAAAAATACCCCGCTTGTTTGTGTAGCCTTACCCCAAGTGAGCATCGTCAGGTTAATAGCTTGTCATTTATAAATCTTCATAGTTCATGCATTATAGTATTAATATTTAATATACTGTTGTATATAGAACGGGAAACGCTGCGTATGTTGTGAGACGATACGAACTTGTACTAAGCATAAAGTGAGCGATGTCACAGTTTAAACATATATAAATAATAATATGAATTATAACAGATATGTGTACAAGTGTTGTATGTTTGTCTGTTTATTGTATATTTAGAAAATTAAATTTCGTCTTAACGAAATCATTCAAACTGCTCGCCGTATAATATCTATATTAGGCTTTAATCTTAGCATATATATATATATTAATAGTATGTCAGTGTCTGTGTATAATGAGGTGTCGCTGATATATAATTTTAAAGCCATTATTATAATAAATGCTTTACATTTTTACTCTGTGATTTAGAGACGTATTATTTAAATTATCAAGTAATATTAATGCGGCTTTCCGCTCGTATAATATATCGAAATATTATATGAAAAATAGATTAATTGTGTAAATGTTTAACTTGGTCAGAGCGGGTCGTCATTGTCTGTGGATAATAAGTCTACGTAACGTGGTAATCATCACAGCATCTCTCGTCGGAGATGTTCCCAGCGATGATTATTGTAAAGAGGTTTTGAATGAAAGATCGAAATACATTATTTTGATATAACTATATATATTTTTATATGAAAAAAATAAATATCTCTAATGAAGAAAGTTATATTATAACAAGTGGACATAAAAACTTAAAAAATACATACTAAAACCTTCCTCGAGAATCACGCTATCGAGTGGTGATAAGTGTTTCATAATCGGTGCAGTAGTTTTTCGGGTTATCGCGAACAGACGGACAGACAGACGCGGCGAGGGACTTTGTTTCATAATATGTATTGATTTGTCATGAAAATTATGTTATTTAAGTAAGAAACATCTTTCGTTAACTTAAATATTTATATTTTTTTTTTATTAAAATTATATGTATGTATAATACCCCTTACATTCGGCATCGCGGTACAAACAAACATAACTTTCTCATAGTTTTCCACTTAACATATTTTTATGTTACAGTTATGCCTACAACTGTTTCAACAGAATCGTAAAATTATTTATTATATAATAAATACAATCACACATAGAAATCAGAAATAAAAATACAAAAAGACAGAGAAAGTTGATATAAAATAATAGTCTAACTGATATATAAATTTAATAAATTCTTGCAATGCATGCTACTAATTTTAAAAAATATTTTTTTTTTATCTCAATTTCAAACTATTCGCCGTGAGACCGGTTTGATGAGTAACAAGTAATGTTGATCCGTCCATCCGTTACACCCTATCCGATAAACCAATAGACGACAAATAATTACAAATTAAATCAATACGATACAATATTCATGACATCGCCAATATTTCATATAACTTACGATCCACAATCAATGTTATTAGACATATTAAATATTTCCTCAACAAGAAATGCTCCATGGTTTTATGACATAAATAATTTTCATATAAATTTGTCTCCACATATTTCATTTTAATATTTTAATAAATTTCTATGCTACTGTTATACGAGTTATTAACATTCAATATTTATGTTACATATACATTATATATTCATATCTCGTTCGTGTTATAAATCAATTTTTAATATTTAAACCAGCGTTACATCGTTCTCATTAATAACTTCGTTATTGTATTATTTAAATAATATTTTTTTGTCTAATTTATAATTTAAAAATATGTATATGTAAAGGACGCGACGGCTCAGTTTCTAGGATGGCGGCAAAGTTTAGAGAGGCGCGGATTTGATGCTGCATGTAAGGGCGCTCGCACGCTTTTATGTTTCGTTGTAATAGTTTATCGGCGTCAGTCTATAACCAGCCTAACGCAAATCAGTCCTCTACTAACAATAAGTTATTCGTGGATCGTTAACATTCCTCCACCAATCACCAGCTCAACACCAGCTTCTCTCATCAGGCGACACATTATGTATAAGTTTATGTTAATAAAATAAATTTCTTAGATTATTTGTAATGATTGTCGGTGTCGGATCCGCCCACGCTCTGGATTGATTTTAATGAGACGTCGGTGAAGCGCTTTTTAATTGTTACGAGATGTCTTCGTCCGATTTAAATGGTTTGATTGTAATTAGCGTGTTTAGTGAGAGGTCTGACGTGGTGTCCTGTTTCAGGATGCAAGTCGTTCTTCAAACGTTCCGTGAGACGGAACTTGACCTACTCCTGCCGCGGTAACAGGAACTGCCCTATCGACCAGCACCACAGAAACCAGTGCCAGTACTGCCGGCTAAGGAAATGTCTCAAGATGGGGATGAGGAGAGAAGGTGAGAGCCTCAATTTATTATTAATTTCTCAATAGCATAGAATAAATCGTTCTTCACAACGGCTACTTTCCTATGTCATATTTCGTTGATATAAATCAAATATAATTCTGAATGATATTCAACATCGCAAGAATATTTATGTTAGTCTAACAACAAGTAAAAGATGAATTCCGAACAGGTTTTTAATATTGAATTAAAACCAAATTTATAATAATTAATGGCATCGAAAACGGAAGAATTAAAATTTACATAGCATAGCATCTTAATATATTATTATTAGAATATTTGAATGACAATCCCAGCGAGGAAATCGTATATTTTAATAATGAACTGAGTCACTGTTATATAAAATAATAAAAATATTACATAAACACATTCTTTAGCAATAACCCAAAAACTTTTTCTTACCGTGTAACTACCTACTAAGAATACATTTTATTTCTCTACCAACGTTAGCAACATAATCGCTTCTTAAAATTTTGCGTATTTTTGATGCAAATTATAATATTTAGTAACACCATAAAAACGTCAATATAATTATATTACATTTACAAAGTAGAATGTTGCGCGGGAGGTTCGATCTTTACCATCAATAAGAATCTTACTATTATATATAATATAAGTACATAACAGGCTTCCGACGATTATATACTTGTATATATGTTTAACGGACAATTTGTTAGTCCTAACAAAAAGCCGTTCCAACTTAATTAATGACATAGATAATCATATGCAGGTATTTGCTAGACTTTTGAAGGGCAGTCCGAGTAACTAATGGAGGTCTAGTCACTCTAACTGGGGATCATTAGGACGTGTATTAGACGCGTTATTGTTTAATGACAGGCCACTGATTGATGTTGTTTATAATTGGTTTCGTACTGATTGGTCAGAAATTAAATTTGTCGGATGCCATTGTGCCAGTGACCATTGTGTTTGACATATTCGTGCTTTGTTGTTCTTCGTCTATGCGAGTTTTTTGTCTACCTACAACTATATTATCTAGACGCTAGAATAGCGGTCACAACTTTGTTGAAATTACAAAGAACTGAGAAACATTTTGTTATATAATTGTATACTTTTTAAGTCGGCAACAGTTCTTGAAATGTCTTTTTTTATGGAATAATGACATGTTCGTGTTGTCCTACAAAATAGTGTTGGACTATACGAACATAAATGATATTTATAACTTAATAACAACAGAAAAATACACTTAGTATTATTTATAACTATATAATGTAGCAAGTTTAGCCAGGATTTAACAAATACCTTATATTCTATAAGGCACTGGGCGCACGTGAGCATAATATGACCGGCCGGGTCAACGATACAAGCAAGTGGTCTGCACGATATCATCCGTGTTTATAATTTTCTAAGAGTAAACTCTCTGTTTTATTAACAAAACTATCTGAAGTTCAAGCCCTATCATTTGTAATCGGACGTAGCTAATGTTAATCAAGCCACGAATATAATGACGTTGAACGTACAAGTTTTTTCCCTTCCTCCTGATAACCCAGCTACCGGAAAGGTCGACTAACCTGCTCTCAATCCAACCCTTGAACCCCCTTCCAACCCTCGCCCAATATTTTGTCCACCAAACGATTTGTTTGCTGTCAACAAACAATGAAAAGGTGCAAGAGGTCTAGTTTTTTATACGAGATTAACTGTTAATAAAGAAGTAAAAAAAACGCGATCTTTTGTAGTGCCGTAATCGTCTTAAACATCAGTATCAGAGATGCAGTGAGATTACATTTCCTTTGTCGTGTTTTTTCTTGTTTCGAATGGTGTTATATAAAACGTTTTAGCGGTTGAAGGGTACCATCGGCGAGGCTACCGACGCCTTGATAATGCGATCTGTTACAGATATACTTCTCATGTCAAGTGGTCATCCTTTCATTGCCACACTAATGTCATCATCTCGAAATAATGGTGGAATAAACTGTCATTGTTTTTGTATTCTATATAATTGCGAGTTTTATTTAAAACTGTAAGCCACACTAACTGATTGCCAGACAACGTATTGATTAACGACGTACATTACCGACCGGTTTTTGTTAATAAGTGCATAAATTTCGTTACAAAGAGTGCCGAGTTCGTTTTCGGGTGTAACTCGCGATGTGCACAAAGACGCCTTTTGTCTGCCGCATCAATCACTCCCTTCGTTGTTTGTTATACCTTAATAAGTTATTGTATCTGACCGGTCGTTTAGAAAGATTTTTGCTATCATCCTACCCTCGAGGGGAGTGAATTCAATTTTTATTCAAATTAAGCCATTTTTGCGCTTTTTATATATACTTTATGTATAATAATTCTTAAAGTATTTATACATTTCCTATCTTCTTTATACATTGTAATATCCTTCTCTTTAAGCCATTTCTAATTCAAAGTGAACTTAATTTTGACTATTATATTATATTGTCTAACAATATCTGAACTTAACATTTAACTGATCTCTAATACGTCGACTTTGTGTTTCAATCGGGCCGCGTTCATATATCCGTCATTTTTACAACGGAAACTATGAACAATACTGTCTTTGTAGAACCCACGAGACTTGTCAAAAACATCATGCCTCCTAAGCTGTTCCCAGGGGCTGCAAATTATGGCAATGTTTGCTTCGGTTATTATTTTTTTGAATGGCAAAGCGCCTTGCATACGCCTATGTCAGACAATGGCGACGTCAAAAGGATCAGTATAGCGTTCTGAGGAGGGTGTCAATTTGCGTCTTGAACCAGGTGGGGTCATTGTTGTTCGACTGACCGTAACATTTGCCTGTTTACATTAGACTAGACGAGTCACAAAACATTTAAGTCGTGAGAAACTCCCGAACATAACTGACCACTACAAATTAATAAATCCGACCGAGAAGTGGATGAGATTAATTTAACAGGGTAATCGACTCTAAGATCAGTGGCGGGATTTGGAATTACGAGGAAAGCGAGTCGGTATGCCCACTACGGCGAGTAAGAGATATTATCGTTTCTTGTGAGCATAATAACAGTGACATGTTTCGTACGATGCTGCAGGGCCGCTCGTTATGGTCCAAATTCTGGGAAAACTTAGCCTCACTATCCGCGTCTGACATTAAGATAAAATCACCTACGTGCCGACGCGTTCCCACGGCCGTCGCGAAAAACCCCCGACTCCGGCTAGTGGACAACCCTAGACGGGATCGATCGAAGACATTAATTAAAAAGGATGAAATAATAGTCCGGTTCCGATTGTTTATGGTGTATGGTCAAGCGTCCGACCCCCAGGACCTGCCGATACTGGTTCCGGGCGTCGTAAGCTAATTATGTTTCCGCACATTTTGTCCGACGATTTGCATGTGAATTTGGGGCTCGAGTACAATAGGAACGTCGCTAATCTGTCGGCGAAAGGTCTCCGTCCATCGTGTGTAGACTCGTACCCTCGCCTCAATGGACTGTTAGAAACATGATAGTTTGGACTATAAACATTGAATACGGTGTGAATGGTTAATAAATATCGGGTTTCATGTGATTCCGCTGCGGTGTAACAAATTACAAACCATCAACACTAACTCGCTATAAAATAACGCCACTAATGGTCCTAACAAAATTTTAATACACATATATTCTCTTTCATCTTCCCTGTTTTAATACACTGACACGTTTTCATATAATCTAACGTTAATATCGAACCGAGGCCATAGCGCGGGATATATTCGTCTGTATTCGGTGAAGTCATTCCTGACACCTCGTAAAATCCGGAGCGAAATGGAATCAGAAAAGGAAGTAAAGTGTAAAAATCATTTGTGTCGGATTAAAAAAGGAGCTAGCAAACGAGCGTGAGATATACAACACTATCAATCACCTCGTGATTTATATTGGTAGGGATGATGTATCGCTGGACCCCGACCGGTGAGAGCATTCGATAATTAACTTTTAAAATTTGACGTACGCCTTCATCCAGCCAGATTAACGAATAAAACTAGCCATTAAGAATAGTCCGCCGGCTCGCGAATATATTTCGTATAATCATTATGTAAATCGTCATTATGCAAGATACGAGACCATCTCGGTGCAGAATGAGCCGGTGTTTTAAGCTTGCACTAAACCTGTTACCTCGGTATGCGGATGCGGATGTCTTTCGTTTATTTGATCAACAATTCGGAGATTCGCTGCTCGTGTTGCATAAGACTGACCACGGCCCGTAACCGTTCAGATCTTATCTGCTTTTGAATGGGAAATTGTGATATTTGTCGAAACCATACATCAATCGGAATGTTCCGAGACACCATGCAGCATGTTATGGCACGTCAAAATATTCACCTACAGGGGGTTATTTGAATGGTCGTTCCACTTGCCAGGACGAGAATCGAAGGTGGACCCCCGCGGTGCGGTCGGCGTGCACCTAACGAACCAGAGAGGTGATTTATTAGAGCGGTCTCCACTCTCCTAGTCTAATACCTTCACGACGTGTGATGTTCTCTCGGATTCCACTCTTCATTCGTTTGATATTAGACTTTATTGCTTATTTTTATTGGACCTCTGAATTAAACCGTTCAGATGTCTCTGAATTATTATTAATCTTAATGTCAATATTATCATTTTGCGCTGTAGGATCATTAAGTGGTTGGAACTGTTTAACTCACTATTACATAGCTGTATCGGTGATCGTTTCCGATATAATTTCCTGTGGACGTAGTTTTCTATCTGTGAACACTACACCATATAATCTGGTGTATCCGAGCGAGTAATGCACAGTTTGTATGTATATTGGTTACTACGCTAGTAGTCGCAACTCACAAACCTGTTTCTCTGGTCGTGCCCTCTGTACCGCGATGTACTATAAATTATATTCGTATATAGTCCTTATAGTTTCACTTTACATTTTAAACTTCTCATATCGAATAAAATAGAATTGGAAAGTCTATAATCTTAGATTAAGTATATTTCGGGGCTATTCGTATTAGGGTTATTGAACTCTACATTACATATGAGCAATAAGCGCCAGCATATCACGGGACATTTCCCTAATCACCAATAAATTAATAAACAAAGTCGTGTGTACTGTACGTGTAGATTAAAATTCATTGGGCAATCCGGCGCGGGCGTCTCCGAGTGTTATCAGTACGATAGCCGTGTTTTAAATTAAGCCTAGCGTTGGTATTCAGCTAGCGTCGATCTCTGTCAGTCTGTCCGTCATTACGTGAATCATCCTAACATGAGGTTTCGTGAGGTTACAGTTTAGTGTAGCGGTCCGGCCGCGGTCCAGGCTAGAGCTGGATGGAGGTCATCTTCTCTGTCTCACGTGGAGCGCACCGTGACCCCGCAACTAATCACATATCTTTGTTATGATTATCGCTCGCTCATAGCATGTGGTCACTGACTCTCACAGCTTTTATCTCATACGAAGATTGCACGATTTCCGACATAACTTCAAACTGCTATAGTTTTCGTGATCCGTCTCTTTATAGGTCTAGCTGGGTAATATTGTTCTAGACGCGGTAACCTCGACTTCTGAATATGTTTTATGCTAAGTGTATAAGTGTGTAGTGACTAGCCACCTGTGTCCGGCCCTGACATAAATCTTCCGCGATGTCTAATAATTCGATAATTGCTCGGACGCAGTGGACGCCAGCGCGGAATGCGCCGCGGCACGCGCTCGATCGCTTTATTACACGTATTAGCATATTTTCTAAGAATTTTATCTTTTTCGATAAATCTAATTACCAGATCTGGTAGTGTTCTGCGTCTTCCGGTTCCACTAATGCCTTTCAGATATGCAGCACGAGGTGGGCGGTTTTTTTTTGTTACTTTCTACATTTAAATTGATCGTTTAGAATTAACGTATTCGGTGGAGACTTATCGGTACTCCGCCGTCTGACGTTGTTCCTACAGACGTCTCATTAGTCAATGCCTCACGTTTCGTAACTATGCTTTCTACATTACGATCGATACCTCAATATCCTCGCCGAGGTGTTATCGAGTGAGAGAGAATTTTAATGATATCAATACGAAGCGTTCAAAGAAAAGACGGACGACACAACGTTTCTCGCTGCGCTTGTTGCCGTCGCGTGCGCGTTTGATATATAACACACATTAATATAGGATTATCAGCTAGAGGCGAGGTGGAGGAACGAACCAAACGTATGGAACGGTACTTAAACATATCTTAAAACTTATACGTTCCATCTATAGACTCGCTCTAAGGAGTGAAGGCGACGGAATTGTTAGTCGACTTAAATAATTGGACCGCTTTGCGATACTTCATAAAATGTGATCTTGTTATAATGAACGTTTTCTGGTAATCCTTGAGTAGATACGGTATTAAAATACCAAACAGTCAGTCTTTTCCTCGATTTAACTAAGCGTTCTGTATTCTTAGTCCAAGTTTCTACCGTCTCACTACATACAAAGGGTTTCACGTTTCCCACTCAATTATCTACGTTAATACTATTATATGCGATGATTTATAAATGAGGAACTGTTGACGCTCCGTCTGCAGTGACGAGGCTGAGTAAGAATAATCAGTTATATATAATTGTGGTCAGTTTAACATAATTTTAAAGTTACTGAATTAAATTTTTACGATTCCATGGTAATTGCAAGTGATATATTGAAATACATCACTTTAAAATAAACAGGCACGAATTTAGTTCGGTAGACATTAAAGTTATTACACCCGATCCAATTTAAGTGACAATCACCTGTACAAAGCTTTTGATTATAGCTCGCGTTGTTGGAAAAACATCTCGGATACCTTGTAATTATGTATATATTACAAGACAAGTATTTGTCAGTTTTCATCATACCATCCACGTACATACAATGTATAACAATTTATTATTAACCACACAATAATCCAGGAACGTTTACAACTTCATAATTTTTTGCTCTATTTAAATCGTTTCTACAAACGTAATTATGTAGTTATAAAGAAAATGCACGATATTTAATTGTTATTAAATGACACAGACAGAAAAAACATTAACATATGTAAACACTGGTTTGTTAACAACTTGTATATAAGCTTTGAATGTTATGCTGTATCGGTTCTATGTTAATAGTTGTGTTTTAATACGAGATCGTTAAGCCGAGATTACAGCGGCCTAGATCGGAAATCCTTGCTGACAATTAGGTGACGACGTGAAGGTAGTTTAAAATAACGGAAGATTTGTATCGATAAAAAAGTATGATCTATAAAAAAATGGCTTTTTATATATAATTTTCATACATTAGATGCAAGCCAAATAATTAACAATGCTTTTAAAATGCAAGCGTTAAGTTTGTGTAGTCTTAAACATGTCAATATAACTAACCTTAAAAAAGAAACACTCATAGTTGTAATCTTAAGGAAGTGTCGAATTAAATCATTTTACATCAAACGTAAGAAAATGAGCGTAATTGTAATAATAGTGATGACCGCTGGGAACTAGGAGATGGAAAATAAAAATGCGGTAGCGACGAGCACACAAGGGTTACAAACAATATAAATATATATATATATTGTTTGAGAATTAGTATCAGTTAGAATATATGAGAAAAATATATAATAAAAAGAAGTATTTAATATACTATATAACTTGTAGGTAATTATATTTAGTGTTACATTGTTATCGTAAAAAACTTTTCTCGACGAAATTACAGCGGCATCGATAGATCTCTGAAACGTAACGACAGACTGCCTCCACGGACAAATCCGTGTCAAGAACATTATCGGACTTACATTAATTCGGACCCTAATAACTGTACATAAAATACATTTTACAACGAAGCGTTTAGATGAAATATATCACCTTTTACGCGGGCGGAATATTTACTTAGACGCCAATGAAATATGACCTCTAACATTATAGACATAGGATACACAAAATTAATAGCGAGTAGACAGTTAGAACATTTACAAACGTATATAGGTTAAGCGTGCACAGATTATAAAAATACTTTTGCAATTTTATTTAAAAAACGGATGTGACGTCATAAACATGAAAATAAAATGGTCATATCGTTGTAGAAAATAAAAAATCGACGTCATTGCGACACTGATACGTAAAAAGATATATAAAAATAAAAAAGACATACAAATACAAAAAATGATATTAAATAATTAAATCTTTTATATCATTACGTGTCTCGATTCCGTATTTTTTTCTCTCGCGATAATTCTTTATATCATTTAAAGAATTCCATCAAAGATAAAACCAGCATTAAACAGCTATTATGTAAGAAGGAATGTCGTATTTTGTAATGTTGCTACTATTATTACGATGTCTTAATAATATATAGATTAAGTACATACTATCTATATATAACTTGAATGCATAGTATATGAAAGTTCAGCGTAATTAACTTGACCAAAATCTTATGACCGATGACCCCTGGCGCCAGCGACAAGTTCAAAATGCGTCTCCATGTAAATAAGGCCTAATAGAGTCTTGTTAAGTGTATGGGAAGTCGTGTTATTGGAATTCTATTAATAAATTTCAAATTAATACGTTATAAATAAATTTAGATGTTTCGTCGCTTTTACGTATTAATATAAACATATTGATATACATTATTAACTCGGCGCACACAAACGTAAATATGTATTTAAGCGGCCATTAAACGTGCTGTTGAGAAGTGCCAAGTGAGACCCTAACAGACGTATCATACAATTACTCTAATTCGACGTATACGTACAAGTTAATATAAATTTCGTAATAAAACGTGAACTTCTACACTGTAATATTATAAATATTTATTAATTTGTTTGAAAAATATTACGTAACACATAATAACTTTGGATAGATTGTGTTGCGGTGTATAATAACTTTGTGAAGTAACGCTGTTAGGAAACCGGGTTTATTATGAACTTAACTTACCGATAGCTGTGACTCGTACTGCAACATTCGATGTGACTTAAGACAAAAAAGTATAAATTTTATAGATTCGTTGTAAAAACCAGTCGTGGTCTATAATTCTCCTCAGTCGAACGCTTCGAATGCCTCACGCGCTTAGCATTATTGTAACAGCATTTTTCTAACAAACGTACACTTGTCAGATTCTGACAATCCGTCACGCTGAGGTCAATCACGACTTTTCTTTAAGTTTTACGACCGCCAAATACTTTAGAATCATAACAGTTGATTCATATATTTATTAATTAAATACAGACAACTACTCAGACTTAATGAATTTTGGATTTTTAATATTATTCTATTATTATTAGAACAAATTTCAAATGCAAATAAATTTCATTACGATGAACACTCCGTACATAATGCACTGTATCTCGTATGTATGGATCACAATAGTAATATGGGTACAAAGATAATTTCAATATTATATAATATTACATATTAAAGCATAAATAACTGTAAAATAGAAAAATTGCACCTGTTTTAGGTTATTTAAAATCGTGATAAACGTCATCGATTCCAAACGCTCCTTCACGGACCATAGATAATTAATGAGAACGAATACACAGAGTCGGTACACAAATGTTTTATATATTTTATTAGTTTATAAGAAGATGTGTTATAATTTTAAAACATTCAAAAATTTGTTTGCTCTATATTTAAATCTTATTATCTATCTGTATATATTATCAATATGTCTGTGATATTGGATTATTTTGTAATTTTTGTCTAGTCTCTTAACATTTTGATCTTTAACAATTATTGAAATTAACTATTCTTATTCTATTAATATTAGAGATATCCTTAAAAGTAATTTCTTCGAATTGTTATTTCTTCTATTTAAAAAAATAAAATGTTTAAGAGGTATAAAATATAGTGGCGAGCTATGTGGTCCGGTCATAAAGGTCAAGAGCGGGTCATAATAATTTAAAATACATTAAAATAAGAATTGTCGAGACGATGGGCACGCCATGCTCAGACCAACGTCTTTCACAACTCAAACAAAACAAAATAAATAAAAAAACATTACATACTTTTAAACAAAAATAAACTTCATTGTAGGTATTAAATATCTTTATAATTAACTGCAATTATGATACAATTTAATCATGTTATGGACAAACTAAAAGTATAAAACAAACTGTTGTTTTTTACTAACCAATAATAATCGAGATACGTTATCTGTAACACGGAAAAGTATAAAGAAAATCTTCAGTGCAATGGCAACATTGTGACAGAACATGCATTCTTTATGGTTAACCTTATAATATGTAATATCCATAAACTTAAATTAAATCTGCCTGATAATCCTCCATAATATGCTCAAGGCCTCCTCATTTTAGTTAAAAGTTGCGTCGCAACAAGTTTCGTCGCACACTCCATACGGAGCTTGTTCAGTTTGTCATTCTCAAACCAAATTAATATTATCATGTACGATGATTGTTTATTGATAAACTTGAAACTGCCCGTAAGTAGTGGACAATGGAACATGTGTTAAGGATACAGAAGTATTCAAACTGCTATAAAGTTTAAGTATTGCTTAAAGTCGCTGTCGAGTAGCGAATGAGAGGCAATATTAATTTACGTGCTCGCTTGTTAGTGGCCATAAACGCAATTATTACCGTATTTGATCACTTCAATGCTAATTGTAGGTATAAACATCAAGTATTTATGTTTTCGTCAATAACATTTGAGTTCTGACTTTAAATTTTAATACGGAATCTAAAATTTAGTTATTATATATATATATTATTTGTAAGTAGGTGTAACGTTCCAATGAGCCGAAAAACAATATTGCAAGTTATTGGTAACTAGTATTTGATTCTTGCGTCGATTGTATATTTAAATATAAACGGGCGGGTGTGTTTCAGAATTTACATTAAAACAATAGACTCGGTTGCAACATCTACTAGGGACATGAATTATGTAACAAGCGACTGAACATTCGATTCTATTTTATTTTTCATTTTTTTTTTTGTGTACAGTTTCATGTCGTAACAATTGACAAAGTATGTTTCTTTTGTTTCAGCTGTTCAGAGAGGTCGAGTGCCTCCGTCTCAGTCCGCCGGCCTGGCGCTGCCGGGGCAATTCGCCTTGACCAACGGTGATCCCGCCGCGGGCTTGAACAGTCACCCTTACCTCTCCTCGTACATCTCCCTGCTCCTTCGAGCGGAGCCCTACCCCACGCAGCCGGCCTCGAGGTACGGCCAATGCGTGCAGCCCACCAACGTCATGGGTATAGACAATATATGCGAACTAGCCGCCAGGTTGCTCTTCTCCGCCGTCGAGTGGGCGAGGAACATCCCCTTCTTCCCCGAACTGCAGGTCACGGACCAGGTCGCGCTCCTGCGACTGGTTTGGTCCGAGCTGTTCGTCCTCAACGCCTCCCAATGCTCGATGCCCCTCCATGTGGCGCCGCTGTTGGCCGCCGCGGGTCTACACGCGTCACCCATGGCCGCCGACCGCGTGGTGGCCTTCATGGACCACATACGGATCTTCCAGGAGCAGGTGGAGAAGCTGAAAGCGCTCCACGTGGACTCCGCGGAGTACTCCTGTCTGAAGGCCATCGTCCTCTTCACGACAGGTAAAATTTTGGACAGCTTATTCGGGGAGGCGAGGTTGCTGCTGTACAGAGTCGCCGGCGCGTTCGCTGCTATCACGAACCACGGGGAGCTCCTGGCGCTGGTCCGCACGCACTTGGACGCGTACGCCGAGGCGACCAGGGCTCCCCAGCCGCCCGCGCCGCCGCCTCCGTCCGCAGCCTCCTCGGGCTACTACTCCACGATGGAGACATCGCTCGGCGTCAACTCCTCCCTGTCCTACGGCAGCTTCCTGTCTCCGTCGCGTGTGCCGCCTCAGTATACGAGCAGTCCGCGTTTGGACGCGGGTACGTCATCGTTTAAGATATACGAGGGCAGCGGGAGCAGGGTTGACGCCAAGCGATGATCGTAGAGGGGAGTAATCAGGGTGTCGGTTAGCGGATGAGATCTCGGGACGTTGCTCGGTGCCAGGTGAATGCGTTGCCTTGCGATGTGTCACCGAGGTAGTCTAGAATCCTAAATGCTGGATAATAACTCTCGCTCCTCGCGGCCGGGGAGCCTGCGACTTATTGTCCCTCGACATACGAATTGTGATACGGTCTACTGAGACCTACTTAATATAATACATGAATTTTGTTAGGCGGTCGTCGTAACGCGCCGTTAGTTGTAGCATATATGTAAATAACTATTGATTAACTTATTATTTATTAATACACGCGAAGATGTTATTTAAAAATATTGATTTGTTTTATTTGTTATTTCTCTTGATTCGCCTACTGTTAGTGGGCGACACTCGATGTCTAAACCGTTTGCTTTAATGTCGCTATTAAACTGTAAGTACATAGTTTCACTTTTCCGTTATTGGTTATTAATATGGCGTCATAGAAATTACGATCGTAAACTTTCATTTTCTGAATAACGACAGCTGTAAATAAACACATCATACTCCAGTCTCCATCATCATATATATTTAAATAAGTACTAATTATATTAGCTTTTCCTAAACTCAATACGAAAGAAATAGCGTTAATAACTATTGTATCGTACGTTTGTATGGTTAAAACTTAAAACGTCGACTATTTCAATGTCAATACTAAAAAATTCTTAGGAAATTCAACAGATAAGTTACTATTTTGACAATCCAAATTTGAACTAGACAACACTGAACTTTTAAATAAACGGCTTCTGGCAATAAACAATCATAATGTCCGACTCAAAAGCATACAGATAATAAATTAAGCTTAGAGTTTATTAGATATATAATATGTAGTTTTAATTTGAATATTTATTATGGATGATAAAACAATTTCTCTTTAATACTAACTAGTACGTTAACCGCCGAAGTTCTCACATAAACAAGTCTATCTACGCCGATACTTCCGACACAACACTTTCCCTACAAACTTACTCGACAGTGTCCTACACATTAGCTAGGTATTAAATCGCATGCTTTTATTACTAATGAATTCAATAATATATAACTATTAAATTTATTTCAAATATTTATGTATTTGTTATGTAGTAGATAGTTCTTAATATTTTATCTATACGACGTACCAAGGAGTTTCTACTTGTAATACAAAATGTTTTGACTGGGGATGGCTTTATGAGAGAATGACTCACGAGGGTTTATTTCAACCTCAACTATTCAAGTTGTAAAATAAATTTGAATCCTTACATCATCCATTCTGTTATATTATGTCAGGAATATTATAATTTTATTATAGTAATAAACTAATAGTCACTCTATTTATATAATTTTGCCGGTAGGTATAGCGCTTATAAGAAATGGCGACCAATCGCGACTTCGTCGAATCAATTTGAATATCAAATATTTGTGATAGCGAACGAATCCTTTGTCCTCTTCGCTTTCAATTAGTATGATAAGGACAATACGTCCGTTGATTAATGATTGACTCATGTGATGTTATTGGCTTGAAATATTCATTGACCAATCACGATCGTGCTTACGACTTAATGAAATACGTGAATTTATTATGTTTTGAAACATGATTATGTCATAGCTTTTATGAATATTGTCTGGATGTATTCATAAAATAAATAGCTTTCCTTATTGGCTGAATAGATTGATGCCTTCGCCTGTTTAATATTTCTTAAAAAATAAGCTCGGATGCTGTCAAAAAGGTTTTGACAGTTTGAAAAAATATCCATTTCTATTAGTTTTGTTTTCAAATATAATGAAGCAGCTTGTCATTAATAAAATGTAAATTTATCTGGAAATGTTGCTTAGGAGTTGACAACTTTCTATAAGGCACTAAAATAGCTGCGATTTTTTAAATAACCCGAGTAAGGAACGTGACGTTCAATAAATTTAACAATAAATCTTTATAGTTTCACCGTCTGGAACTTAGATATAAATTCAGTTAAAGATTTATATCATTTTATTGTTTCAATTATTGAGGCAGTTGAAATTTTTGTTTTTAAATTGTCCAAATTGCTTTAACGTAAGTGAAATTCACACTGCTACGCCATTATTAACTTTTTATCGAATGTTAACCATAAATTCTGGCAATTCAGCATAGTTTAGGGACTTAATATCTCGTGGGATGGCAACACTAGCCCGGGGTAACATGAATATGTAACGTAAATGGCTATCCTAACTTTCTCTCAGTACCTCCGCGACGTTATAAACTTGTACTATACTCTTATTGCGATTTAATGCAAGAACTTAACAGAATGTTGTGATTTTAAATATTTAACAGATTTTATTTCAAAACTCAAGCAATAATACGTGAAATGTTCGTAAACCGATGATTAATAATATTGTTTTCGACTTTTATTCCTAATTCGTATAATCTGTGACACATTGACATTTGAATACGTTCATAATATACAATAAAGATAATGTTAATGTTATTATACATATTTTAGATATTCTGATTATAAATAATACACATATATTGATTTAACCCACATATTAATAAGTCAATAACCGAAGCGAATCGCTATAGAACAGAAATTGATTTTGATTTTGATCGATGCTCACACTATTATGGGATTATTTATTTTTGAATAATGATCTCTATTATTATCACGTTAGAGATCATAATTAACAATTCTATGACTCAGCGCTTTTCCTTAATAGTAACGAGTCGGTGATAGCTTAATTTTTAAATAAAAAAAAAACTTATCTAATATGAGAAATTCGCCAATTTATTTAGCGTCACGTACATAGAATGCAACATTTCTCTGTCTCGCTCGCACTCGTTACGCTCACTATGCGTGTGAGTGGGATAGAACGATCGGTCCTGGTAACGGTACAGAGTTCGTGACGTCGACCCGCGTCGGGTCACGACTGTGAGTGTCGGACGGCGGCCGGCGGACGGCTCCGCTAACGAAGGAATTGAAATATTAAAATATATTGGGATATAACGCTTATATGATTATATTATTATTAATTATTATCACACTAGTACTATTCTTGAATTAGTTTGTTTCATATTACATCACACTATTACTATATAATATGTTTTTTCAATTGTACAACATTTTTTGTACAATATGATCGTATGTGTATGTCCAAAGAAGTTCCGCGTTCACCGCTGGCGGTTTTCGAAATTTAAATAATTGTTTTAATTTGTGCCCGTCTAATAATTAGATAATTTTAATGTACCTACTATATCCGTCATTTCCTTCATTAATAGTTATAATTCCGTGTGACGCGTCTTAATTTCTGTTATTGTGTAATATCTGTGCTCTCGTCTCCATTAAACCTCCATTGTGAGTGATTACTTGCAAATTCTATTAAAACTCAGTTTGGGTATCGCCGCCAGCGAATTGTTTGTTGATGCGGGACATTACTGCACTGCTTTTAGCATTTTTATAAATAGTTCCGCTTTTTGAGTGTACCGTCGGAAAAATTTTAAATTTCACATTTTATAATAAAATCAACAGAACAAACTAAAATTTTTTTCAGTATGTTTTAAGACAGTACTACAATTTTTTATTTTTTTTGTAAAACCGAGTAGGTATTATTATTTATTGCATTATATTTTTTTGTTATCGCTTATTTTCTTACCGATATATCCGAGGTCAAGATGACTGTGTAGTTCTATGATTGGGACGTCACTAACACGCCATTATTTACAATTTACGCTATTTTGTTCGACATTCGACAACAATACTCACAAATACAGCGAAAATGTGTAAATCTTCAACGAAATTCCAATAAACGAATACACAGATGTGTGCCGAATCCCCTTGAGGTCAGATATTAATAAAAAAAAAACAAATATGACGAACATTAAAATGGCGGGAAGCGTGCCTAATGAACAATATTGCTTTTAATTCAAGCCAATATTACGCTTAATGTATTTGATATATAGTTCAAAATTAAAAGTACATTTTTATTACAACTTTTTTATTGTTTTTATGGGATGTTGAGCTCTATTGTTATATTATTTGGATATACTATCGATTGTGTGCGTCCAATGAATGGTAACTAAGATACGTGTTAGCAAGGGTTAGGAGATTTGTTTTTGACCGCGTCTTATCTGATGCGGTTTGGGTTACACGTTATCGAGGGATTTGTATTTTGTCCGGATGTTCTTTTGACGTATTTAATGTGATAACGGATTTGTACGGCTGTCAGTTTGGCAGGACGAGTTCTTTATTGAGTCGCAGCACGTGGTCCAGGCGTTGACAGCCGAGTTAGGAAAACATTATTTAATGTTGGTGTTTATAGTATTTTCAATCTACATATCTTAAGATTAATTAGAACAACGTTAATCACGTTATTAAGTATTTTAAAAGCAGACAATAAATTCTATATAGTTTATATAAAACATTGTATTCAATTTATTTAACTTAAGGAGTTCATAATTTTTTTTTTTTGTAATACCTTTAGTATTTTACTATTTTTTTACTGTTACACGTGCAAGTGCTTTAAAATTACTGTTATTAGTTTCGTAACAAAAAAAAAACTATATAGTATCACTGTAACATTTATAATGTAGGACAATATAAGTATGTTTAAACCAGTTTTTATAATAATTCTGATTCAGGAAATATATCGATGCAATAATTATGAGGGACGTCACAATAATGTGTCAGAATCGTGACAAATGTCACTGTCACTTTATTGTAAGACGCAGATGTTGTTTATGGTCGACGTTTTTGATTTCACCCCTTATAAGTTTGTTAGGAGGAAAATTTGGAATGTAAAACTTTTACCGCGTGCATTGAAACGTGTTTTAATCAGAACATATACAGATATGATCGTGTGTTACATTAATGTATAATACATTTCTTTCTGAATTATGGTGTGGTAGTAAATTAGTGTTATTCAAATATATAATATTATGAAACGGGGGATATTTTTTATCAGTTTATTATTTTTTTGTATATTTTCTGATGATTTAATTACGTAGAATGGATGAATGCTAGTTTAAAACTTATCAACATTTCACCCCACGTCAGACGGCGTCGTTCTTACCACAGATAAGACACAATAGCTAAGTTTGTAAATTGTTACGTAGGTTTCAAAGGCTCGGACGCGAATGTCTATCTTGTCGGGGCTTAGGCGTTAGGTGTTTTAGGAAGTCGAGATTCTATCGGTTTAGCTGTCACAGGTAGGTACAGCTTTTGGAACCTTGACGTGATAAAAGACCTCATGGAAATTTACAGAATATTGTATAAATATAATTGGATATTATTGAAGATGTAATCTCTTAAAGTTTTTGAGGTTATGTTATGTAATGTTATATTGTCTGATAAATTGTTAGTACGTCACCCTCGATTATTAGAACTATTAGGTAAAATAACCGGGAAACGGGATTTGATGACGATGCTTTGGAATTAGCATAAAATTATGTGTACATACGGACGGATATTTCGGAGAGCTTTGATTTAGAAATCTAGTTATATATTTTTTAATATGATTTTAATTGTTGAAACTGAATATAAATTGTAAACTTTGAATAATATGATTTAATCTAAATTCATTACAATTCTTGATGACATATATTATTGACATAACATAAACAATATTTTAAATACATGCTAATTAATTTGCAATATAATTTATATATAATTATAGTAAACAAATACCAACAAACTTCATACCGAGTTAACGTACGTATGTTTTCAAAACCAAATATTTACGTATCGTAGTGAACAAAACAGATTAAGTTGACCACATCAGCGTGACCTCTAATACCTAAACATTTGTTCAATTATAGAGAACAAGAATTTAGGGTAACCGGTCATGTTAAAATGGTCACGAGTCAGCAGTTGTTGTTTACGATGTATTTAAGCCGACCTCTTGATTTGTTACAGAGACCCCTTTAGTTGTATTTAAGTAATCAAAAATATCTCATGATTTTGATTACCAAAAATAAAAAATTTAATGGAACAAAAAGACTTTGGACTTGTAGATTAAATATTATAAATAACGAAAATTAAAAAAGCAACACCGAAATAGAAAATCATATTTTTGAAAATGGAACGTTGGTTAACTTTTTCCCCAAACTGATAGTTTAATTTTAGTACACTATTGAACCGTTAAATATCAAAAACACATAAATATCATTAAAAATATCGGTTGCAATCCCAAACGTTAGAGACTGTATCTGTAATCTGTGCTCACTAAACAGGGACCATCCGCGTTACAAGCACGGAACAAGGAACGGGCACAAATCACTAAGATATTCAATCTTTAGCACAATAACATTAGAATATCGTTCTGATACCCAACTAAAGGGTTTAGTGACATTACACCCTCCATTAATGATACGGATGCTGGAACAGACACACTCTTAATATTTAGTTTAAGGTAAACATTCGTTTCTGTTAGCTGCCCGTTTTGACAAATAAATAATGTTTAGGTTAACTTATTATTATATTTATATGATAACGGAATTCATTAATTGTAAACAACGAAAACGTTAAGAATTTTTTTATTTTTTATCACCATTTAGTCCCACTTAAAATGTAAATAGGCAATTCTTATATTTTAAATTAAAACTGATAATATCGATATATTTTGAAACATCAAACAAATATGTTTGTCATTTTGTTTCGTGTCCCATCCAGTAATTATAAGTCAGCGTGTATATTAAAAGGTATCCGGAAGGGATAGGTGAGGGTCTGAACAATTTAAGGGATCCTAATAGTTATCTGTGATCTTGGTGTCGCGCCACTGAGATGAATTTTAATGTCCGGCTTATCTCGTGCCTTATTTTGAGACCACATTTTACTAATTATGCGTGATATTGTGTGCAAACATTTCCATCTAACATACGATAGTGTATACGGCGACCTTTCAAACTTATCGAATAAATATCATTCTTATTTTTTTTTTTATAAATTATTTAACAACATTTTTGATACATATTTGTTGAATATTAAATCGTTCAAGATTCTGCTATAAAATATATTTTAACGAACAGACTTATAAACCTTTAAATACAATAAATTGATCTCCTGAAGATCAATGTTTATTAAATTACGGTTCGATTATTATCGGTAAGAGATATAGAATGTTCGTGACAAATTTAATATCGATATCCAGCAATCGATATCGTGGATCGTATTAGATCGATATCTCGGCTTCTGGTATAATCTGTTTATGGGGTAATTTGTAATGTTACCATATTTGGATGGTTACCCGGGGTAGGTTGTACTCAAAAGGTCATTGTTTCACTCATCCTTGGACCATGGGTTTGTGGATTTTAACTTTTTCTCCATGTTACAAGTACAAAATAAAACGTATTTTACTTTATCTAGTGTTCATTTTAGATATTAGTTATAATCATAACAACTTTTTGTTATTTTATGTTGCACAGATAAGGATATAATGTTACAGAGCAATGAATCATAAGGTGGTTCATAAATTAATTTATTAAAAGAAATAAATAAGCTTTGATTTAATTACGTTTCCGACGACGTCTGCTCGAGGAGTTCAGCCCTTATGACACTAAGTATAAGCACTGAATTAGCTCGGCAACACGCGAGGGTAGACAGAAAACTGCTCCGTAAAGATAAGATGCTAATTTGAATAATTACTCAATAAGTCATCAGAAGATGAATTTTCAAAACAACCACAAATGCCTTTACAATGTAGATGTAACAAGTACGCTTCATATAAAATTAATTTAGCATGTTTATAACTTGGCCTCATAGAGAAATCAAGGGCGAGTGGTTCCTGGACTTAATTTATATTCTCGACCTGACCTCAGAATGACCTCAGATTAAGGCTCAGAATGAAATATATGAAGGGTGTTAAAACAGTAGGTAGGTGTCATTTTAAACGACAAACGTCCATACATTTATGTTTCGTCACATGAACGAAAGTTAAATTATAGCCTATATCTTATTCTGATATCTTATCTACGTTACTGAAAAGTTGGATCAAAATCCGTCTAGCAGTTTTTGTGTAAGAGCAACAGATATATATACCTCCTCACAAATTTTGGCATTCATATCATATATAGGATATCTATCGATAGTCTCTAAAAAAATCTCTTAAATTCCTTTAATTTTTAACTAACACAAATAATTGTTTTTTTCTAACTACCTACATATACATACGAAACCTATAATAGATAATCTTCACGGTTGTACGGATTGATTTCAATTAAATTTAATGTCACTTTTTAATATATTTGGTTCTTGTCTAAAAAATACTGATATAGAACTATCCGTTCAAATGATGATGAAGTAGCGGATATAGGCTAGTTAACAAAATCGATATCACTTGTATGACATCACAATACAATAAGAGAAATTCTAGTATAAGATGTTTAGACGATATCACGGCACGCTATTGTTTGAATTCGATTTATTACAAGATTGTAGATTAATACAAGATGATCTCTCGAACGTGCTTCGAGCTCCGATCTTTAGTTTCACTTAAATATAAATTATTACCATTATAATATCAGAATAGGAGTACAATATATTTAAAACTTTTGACTTCACATCAACCAGTCATATTAATTAATGTAACAAAACATTTTGGATGATGGCAACACAGAAATGTTGTTGAACAAATCTCGTACTTAATTATTAAAAATAAAACAACATTATCTATCGACGTGTAAAGCTTAGATGTTCTTTTAAGATTTCTTCGGCCCCGGTCACAAGTGACGGCGGTCTATGATTAATAGAGTAATTATTGTTTATATTAATATATGTTTTATAAAAAAAAGACAATTTAAATAAACAACACATAAGCTATGAGATTCAGTAAAAATTATTCAGAAATCTGAAATAAATATTTATATGAATTTAACTTTCGATTAATTTATTTCAAAAATACTTGGATTTTTTATTTTAAAAACTATATAAGGTGAATAACATAATATTTTAATTTCATATTATAACTATGTTAATCATGTTATACACAAAAAAATTATTATTATTATTATTATATTTAATAATATATTTTTTATATTATCCAAGTTACATAACGTATCCAAGATGTGGGCAACACATCGCCTGTCAGTGTTACGTTGACAGGTGTTAAATCGAGAAATGTCTGCTATTCCGGCGCTATTAGTCGAGTCATAGCCATTAAGTTGTAATGGTATTTATGAGTTTTTCTCTATTGTTTAGTTAAATGTTATATCATTTATATGTGAGCGCTCGACACCGTCCGATACATTGAAATATGGTATAGTATCATGTGGGAAAGATCGGGATATCACGGCACGAGATCCTGAGATAGTCTTGAGACTAAATATCGTGAGACCCTCTCTTATTATATTGATAACGTTTTGAACCTTTCACAGAATCCGTATTAACATTACATATAAACCGCAATAAATTGAAAATTTAGAACAATTCCGCCATATTGGATGTAGAAATGTTATTATAGGTTCCCAATGAAACTAATATTTCGTGTTTATCTAAATATATTCGCGTTGATTGTGATATGGCGTGTCGCGGCCCGCCGTGCTCGTCAGCAAACGACTATCAGCTTCCAATCCGACAGATAGTTTCAAAATCATTTGAATTAAATAAAGATACAAATCTTGACGCCTCGTTGAAAACAAAAGCTTTTATATAATTCAAATAAAAATGTGGCATTGTGCTTAGAATTTTACATTAATTACGTAAAATATAGTTTCCCTACTAAATGTATTATTATAATCATTAATAATATATTAAATGTAAGACAAAGGCGTGCCAGATTCATAAAACACATTAAGGTATTAGGAACCGCGCCGCCCAGGGTCCGTATGTTAATACGACCAATTAAAGAAGTCATCATTCGTAAAGCCAGCGATACACCTGACACGACCACTTCACGTGGCAGGTTAAGGTTGGTTCACACGTGAACTTAAGGTGAGAGCGATCCACCGGCGGCAAGGCCGGCCGTGTAGAACAAGAACGAAAACGACCTAAATACAAAACAATAAGGTCTACATTTCTATGTACTAATACCTACAGTACAATTAAGAAAGTATCCGATAAGGCTCGTACGATGCTTTACGAATAAGAACTCTATCGCTATAAGTTAGAGTCGGTTTCGGTTTGATGTAGGTCAAAGACCGGTTGGTTGCATCGCGAACTTTTACCTATAAATTTGTGTCGACCGACGGAGTGCTCGGTCTAGGATATTATAGAGACTGGTCTAGACATAAACAGAGACTCAGACCGTCCGTTATTATAAACAAAATACTATTCATAAAAATCTTTATACTATAAAGTCATTTTACCAACTAAGGTCAGTTATTAATTGTAAAAAAGGTTTATGTCGTATCCGCGAACACTACGACATACAAACGCAATCTCTAGAGGATCATAGTTAACAAATACCTCAAGTCTAACTGGGAATGATAAAATATATGACCATATATATATGTTTTCATACATTTGTCCTTGAAGTGATTTATTATATTTTTTATATTTGTTACGGGCGGAGTGTGAACGCACTCACTGCTAAGAGCTTATATTTTATTCACCCCTTGTGTGGAGCTCTTGATAACTGTCGCTAACATAGTGCCTTATAGCGGTAAAGTAACCGAATAACATAGTGCTACTAGATTTAAAACTCTCATTTGTTACGATTAATTCAAATCTCAGTTTGTTTTTATTTGTGGCCTGTCTGTAATCTTCGTAGGTCTTCCTAGATTCGTCTTTGTTAAATTATATCTCATAACTGAGACTGTTTCCGCTAATCGCTCCTCCTATCACAGCGGTCCGTCCACCTATTACTTTGGTAAAGTGTTCGCAGTATTTATTGTGGTGGGGTCATTCGGCTGAGTGTAAAAAAACGCTGAATTAATAAATTGGCTTGCAACCGAAGATATTATAATGTGTTGCTTTGTTACGAGACGACGGGAATAGGAGGTGAGATCGAGAGGAACGCGTCTCATTGAAACATAAGCGAGGAAAAAAATAAAAGAATATTATTGAAAAATATACCTATATAAACATATATCTGTTACCTCTTTCATATAGTATCTATATTTAAATTTTAATATAAAATTACTGAGAACAAACAGATTTGAAACGAATCTTTAAGTTAATATATTTAGTCATTAATAATTATTAACGAGTACGCATATTAATAGAAATGTTTTCAAACATACTAAATCAAAGAACTAACGTATGTTAATATTTATTTTATATAATTAATATGTTATGTGTGATGAAGCGTTGATTCTCGTGGTGACGATGTTTCATTCATCAAATAAAGTAAAATAATTAAAATCTTCTCATAATTTATATATATATATATATATATATATATTAAATTATGTTTCAAAATAATATTTTATATTAACTTTTTTTTTTTAGTCCGTACATATAAAATACCAATTAATTGACAAAAATGCTTTAAAACTAATAGTAACGACACCCGCGTGTGTGTGACGTGTTACAAAATGTGTAGAGTTTTATTAAAATCGATCCAGTAATCGTGAATATCAGTAGAAATTATGTTGATTATATTATTATTATATAATAATAATAATAATTTAACACAAACATATAACCGTTATATAAAGCGGGTCAGATTTCAAAGCTTGTATAATGTACGTCTATCTGATGTTATCTGTCTAATACTGATGTGTTTATTATGTACAGTCGTGAACAAAACTACTAATATATAATTAATATTATGAAAGGAAATATATTATTCTTATTATAACTAACGAATCGAATGATATATCTCGTTATAAATTATATAATAGTTATTTTAATGCTATTGAAATTATTAAACGAACATAATTTATGTAGCCGACTGTACTTAACTGTTTCTCGACATTTCCTTATATGATTCGTTATATTCCACAAATATATATGTATATACAAATAAATATTAAAATAATGCTATTTTATTAAAACGACATAGTGATTTTTTGACTAGTTTTTTTTTGGGGGCATTTGACAAATAAATAAAATAAAGACATATTTTCATTTTATATAATAAAAACAAAGTTTTAAGAAATATACATTACTTATAGGTGATGTACAAATCTATGATCTATTTGTTAATATCGTAACGCAGACAAAGTCGCGATTGTTCTATGTTAGACATTAAGTATTTTTGCATACCAAGGCCGGTTTGGCTCGTGGTGGCCAACGTTCCAGTTAACCCTGGTCTTCGGTCCTCTGATTTATTCTCAAGGATCCCGGAATGAGCGAACCGCCCTCCGCAATATATCTATCCTTTAGGGAAAATGTAAGATTTACGTGCTTTTCTACAAGAGCAAGGAATCTATATACATAACAATGAGACAGACTCCATCATTACCGGGCCATCGATATGACAGATGAGATATTTCTGGGTGTATTTTTTATAGTAAACAATCTTTTTATGTCTCTCGTCGATCAAATGTGAATAATGTTTGAGAGTTTTTTCTTTTATGGTTCTTAATATGTCGAAATTGTTTCAGTAAATGATAAAAAAATAGTTCTATATATAAAATTATAATACGTTAAATTCCAAAACAGAGGAAACTATTTCTGTGACGTAAAAACTACTTCCTTATAAGATTTATAGCTATCGGACCTCCTTACTATAAAAGGTCCACACTTTTTTAATGTTGGCCGCGGCACTGATTTTTATTGAAGACCTATTTTTTTCTTTATTTTTTCCGAATCTTATATATTTAACGGGATCGTTGTCGAGTAAGTTGTTAAAATTATTATGAATTAATTGTTTTTATATGAAACTCGTGAAGAACATATTGTATCTGTACATAGGAAATAGTAGTTTGTTTTTTGTTGTTTTAGTCACAGAATAACTGAAAGGATTCAAATAATTTTCTTTATATACAAGAATTATATATATCTGTACCCTACGTTATTATTATAGCTGTTAAACCTAATTGCCCAGCCAAAAAGATATGTTAATATATATATATTGTATTTGAGAGTTGTAACAAGTTCATATATAACACAAGCCGTCCCCGTCAAAACCAATCCTGTAACACTCAATAATAATAAAAAAGTCCATTCCCTATATTCGCGTCACGTATGCGATGTCGCCAGGCCATTGCTGAAATTGATACACATTACCCATACAGAACACGCATTACACACCTTCTCACTACGGCATAAGATTCGAATTCCCTCAGCCGCTCCATTTTTTATTCATCAAATGACCATTGATCGATGAACTCCGTTTAGGACGGTGCGTTTTATAAATGGCGTTCCGCATTAAGGTGGTGGTATTTTTTTTTTTTGCGTCTTGACCGCATTTTAGCTGAAAGTCTGGTGGCGATTGCTTCAAATATTGTTATGAAGGCTGGGGTCAATAGCGTGAGGATGGACGCTCACAACACGCCACGCTCCTGACGTTTTATTGGCCTACCCACCTACAAGCGTTTGTGGCAATTTCCTTTACATTTTCACGATTCGGAGTCGCTTTGTCACTTAGTAAACACTCCGATATATTAAGTTGAATTTAATATTTAATACATTCCCATCGATTCGGAAGTTACGATATTTTGTTTGTTTTTCTTTTTTAATAATGCCTGTTAATCATCTGCTTTTTCACAAAATACAAAGAAATGGTTTAATTACGACAATTTCAATTTACCAATAAGTGTGTTTCGTTTGTGTTCCTTGCATGATTTTTTCTATTAACTGTCATATGTCTTAATATTTTCGCATGGCTGTATCTAAGCATGCTCTGCACGGGCTATAACATGCATGTCTTGATGTATCTCGCATGTGGCATGGTAAGTCTAGCAGGTGGTTGGCCACTAACCATATCTTCTTTTCTGAGTAAACCAGCACTTAACTTCGACATAACTAACACCGAGGGACCCTCACTACATGTAAGTTGACCCCATTTTCATTATACTGACTTAATGCATTCACTTAGTGTATATAAAGGAAATCTTGAAACATATATACATATATATAACATCTGTTAAAGATATAATCTCTAAGTATATGTTATATTTATACAAGATTTTCTTTATAAATAATAATATTTATTTCTCATATAGTTGCACATTAAATAACTTAGAATTGCTTGCTATTAAAATATTTTCACTGTTATGTTCAATGTTTTAATAATTAAATTCTGTTCTATGTACTTGACTATATAAAAATATATATAAATAATTCTGTCTGTAATAATTAGCCCTCGGCTGTGGTCTGGGGTAACACAAGTGCCACAGATTTACGACTACACAGATATGCAAATATATCACCCCACAAAGACATTCCCGTCTCTACGTAGCCGTCAGACGATCCGTGTTTTGTCATTTCTTTGATTTTTAATTATAATATATTCGTTACAAAAAATAACCAAATAATTCAGAGACAGTGATTAGGTTTAAATAACAAAGGCTCTCTTTATGAATCCGTCTGTCGTGTATGTATTAAAATATATAGTAGAATAAAGAATATGAAATAGAATTAATATAGAATCTGTTTGTTATAAAAAAAAATGACATCTAAAGAACAGGCTCATGTCAAAGGTGAAATATGTAAATCATACGAATATTCGACATGGAAAGCAATGCGATAAATTAAAATAATATTAATTGATTATGTCGAGTGAATATTATAAATTTCTTAATATTAATCGAGTTATATTTTCCGTGCTGTTTTGAACAAACCGAGAGCTGTATTCAAATTAGTTAAACTCATTAAGACGTTCATTTATATTATCGGAGGGGCTTATTGTGGCGGGGCTGGTGACGTCACTCCCAAATTATCTTGTTAATTCGTTGTTTTCACAATCTCCTTATATTTTGAGTTATGTTTATGGGTTTGCAATTAAAGCGCTACTTGATGTTGGCATGGATTAAAAATGGGTCCACAGTAACCTGATAAGTATTTGGAAAACTTATAATTCCTCACCGGACACCTGTCCAGATATTGATATGTATAGTTTTTAATCAACTAAATACAGTCAGTTTAGTAGTTATACTCGTAACAGTTGGTTGGCCTGAACATACATACAGACGGACCTCTGTTTGAACTGGCTGTTTGCTCATTAGTAAACGAAGGGAGCGTCGTTTCATGTCGTATGAGATATCAAAGTTACAGCGATATGCTTTGATTTAAAAAAAAACATGTTTATTAACCAAAAAGTTTTACTACATAATTATTATAAACATAATCAAAGTAATCATAAAATAAAATATAATTTAATATCAAAATCGCATTATTAACGACCGATCATAAAGTTGTTTATACATAGGTATGGACGCAACAGTCTGTATTGATAGTCGAGATAATATGATTATTAATTAATAAAAAAAACTGTTGACACTGCCCACGTGTGCCCACGACCACGACCACAAACCGTGACCACAACCTAACGAGACCACATGAATATTCAGAAAATGATACAAGGAATTAATTACAGTCGGACACCCCACAGACTTCGACACATGCAAATCACAACGCTCCCCCAGCTTTTATTGTGTTCACACTTTGCACTCGCGTTTTTGTATTACAACTATTGATTGTTAATATGACACAGAGAATGTATATTAATAATTATATAGAGGAGCAAAAATATATATAAAAATATATAAGATTAGAGATCATTCGTCTGTGCGTACGCGTTTAAAAGAATCAATCAATGTGCTTAGTCCAAGTTTCTATCATGGCTACATACGAAGCGTCTCTCGTTTCCCATTCAATAATACTACAACGTGCGGTGTTTATGGATAAGAAACAGTTAAAGTTTTTTACATAACTTAGATCAAAAAAAGCATAGGTACAAATTTGAGGAATTTTTTGGCCAAATTTATGCAACTGATATAATTTAGTTTTCACAAAGAAAGTTTTTTTTTATCTTTTTATATCTAAACTCAGAAAAATATACAGTATATAGTTTACTAAAAAGCGTTAAGATATATTTGTGATATCTACAAATAATAATAATATTGGTCTCTTCTTCTGTCTGGATGCTGATGAGGAGCTTTTAAAATTATAACTTAGAATAAACTTTAAATCGATCAGATTTTAGGAACATATATAAACCTTACATATAATATACATTCTACGTCAGTAGATTAGCGAATGCTACTGTCCATGTAAAAAATAATTTTCAATTTATACGTACTAAGTAATATAAATAGCGATATCGTGATTAGTCTCAACCTTAAAATAACACGAAAACAGCGTTTCAAACAATAACCGATAACAATATAAGAACATTTGAGCACAGCCATAAAAAAAAATATAACAAAGAGCAAATAATAACATTAATTCATCGGATGGTTTCTATTCATTGGGATAAAATTATTAAAAACATGTTATAAATGATTTTTTTAGTCGCGTGTCGCGTGTCGCGTTACAAACCGTCGGTTAGCGGTCGTGTTGTGGCTATACATTACTGGGATATTTTAAAATTTGTTTGAATAAAGCTCTCTGTACGCGATAATAATGTGATAATTATATATATTTTGCACTTTAATGGATGGGGTGTCAACAATAGTTTTTAACTAAATAAAGGAATCGAAAGCGGTCGTGTGGGGTGTCAACTCGACACTCGACAGTCGAAACTCGTAAGTAGAAAGTCGACAATCGACGTTAAGTTCAGTGAAGTTTGCAGATATGATTATCTTAG
Source organism: Danaus plexippus (assembly GCF_018135715.1). NCBI lineage: Eukaryota > Metazoa > Arthropoda > Insecta > Lepidoptera > Nymphalidae > Danaus > Danaus plexippus. The sequence goes on from NC_083549.1 coordinate 7,920,785, forward strand.
AGTCAGGGGGACAAAAAACAGAGCGTCAACTATATGGAGGAGATGTCCCGACGATTATTCAGCGATATAACTTACTTGACAGCTTGGCTTTTTTGGTGTAAGTTATGAAGACATTATTGTCATAATAAAACATCTAGAAATAACCTTAAAATGTTCCGACGGGAGATTATTACATCGGATTTAGTATTATGACAATTTTTTAAATAGATCTCTTATGGAAAGTTATAGTCAAATAAAAATTGATTTAGCAAGTAGACTTCTCATCTCTTTTCATAATTAACTGTCAGTACACTGTTAAAAAAGTTTTGACATATATATTTATTTACATATATATTTGCGAAACAAAGAAAAAAACAAAGATTATATTTTTGAATCAAATTGAAAAAAATATTATTAACATGCAAAAAAAATAAAAAAATATATCTTCGGACTCGTCATAAGAATTAAAATCAATTATAAAATCGGTAGCGAGTTAAGAGATTGCCTGGGGTCGGACCCCGCACTTTGCAGATTAGAGTTACTGTTATCAGCGGTTTGTTTATCCAATTGTAGATTAGGGTTAGTAACCACTGACTTGTCTGCTCTCTCTATATCATGCCGTGTTTTACAATTCCTTCATAATGCACAGTCGTATTAAACACTCGTATAAATTGAACCGTTGAAGCTCATTGTTGCGGGCAATTTTTGTGGAACACACATCGTTTTGTTCAAGGGTTTCGTTAAAAAGCTCATTAAAAAGTTGTTCGGATCGTTAACTTCAGTGTCGTGATTTCCCGTTTGCTCTCGCAAAGTTCTTCTTTTGTGCTTTAATTGTGGATCTCTACCGGCTGGATTAAGCAAATGAGGTTCTACCTTACTCTCGGTGCTCTGAGTACAATCGTGTGCACACGATTCATGCGCCCACATTAATACAGAGAGCTTTTACAATTAAAATGTATTTTATGGTTACCACCAATAACTTTACTGGAAAAAATTTAAGATACAAAAAACGAGTCCATGTTGACAATCATTGGTCATAGATTATAGCGATAGTAAGAAAACAATACTTCTTTAAGGCGTAAGATGCGACTGTACCCAACAAAGGACACTCGTGATCCTTAGACATCGGACGCCATTAGCGGTCGTGGGCGTAATTAAAGAGCTACAATACAGAACTGAATTAAAAACAATTAACTTGAACCGAATTGAGCACAATGGCCGCTGGGCACGACTTGGACTTGGATTTCACCAGGATTCCGCTAGCTGTGGGAATGCTTCCACGATACACGTACAATACATGACAATAAACTTAATTCAATATGTCCGTACATCATTATATTTTATGTTTTTTAATTCTCTCATGCCACTTGATCAATACTTAATTCATTGCTGTCATCCGATCTAATACGACTCAGGTCACGAATGATAATGAAAAAGATGGCGTCACTGTCAAAAAAAGGAAATGTCAAAGTCATATTTCAAACAAAACAATAAGAGAGTAAAAATCAATGAGATCCTTTCCCGTGTTAATCGGCCCGTCAAATTAGGTTTCAACGTTTAAGCTCATCGAGAAACTGCTGATGTAATGCAAGCCGAGGGTGACGCCATTTTCCTTTTTTTTTTATCCACGGTTCGCGCGTCTATTACCGACTTTATATCAACGATAAGTTAGTTACGGGTGGCATTTTTATTAATTCCCAATTTGAAAATAAAAAACTCGCATTACGGTAATTAATTTTTATTATTTAATTCGTTTTATTTTAAGGAGTAAGTAGTAACATGAGATTCGATTAATACAACAATACGAATGAAATATTAAACATCTATTAGTACATACAATAAAAAACCGTGTTCAAAACCATATCAAAAGGCATAAAATGTATAAAATGCTATCTCAACGGAGCGAGATGAGGGCTGTATAATTAAAGCGGTGTCGTGTTTCGCCACGCGCCAACAAAAGATTCTGTTTTTGGACCTTGCTTCCATTGTGATCCCTTTGATACATCGATTATTATCAATGGCCACCATCACTAACAAAGGAGATTAATGTTCAACACTGTGATCTGCTCTCTTTAAAACCATGCCTTTTTTATAAGAACTTTACGCCATTTTGTCGCCGCGTTGAACTTTATGCTCGGAGGGCATCTATCTCTTTTATTAACTCCTCACTGTACTATATTTAAAAAATGTTTAATAACGAAGCGATCCAAACGTCCCGTACGAACAGAGTAATGAAAATACCGTGAATAAAACATTCCGCAGTTTATTTAAAATCACTTGTATATATTAATAGGTACGTATGTCAATACAACGGAGTCCGCACAGAGCTAGGTGATCTCTAAAAGAAAACAAAACCCTTTATAGTCTGTTGGCCGCATACATCACGCACGACAATGGCTGGACTTTTTGCCATCGTGTTGCCTTTTTGAACTGGACGGAATTTTTTCACTCCACTCGTTCTATGTAGGCTTTATTCCACCGAAAGACCAGGGTTGGTGATATCGAAAATAGGATACTTCCGCACATAAGCGGAATTTGAAGCCTTAAATAACAGGAGATTTATAGTTATGAAAAATATATGTTAGTCCTGTTTTAACATGTTCATTAAATGTGCAGACTTAAATTCGTATATAACTAAATGTTCAGACCTGTTTCGTAATACATATGAGCGTCGTATTAGTAAGCTGTGTCTAATAAACAAAGTTGCAGTATAAAGTATGAGAGGATGTCAGTCGATAATAGTCATAATGATTGACAGCCCTGGAGCATTAGTTACAAACTCCGTCCGCCTGTTCCGTGTAGCTGTTCACCTAAAAACTAAGTTTGTCATGTCCACTACAAATGAGAGTTGTGCCTTCCAGCCATTTGACGGCTTCATATAACTACGACGCCGGTTCGTACATCACGAATAAGCTGCGTAAAAAACAGCATCCTTTTATAATATATCGTACGAGATAATTGTTCAACACGAAAAGATCAAATTTCCGTCCCATAGAAGTGTCGATAGCTTAAAGCACGTGACTTTCCTCGTTCTAGAACCATTGAGCATCAATCCGCTGATACGGAGTGATCTTTGAGAGGTATCATCGGTGTCAAGGAGCTGTGAGCGCTCCACCGCCCTCCGCCCTCCGCCCTCCAGCAACCTCTACAGATCACTCGTACGTGATTAAATCGCGAAATGTCAAAGTGCAGGGATCACAGCCATCCGTTCGCAGTCATGATGCACTCATTCATCACACGAGAGCTGCCGGCGGTAGTGTGATTAAAACTACGGACACATTTTAAATACACGTCACACAATAGTTTCAAGACGGCGCCTCGTAGACTCGTATACAGCATGTGAAGTCGACTACGTCATCAACAAAACTCTGTGCTTCATACTCAGTTATGAAATCTGTTAGCTCGACATTTCGGATATCAATATGATATTCAAATTTAAACTCTATCCGGATTTTAATACATGCTATATGACGGTCAGGGGGAGCCGTGTCAATGTGTCGTTCGTGGCGCGGTCATCTCTTTGTTATTCAGATTAAACCTGCCCATCTGGCCGGAGAGGAATAATTAACAGCTATTTAGGAAAGGGCCACAGAAATGTATATTCATTTGAAACGAAAACAAAAAGTTACGAACGATATACCTACTCTGTTACATAATGGATACTATACTTTGATGGATTCACTGTTTTAAACATTTATAAGACGTATATCAAGTAATTGATCACCCATCCGACTAGAGGCGGATGATTTAAGCCCTTAACTTTTATCTCCACTAAAACCGATGCTCGTACAGCGCTAATTCTTCCGCATAGCGAGTGCCGTATCACTTTTCTTTCTAAACACTTTACGACGTCATTAGCACTATCACTAGCAGCCGCGCTGACAATATGACCCTTATCACCATCGTAATAAGATATAAACATAATAATTTTAACAACACTACCTGTGCGAGTGTGAAGAATATCCATAGATAGGTTAGTTTATGCCATTTCGATACCAAACGAGCTGCGGAATTTTGTTCTCTTCGTGTGAAATTTCCGATTACCCGCCTTTAAATACTAGTTTGTATATATATAGTTAGATTAAACCGTTCGGAAATGTTAATGTTAAGCGATAAAAGCTTTAAGATGTCCATAATTTTTTCTGTTCCATTAATATAACTAATTGAGAAACGGTTCAACTACAAAGCAATACGTAAACTCGAGACTCGTGCATGAAGACAAGTAATATAAAGCTCGTATTGCTAAGAAACAATTGCGAATTCAGAAATGTCCACACACGATAGTTCTCTGCGCGAAGTTGACGCCTTTGTCCGACCTGAACCCCGACTTTATCAGTGACACCGTTGACACTGCTGACATCTGCTGACATCGCTGACACCGCCGACATCGCTCTTGTGCCCCGACACTCTGACCCAGTTGACGACTTTGTTCATGGATCGCTTTGTTCTTTTGAATGAAGTGTTTGCTGGCCTTCTTGTGTTACAGTGTACATTTAAAATACGCGTCAGATCTAGCGACGTGTTCTCGGACGATACTTAAGACGGGAATGCTGAGGGATGTATCAAATGTAGATACATATAATTATCGTTACGTACTAGTAGTCAACTTTGGTCGCGACCCCCGCCGCGTTGTTTATGTCATCGATCGAGAGATACCCGTTCACCATTGTGTGCGCTTTTGCGACTTGCACTCTCGTTCTAAACATTACTGCCACAAGTGGCTTAGACTCCTAAAAATTTAACCGTTCAGGCTTAATGCCATAGTACAATATGTTTCAAACCTCAGAATACTGATATTATTACGTAATATAAAATTTTTGTAATACAATAATGGTTCAAAAGATAAGTTTTCAATAGCACGCGTCAATCCAAAAGACCCGCAGTCGGAGCGCAAAAAAAACAAACATAATACAACAAAACCTATTTACAAATATTCTCTCGCCCGCCCACTCTAAAGGTATTTATATTAATAATTCGTGACACAATACGAATGCCAGTAATGCCAGCTTTTTTCTCTTTTCGCGCCATTTAATGTTGTTTCGAACCATTAGATGACACGTTTGCGTCGCCATAGACGCGACATTCGACTTTATTCCATACAGAAATATTACGTCGAAATTACGAGTTTTTTTTTTAATAACTCCAACACGTGTTTATGGCATCCAATTTGGGTCCATTGAATCTTTGGATTTAAAAATTTATGACTTCTCAATATTAGTTTCGATTCGTTTTAATACAGTGTCGAGCGTGTTCAGAGTGCAAGAGCACATAACGTCTCGTCGAGGCTATAAACAGTTTAAACACAATACGAGGCGGCTTTAAGGATCGCTCTATGTTATTAACGTAAATAAACACCTCAGATCTGGATAAGGAAGGGTGTAGTGATAACGATCTGTGACAAACATTGGGAGCTATTGTGGCTGCTAAATTTGTTTCACCATTTCCGATCTCCTTACCAGATTATTCCACGATTGTAAGGCGCTATTGTTGAATAACGTTATACAGGACGTTTGCGAGCCTATCGATAAATCCATTCGTTGTGCCAAACTTTCTTCAGGTGATCGTAATTGTTCATTACTCACGTACATATAAATATAATTCCTATTCAATCTTTTAATTGAACATCATGTATGTATTTTAAAATTTTTCTTTACCTTGCGTCAGTTATAATAAGATTCGGTCGAAAAGAGAGCCATTATGTCCGAAGGCTATTGTCGCCTAATTCCTGTACAAACATCTGCTGAGTACGCCCACAATACAAACCATTGTTAAATCTATTTATGTGACGTTAGCTGTTTGTTATCTGTTGTCTATAATATTGGATCTGTGATTTATAATCTGCTCACTCTCTATTTGATATTTAAATGACATAAGTTCATACTTTTTTTTTTTTACACAGAACAAAATATTTCTTATTATTTTTTCTTCGTTCTCTGTATGGATAGACATTGAAATATAATTTAAAAAAATGCTATCGCACTTAAGCAAACGCTTTAAGTGTTTTTCCTTTCCTAATAATCTTTGTCCAAAATTTTAAAAAGGTAATTAGAAAAACTTCAAGTTGTAAAAACATTATGCTGTGGCAGTTTGTACGAAAAAAAAATCACTTTATAATCATATATATGAAATAACAGACACGTGAACCAAATCAAAAAAAATATCTATTAATATTGAACGCCCTATATTGAATTTAAATGATAATAAAAATGAAACCCCTTCTATCAATATATGAAAAGACACATTAATACCCGCATACCGCGTTTAATAAGTAGCAATTATATTATTTTTATAAAAGATAAATACGCCGCGAAGAAATATATAACACACGTATGCGGGCAGCAGAACTAAACCCTTTAATTCATTAGATTCAATAAACCCAGCAAATACAATCTTACGACAATTTGTCTTATCGTACAGGGAAAAAATTAATAAATCTTATCTCACGCTAACCACAGTATTAGTTATTGAACGACGTCCGATTAATTTTGTGAATAAAACGATACATTATGAGCGAGAGATTTTTTTTCGTTCTAAACATTAATATACGAATTAAACAAATCGTGAAGGCGCCGGCGCGTCGCTCATCGCCGGAGGACATTGATTTATTGGGTCAAATCTGTTGACACAGCCATCAATAGTATTTAACCAGCCAACTGCTGTTACGACCTCCTTACTTACAACATTAAAAATATCATTTATCCTCAAGAATACCGTCACGGATCAACTCGAAAACTGACTCGGAGCGTTCCTTGTATAAATATTGCCAGTGGAAGTGATCAGCCGTTGAAATCGAATCTTCGAGTAATTTGTTTCATTAAGAGAGTATTCAATGAGGCGGGGGTCGTATCAATTAAACTATATTACATTGTTAGGAGTGCGCCGGCGCAGGGTTAATTACTATTGGCCGATCAGAACGTGATCCTCGACCAAAGATCAGTGAAACGCTATTTGTTGTACACCTTACCATTAATGTAATATATTCTGTAATTATAAAGCTCTAATTATATTTGTTGTACTGGTTTTCAGACGTCATTCATCTTGATTCTTATTCTTCTTTTTTTTTCTTAAATATATCCTACTTCGCGGCCAGTTTTATTCAGCTTTTATAAACATGTTTTGTACTGCTCAGAATTTCTCCAAATCATTTGTTTATGTCATCAGTTTTATTCTGTCTGAAACGTGTTTCCAGTGCTGAGGATTATAATGTAAAAAATTCCAATGGAATCGATACTAAATTCCTATCATCATGGGATCAATTTATTTGAATGTCCTTTATGAAACAGCTGCTTCTTACAATTAGTGCAAGTGACAGCAATTGGTGACGTCATCGGCAGGCGTGGACCGAGAATTAGAATTGATAGTTTTTAACTAGGTCGGTTCGATTTAGGTGTATCTCGATAATTATCTGAATTACTCAAGCTATTCATACTCGACTTTACATCGGCTGTATAGCAATTGACATTTTAATATTATTTATATATATGGAACTTAAAAAAAAATACATTGACATGACAGTTTAGAAATTAACTCATTATCGTTCAGAAAGGTTTTTATTTAATGATACATATGATTGAACGTCCGTACAGAATGTTTTTACGTCATTAACAGCACTAAGCAAACAAGTCGTATTACTTAATAACCAAATAATAACCCCCCAGTCTCAGTATCATAACGTAATGGCTCCTGGCTACAAGTGGGTTAATTTTTAATTACAGCCTCAGTGAGTTACAATATTTTTTAAGTGGACGTTTTATTACTCGACATGTGTCTTATAAACGCTGAGTAGTGAATTACTTCTACAATTATGTTTATTAATAAATGGGTCACACGTAGATTGGTGTACTGTACATGCAAATTAGGTGTACGAGAAGTAGGTATTAGAACGCTCTCAGATATAGACTTCATAAATAAATATAACGACAAAAAGTACTCGTTATTTATCACTTTTCTTATATTAATAATGTTATTGAGACAACTCCCGCTATAATTTTGTTAAGGTGAAACTATTAACATTGTTTTATCGAGTGAGTGTGTCTGTTTATTTTCGCTGTTCCCTCGCATCTGCTGCACCTCGTCATGTCCGTTTTGTTTTCTGCGTCATTTCTCCATAACAATAAAAATTATTAATGTCTCCAAAGCCGAGTAGGGTTCTAATCGCATTAAGACGGCCTGCGATTCACGGGCTATTATGTATTTTTATTTCTGTTTCTGGGGTCGGAACCGGAAGGATTAATATTTTGTCTTATAAATTCAGTTGCGAAATAAACGTCTTCGAATATCAAACTGACGGAGCCGGTTAAAGTCACGTTCGAAACGCGGCTTGTGTTCCGTGTAATAAAATATACTGAGGTCTGTTTACGACAACACTATCTTCAAAGTTTAATACAAAATATACATTATATATCGAATCACTCGTTATTAAACATCGACTTTGAGAAACTTTACAGCGCCATAGGAAATGTGTTATTGGGACAATTATTTGACACTTATCCGCTAATTGGTCATCAAGTGGCAATCACAATACTTCACGCATATTTTATAACTTAACGAAACAGCGTGTTATTATGATAAAACCCGCTTTATGACCAAACAGAACGACCTGAACCGCAGTTAATGTTGTGAAAACAGTTATACCTGCGACGCGACATACCGCTCCCGAGGTGGTAATCATGAAATACTCCGACGCTCAATGGAGCGTGAACGACGAGCTGCGTGTGACTCGAATGTCGATTGACCAAAGATTTTCCTCTGTTCCAGATGCCTGTGGACTATCAGACGTAACGCACATAGAGAGCCTTCAAGAGAAATCCCAATGCGCTCTCGAAGAGTACTGCAGAAGCCAGTACCCCAACCAGCCGACGCGTTTCGGGAAACTGCTTCTTAGGCTACCTTCATTACGGACAGTGAGCTCTCAGGTCATAGAACAGCTGTTCTTCGTGAGGCTGGTGGGGAAGACACCCATCGAGACCCTGATAAGGGACATGCTGTTATCCGGCAGCTCGTTCTCGTGGCCCTACATGGCGACCATGTGACATACGATGTGGAGGCAGCTCGCGGCGGCCTGATCCTCGCCTTACGGCTTCCCGTCCTACCTGCCCGGCCAGCGGCTCGACTTCCACAGGTACCGGCGGGAAGCCGAGGACGTCGTGACGTCTTCCAGCGAGTTCCCGGAGGCGGAGGCCGCTCCCTCCGAGGACTACTTCGGCTCGCGCGTCAGAGACGACAGGGCGGAACCCTGCCCCGACTTCGACCCCATCTCAGCGTTCTACCCTCCGAAGAGCACAGAAAACGAAGTCTTCGATACAAGCAATAATTGTGAAACACAAAAAAACGCTCAAAAAACTTCCATGATGATCGAGAACCTCCTCAACATCAGAAGTGACTCGTGTTCCCAGTCCCGCGACAAATAAACTCTTAGCGTGTCCCGGGCCCGCGGTGCCCGGGGTCAGTAGAGACTTAGTTCAGTTATTTTGTTCCTCTGTAATATATTTAGAGTATAGAGAATATTTAATATTGTAAATAGAAAATGTTTTTATTATATTGTAAATGTATATTATACGTGTAAGGTACAAGAGGCGTGTTTTCTACTAAATTCAGTGATGAATGCTCTACGGCCGATATCCTCTGTTGGAATTGATTTTAATACGTTTTACATTAATTTATTTAGAGAAACTATTATACGGATCATATATTAAATGATATATATACGATATGTGCAATTTTGATGAACATCCGACTGTAGTATAGAGAAGACGTTTTGGACTTTACATAGATTAAAAATGCCACAGACGGTTCACATTTCAGACGTCACTTTGGTTTTGACTTTGACTTTAGGACACAGAGCCTTGTCAGTGGCAGCAGAGAGCTATTTATTTGTTTCTCACGTATCCGCAAACTGTGTTTTGGTGCTTTTCCTTATATTACGACACCTGTCGCATGTACAAACATCGTTTAGTGATTCCGGGACAGCATTTATGTGTTTTAAAAGATTTTAAGCAATAATAATGTTAATTTGTGTGTAGAATTTTTTTTTTATATATTTTAAGTGTTTGTTTATATCCGGTCGTTGTTGAGAGTGAGTCTCATTTTATTACATTTATTTGGCCAGACATTTTTTTTCTTGTGAACGACGCATTCCGAGAAAAACTTTTTCATTTAAATTTCATATTAAAATACGGCTTCGAAATTATTACCTACGGCTGCAGTTCATTGCTCATGAAGTTTTTCTTATTATTTTTTTTATATAACGCGTCGTCACGGGATGGCTGAGATTCATTAAACATTTGTCAAAATCCTGCCAAATCTTATAAAGCAATGTAATAATTCGCAATAATTGTACAGAGGGTGTTATTAGTGTGTGAAGATGCTGCATGGAAAAAAAAAACGTATAGACGAATAAAATGTCTTTCAATACTTCCTTGTTTCATTTACCCAAAAACAATTTAAATAAATATATATTATCTAAGGATTAATCACTTAATTCTAACATTAATATAAAAAAAAAACAACATAAAATCTGTTATCTTTATTGATAATAAAAAAAATATTACTGAAAAAATAAATTTCATATCAAAATCAATATCACGCTCTCAATATGAGAGGTGACCGGTGACGTGTTGTAAGGAGCGGTCAGTCGTCACGTTAAGGAGTTAGTATCTCGACGTCTTCGTTCACTTAAATATCGCGAAATTAATTCGTATGCTCTACTAGCGTCCACCGCACTGCTTAATGAAAGTTTCCGGTGAGTTAGTACAAAGATGTCGCGCTTTCACCTTATAAAAAACCCTTTATGTTTATCTAAAAGATTTTAATTATTGCTTGATATATAATAAGTAATGTGTAAATATATAGAAACACTATAACATTGATATTAATCAGCGAATATGTAGTAAATAGATCAATGAACATTCCCATAGATCAACACGGGGTTGTAATATAAACTGGCTAACCACTACAGACAGGGCAATTAATTAGTAGTTGGCAACACTTGTGTTCTCACGGGCGAAACAAATCACGACTCGCGTGCACACCTGTTACACGCAAAGGAAGCCGGATGAACACTACACGGCTCGTGGGTAAAATTTAGAACTACCTCCATTAAATATGTCACATACTCGTATATTCACTAATATCATAGACAAAGCTACATTAAACTTTTATTAAAACATTAAAATAGTATATGACATCACACTATGAACAAGTTTTATGTGAAATATTGTCTTGTAACGGTCCTGGATTCGGCTCAGCGTATTGAGTTAGACATTTATCATATATTACAATAGAATACATTATAATGTAGAGAAATTTAAAGTCTGTCGCATGTCGCACGCAACCTGGTGCGGAGATGACAAAATGTTTTTAATTATTGTCGTTTAGCTCATAAGTTCTGTAAGAATCGAAATGACAGCTTGTAATAACGACGCTACAAGTGTATATTTTAAATATTTTTATTTCAAAAAAAAAAGTAGTAAAGGTTATAGTTCACGAATAATAAATCTAAGTACATATAATCTGGGTGTAACATAGCTATATGATTCTAAAAATTGTTCCGCATGTGACTGTCGCAGGAAGTTGAAAGTTAAGTTTACAATCGTGTGATATAAATGTGATTCATAGAACCTGATTCTATTGGGGCTTAACAAGCGGAGACAGGTGCTGATAGCGGGTCAGGAGTCAGTCGTTGGACACGCACGTTGCGTCTTTTGTCAACGCTGTGTAGCTGCCAGCACAATTATTGCCCCTCAGACACAGCTATCAGCTGCTTTCAAAGCACAGCCAATTTTATTCATGGCTAACTCTTACCTTATCGCAGCTTTCATTCAGAGCTTTAGTATTTATTGTTTGACTTTAAATACTTAGGAGTTTGATATGAGAGGTTCTTCCGCTGATAATTCCTGAGCGAATCGGAAGGCATCTTAAGGCTATTGACATTTTCTTGATAGGTTATATGATACAGAGCAGTTTCAGCGCTTCAGCAGGGCGGTGGGCGTGGCGGGGTCGCCCAATGGGGTCACAGGTCGCGACCCCACGACCCCGCGGTGAACAGCGCACACTCCAGCACAATTGATTGGTGACCTGACGGATAGGTATTTTAGTCTCCGCGGCCTCGTCTTCCTCCATCCTTGTACGTATGACGGCCGAAACACCTGTTCTGTTATGTACGAGACTGTCAGTCCTCTAAATATGTAAAACTTTAAATAAAAAAATTGAGAGACTTCGAAGGTATTCGTATTTAAAAATCTATATAAACTTAGTCAACCGCTTGAGTAGTATTACGATGAGTAACTTTTCATTATATATAAACTATGAGACCAGATATCATCAGGGACATCTGCAGGCTTAGTCCAAGTTAGGATCGTCACTGCATACGGAGCTTCAACAGTTTCGCATAAACAAACATTATAGTATAAACGTAGGTTACTGAATTAGACACGTGAAAGCTCGGTATGTAGTGTGACAATGCGAACTTATATTAAGCATAATTTAACTAAAACAAATCAGAACAATTAACTACGGATAGGTTGATTACATGGAGCTTAAATTAAACTTTTTACGGCTAACGAGCTTTGAGAAGTATTACATATATATCTTTATATAACCGTGAATATCTATTTTAATTGTTTTGTATGTATCAGATGGTGTTAATCTTGTCAGCCCGTATCAGATCGGGGAAGTTCAATTTGTGTACATTGTAAAACAAATCTTATACTAATAGGCACAATTTAAGGATATCTTTTTGTGGTCATTGTGATGTATGTTTGGAGATTGTAGCGATAACACAGACGGATAGACAGCCGGCATCGTAAACGTCGCTACACCTATTGAACAAAGTCAGGGATGGTATACGTTCACTATCATATTATTTTTATATTTTATTACAGATTGCCTCAAAGACGATTTCGTGATAATTTTCTAAGAAGATTTTCACATTAACAGCATACATTTATTATTAAAATAATATAAAAAATATATATATTAATATATATTATTTATTATATACATTGACGGTGCTCCGTGTCTATTATATGAGTCCGTGAAATATAAACTTTTAACTCACAATGATGACCGTCAACTCTACGGCGTCCGATCTCGCGGGTGGTCGACTCTGATTGTGATTGACAGTCCACCATCACAGAGACGCATCCATCACCTACCACCGCTACCTGCCACCACCATATAAACCATCATTCACAGTCACCAACCATACATCGCTCGCTCCGCTATTCTTTATAATAAAGTGCCTTACATAAAAGCAGTAATGTACATCGTTAAAACCGAGACACTTCCTAGATTTACCGAGTGGTACAGGTTCATAGTTAACTAGTGTTTGGTGTGAGGTATTTATTCCTTTTGAATACGCGATGTATGGACTGACATCGCGAGAAAGGACGTGCTGTATCAAAAGCTTATGAAGGACAGCCCCAGTTGATGTTCGATCGGTTTTGATTAAATATTATTTAATATTCAAACTGTTGAATTATATGCTGTTGTTGTGTGATGAATTATCTTACGGTTATATAACACGCATTGTATAGTATAGTGTACGTTGTATAATCAATCCAGTACAGCTGATACTGTACCGTGGTCAGTCCCTTTCATTCAAATGACCGCCAGTGACACCGACCTCTAATTAGGACGGTTCTACCCCTAATAAAAATGTTTCTAAATATTAATAGACTTAAACAATAATTTTCTAACCGAAGCAGCACTTCGCAAAGTTTAATTAAAGTCAAATATCGTGAGAAATGTGCTCTGCCTGTGTGTTGCTTCTGTGAGGAGTTACTTTACATTAACATATAATTTTTATATCATTAAACTGTTACAGACTGTATGCGAAATTTATACAAAAGTTTAGAAAATTAGACACAAGATTAAGAAAGAAATTAATTTAAATAACATAAGTAGGTACTTATGTAAAATGAAAATTTTCATCGTATTATTTGTGTCATACTTTTTGTTTTTTACTTTATAAAAAAAACTATATTTCGTCATTCGCTTCAGGACATTATTATTTTAAAATTTTATGTAATTTTTTTTATTTTTTGAGATTTCCAACAATGGTCATATTATACATGCATAAATATAAAAATATCAAAAAAAAGCAAATAACTATAAATAATAACGAAGATAACAATGAAAAACATATTCAATACTTATAAGAAAAATTGTAAAAAAATTTTTACTACATATTTTCGTTTCATTTCAGGATCGAGAGGAAAATATATTATATATATATAGTCATGGATGGAATGACAGTAACCTCAGAACCAGAGCATATAACATACATACAGCATTATTAACATTATTGTTCTGAATATCAAAACCAGTTGCTAGAGTTCGTAAAAACGTCTCTACATTAAATAAGAGAACGAGCCACAAGCAGTTCTTGTAATGTCGGGGGAGTCGATCCTAGCAAGTATTTTTATAGAAATTTTATGTAATTTTTATCTTCACTCAAAATAAAAAATTAAATTTACTATGGAGGTTTCGTAAGGCACTTTTGGGTAGACATATTTTTGGTCAAAAAAAAATAGAGTATGCGTGACATAGTGTGGTTTCCGAACTGTACTGCGATAATTATTCTACTGTGTTACCACCGTTTTATAGGAATAGTCTTAGTTTTGATTTCATTAAACTTCTTTGTATAGTAAAACCTAACATTTTCATAGCTTCAGAGATGTAATTCTCAATGTGAGGAACTTATATAAGTTTATTATCAAATAATCAGCAAAATAATCGAAACGTTTGTCATATTTTTATGCAAATATATGTTTATCTATGTCTATGAATGTCGGACTTCCTACGGGAGATCTTCTGCATAGGTCGCAAAGGATGCGTAAAGTTTATTGAAAGTAAAGGCATGGTTACCAAACAGTAGCGACATCTATAGTTATGACGTCATTCTGCGTAAACTACACAGATATCTACGACAAATTATAGCCAAAGTCCTTTTCTATTCTGATGTCTGAGATATATTATTGTATAGTTTCATAAAAGATATCACCTATAGTAGTTTTTTGCACGAAAGTCCAAGAGACACATCCTCAGGGCTTTTCGTAACAATATTATCAGTGGCACTCTGTGTTGTTGAAGTGTAAACAAAATATATAGCGTTATTAATAAAAAAACTACACTTTATCCTCACTATCTGTCTCTCCATATATCTCTCTTCCCCACATTGTTTTAGCGGGATGGCGACCCTAATGAAATTTACGAGCTCACACGAGATACTGCCGCGGATAGATCTCGAGATTTGATTTATATACATCGATAAAGATTATATAGGAAATCACTGCTTCCCGAAGACGCCATTAAAATGGATGGTGCAGATCAGATGTGGTATAATGGGGACAGAATTTAGAATAGTGGTGAGTTATCAGAAAATAAATGTATCGTACATATGTATACATATATGGGTAATAATTATAACAACTTATATAAAGTGAGATGTTGTTTTTAAATATGATTCAAATAAACAACTCTTGTATAGTGACCTCGTATGTGTCAATAAATGAGATGAGAGGAGGAAAAAACGTAAGCCTCCCTCGCCCGTCACGTCCCTGATCCCAAGCACAGAGTTTACTATCAACTAAGTGATAGGAAACACCACTGACGCGGACGTGTTGATGTCATTCAAGACAATTTATTTCTATTGATTGGATCACTTAAAAGTATTTGACGCAGAATTGCGTCTTTTCTCTTCCTCAATAAATTTATAACATTTGTACATCGCTTACTTTTTGAGTAAAAACCAATAAAAACGTTTAAATTTAATGGTTATAGATTATAATTATTTTTTTGACATAATATCCGATGTCTGTCTTCAAAGAGGGAAATATTCTGGGCCGAGAATGAAGACGACAAAAATAAATTTAGAGACCAACACGTTTTTACAAGACGGCATAAAATTGGCCAATTTACATAGTCATAAATACTTACGTTCGCCCCCGCGTCAGGCTAGAATCACCCCACGGGCCTTTTTTACCCCAAAAGATAAGAGATGTCACCGAGTGACAGATGTCGCTACATTCACAAGTATAGTAAAACAAGTTGAATATCACTCCGATTTGTTGGGTCCCTTGCATTTTTTAATTTGCCAGTGTCTTATTTTTTCTCCTTTTAATAGCTATCTTTTTGTACAAAAGCAAATGCACGAATTCTGGGTTTGATGTCCTGAATGCTTTTTATAATTAACAAATGCCTAATTTTTTGCAATAACCTTAAATTAAAATATATAGTATAATAGTGTGTTGATTCAATGTTTTATTTATATATAAGTAAGCGCTTTAAAACCTAACCTATTAAAATAGGACTACCGAATAACAACCATTACAATATACAGTCCCGGTCACAGTATTGTAGAGCCATCGGTGAAATTCTGTTAAATATGTAAATAATACAAGAAAAGACGCGTTTCAACAACAATATATCATTTATAACGGATCCGTGTGCCCAGACGTGAGTATTCAGGCAGTGGTCGCTCGCTTCCCGAAGGCTCACTGTTAATCAAAAAACTTTTGTGCGCCGCGTCTCAGCTGATTAATGACTTCAGCTCGACATGTCCGTCTACGTCCGAGAGATGCGAGATTTCAGAAAACAAATAACAAATAAAACGCTGCTAATGATAGCGTCTAATGGCGCAGAATCGTCACCATAGCGTTAGAGCACAGTAAATAGTTACGAGTATAAGCCACCGTTACCTTTACAAAGCGACCTGTTTGCACATCCCAGTTGAACAAACAGACCAACTGTCAAGACATCATTAATAACGCGCCTCCGTTGTCATTTTACCTAAACGATGCCATAAATTCAAACAATTTAACTGCGTGGGAATATAATAATGATGGTATGAAATTTTCAATAATATTACGTACTTTTAACTTAAAACTTGATATTAAGTGTATATTTTAAGGACTCGAGAGAATTTATGTTCTCCAGCCGCCAGCGACAGCAACCAGAGCGTCCTTTTATAAAACACTTTCAGATTGAAGATCCTCTCCTCTCCTCTCTCCGCGTCAGACATTATCTTACGCAGCGCCAATTAAGTTTTCAACAGCGCATTTCAAACTAAGTGTCAAACTCTCAGCCTTAAAAGCGTAACACATGTTTAATGCAATAAGGACCAGCCACATTACAATATGCCAGGAATGTTCAAGTCGGCGCACTTTCCATTACCGGCTCGTGACTTTGAAACGGAAAATGCTCTGAGATACAGGGGAGTGTATGCGAAAACCGCAAGAGATTAAAGTGCAAAGGACGGCGTTCCGGGTTCTCCTGCCGCCCTCGTACAGCCCGCAAAACGATGAAAGTTGTCATCAAATACGCATCGTGCAGGGCGGGAATCAGTTTTAAAAGCCATTAGGGCGGGGTGGCAGGAGGTTGTAATTAGACTGCGTTAATATTTAACAAGTGTGACGCGGCGCAGATTAGCGAGCTACTTGCCCAGCTGCGACCGAACACCTTCTGGGACTTAAAAAACCACTCAGTCAGACATCATCAAATATTAATTATATTCCAGCGTTAAAAAGGACACGCCGAGATAATGGCTTTGTAATAACTAGAAGCTCCGAATGATACGCTCTCTTTGTTTTCATTCCATCACACGTTACACTTTAGATCACTAGACACAAGCAAAATATTTTTCAGCTGAAGGACGCTACGAAAAACAAAGTGAAAACTCGTCAGTAATCCTTTCAACCCTCTCTGGCAATTAGAATTACTAGAAGATGGTCGGCATCTGTGGGTTAAGTAATGGAGGATGCATTATTAAAGCCAGCGGTCGGGATGTGAAGGGTTGGGACTTGGGACTGATTATGTTATTACGTCATTTGTTGGCGATGTTGATGAATGCATGAGATGGAAAATTTATAACAAGCCATCAACACCGATACACAACTCGCACAAGCAGAGTGCATCATATAAACGAGCTCTTACCGCGACTTGTAAAAGATTATCTTGAATAAATAAAAATATGTTAGTCAAATGTTACAAGGAATCCTTTTCGCAGTGAAGAACAATGCAAATATTGTTCTTGTAATTGTTTAATTGACTATAGCGGTGAACTCATATTGCGTTTAACAAAAACAAAATGCGCAAAATACAAACTTCATGCCTGCGTGCATATTATTATCATAGGGAGTTTAATTAATGGCATAATATGGCGTATTAAAAAAAACTTTAAAATATCACGAATACAATGAACGAAGGTAATTTTTTTGTAAATTATAATTAATCAAGTAAAAAGTTAGCAACAAACAATGAAACGAAAAATTGCCAACGTAACGATATGTTAATTCAGGTAGGAGATGACCGTGGCTGGGTTATGAGAAAGTTTTTAAACCAATCAGTCACAGGACGGGTCTCACAAGATTAGCATAGCCAAAGTTACAATGGCAAACTCAAGAACTTAATGGACGCTCATGCATAATTTAGTCGCGGACACAAAAGGGTTAAACAATGGTGTTTCGTTAAAAAAATATATATAATATTGATGTGATAAATGAATCTAGCGGTCCGTTAGACCGGTGGAGGGACGAGTTTATTAAACTGTGGGTTTCAATAAAACCTCTATGGACGCGAAGATTTACTCCGTCACGAACATTATAAACAGCACAAGTAATTATTTCTGGATGACATCTTTTAATATTTTTTTCGTTGCTTGATCGGTTCCAGGTTCTCCAAAAGATAAAGGAATGTATAATGTTTATTTTGTTGAATATGATTCATTTAAGTTTTGTAAGTAAACAGTTCAGAACGACAGTGAATAAACGCCGTGCAAGTTATCGTATCCGAAGTGTTGCTTGAATTTGAATGCCAATTAGTCCCGCTGGCTTTCAGATAATAATCAGTCTAGAAATTTATTTTCAAAAGTCTACGTAATTCTAAACTAGTTAAACGTATCAAGTTACATTATAATGGGCAATTAGAACTGTGAAAAACAAGATCGAGAACCAGTTTTGGTAGAGCTCCTCACCGTTGGTGCACCTTGAACATGGCGAGTCGCGGCAGGTATCTCTGGATGCTGGTCCGTTTTGAGATAGGGTTGTAACTAGTATAATGGAACGGTATTTGTTTCTGCCGTCACCTCTAAGAAGCTAAACAAACAATGCATAAATACAGTCGACTTTTGTCTGGTTCCCATAGTTCCTATTGTCGCTATTGTCAGCCCTGTGCCCTTACAAAGGTATTGTCTTTTTATGAACATCTTTTGTGCGTACCCATCGTCCGGCATTTTTTCTTCAAGCTGCTTCTGCATTCGTCTATTAATGATCTAACCGGTCTTTTCTTAATGCAGTCTTTATCTCCAACTATTGCTAAGGTTAGGTACATTACGTAATAAACTAACACGTATTTACTAACTAACAGTTTGTAAATATATATTTTTAGAGACGATTACGATATTTCGATTTCCATAATTCAGAAAAATTCTCTGACTGTGACAAACAAACGTCAATCAAACCGAACCTCACAGCGAGATGGCAAAGGTCAGGAACGTCTCCAACAGCCACACCGGGAGGTTTCACTCACACGCAACAATTAAGACACAGGAATTCACTCCGTATTCTCTAATAATAATACGTCGTAATTTAGCATCGGATTTTAAACCATTAGCGTTGCGTTACAACGGAGTGTAGGTTTTTTTTTTGCTTCGGAACATTCACGTCAATCCATCGGATAAACAAACAGACAAAGGAAGAAGTCACCATCCCTTTTTTATTAATATCAGTGGCAACAAAGGGTTTTGTTCGAACATAATCGTCGTTCAGGTGTTGTATTATAGATTGTGGTAATAATGAGCTTACCACCCCTCGTGAGGGGATGCCATTTCATCATGCTACATTTAATTACTCAGATACTCGTATTAAAAGTATTTTATATTCATATGATTTAGCAAGAAGTAGTGAATTAAATATCACGTATAATATAGGTTACTTAATTCAAATAATTTAAATGAAACTAATATATTTCGGATGTACTACGCGGATTTTATTATTTTAAACTGGTTGCTGAAAAGTAACCGAAAAATCGGGATTATGCAGTTATATATTAGTTTCATTTAAATGAATAAAACTCACGAAAGTCTTAGATGTCAAATAATTTAATACTATATTAACATTTTACTTAACTTTTGACTTGATGGTATTTTACAAGAACTCGTATCTACGTAGATTGAGCGGGAAATTATTAGAAGTAACGTATTTTATATTCCAAGCCAGCTCGTGAAACGTTTGAGAACTTTAGAATATTTATTCCATTGAGATGATAGTCCGTTTGTTTCAAATAACCCTCAATACGGAGACCTCATGCTGGTGTTCTCGCGTGTTTTATTAAAATCGTCCATAAATGTCACGTTTAGTTCGATGATGGGGAATAAATCACTCCCATACTACCGTCCGACGCCGAACCTGACTTCGGTAGTCCAGCGTTTGTATTAAGTAATGCACACGAGGCGCTCCTACTGGGACGGTTCGGCTGTATTACGATCATGCTGGTTTCATGTGACTTTAAATTAACGTTTTAAATTTATTACGAACATCCAATAATAAAATAAAGTCTGTATCGCAAAAGCGGAAACGTTTTTGTATAATCGATATATATTATCGATCAACGATACGATGTGCATGGCGCGATAAAAAAAACCAGTTCCTTATAAAAATATATAAAAAACGTGACAGTATTAATCTCCTGGACGTCTTCAAATCTCTATTAATATCTCCCTATTTTTTAATAAACGCGTGTAAGGCTCGTGTCGGATGAATTTGTAATTCTGACCTCACAGTGACCTCAAGGGAAGCTGCGGCCACGCGATGAGATGAATAACACTGACGTTTATAGTGGCTAACGATGTACGGAACCCCCGGATTTAAATAAAAAACTCGATAAATATAACGAAAGCTATGTCACCGCTAACAGATATCTACTTTAAATATTTTAATATTAAAGCCACGTAAAAATTATCTCCGTGAGTGTGCCTCGAGTCCTATAAGAATATTTAATTGAATGTCACACAGCCTTCTCACGGGTCCAAATCCAATATTTAATGACATCGTATAATCTATATACTTTGAATAAAATATATATTGATGTCTGGCGTACATTCGTTATTGGTCATATCGGCCGGTTTAAACTTTGGACGAACGTCCGCGGATCCGTGGACCCCAAACTAAATTCACGGCGCAGTTTTGTTGATATATTTTATGGGAACCCAAAATAGCTAATAATTCATAAACATTGGACGACGTAGGTCGTAGGCACTCGAGATCAATAGCTCCACCCGAGCAACCGGCCGCGGCCGGACAAAGGGGGCAGCTCGCCCTTAGACCACTCTACAATAATAGCGGATAGTCTACACTCGTTTAAGAATGATAAATTACGTAATGCGAGTCGGTATGTCAATTCCCACAGATATTAAAACGAGGACAAAGCATCGACCCCGCTCGTCGGACTCACGCAGCGGCATTGAAGATATTGCAAAACACAAGACGCATTGTTCCAATAGCATGCAAATCCTTTTGAGGGTATTTAGGGGAAATTGGAAAAGTTCTGCCGTTTTTATACTTTGATGTTGCCAGCTTTGCAGCTAATCGCTTATAATGGATTCAATGGCTGGCTCGCGTGTGACTTCAAAGATATAAACTATAAACAAATATGCTGTTTCATATCAACTTTGATTGAAAAGCTCTGTCCCTTGAACGATGGACTAGTGTGTGAGATCTAGGAGCGGACTTGCTGAGACTTACAACAATAAAATTACTTGTCATAAAAACACTCAGGATATATTAAGAGATATCGACAATAGATCGGCTTTGAAAATAAATCATTACGTCGTTTCTATATTATAAAGTCTTAAAGTGACTATATTTTGATTATTTTAAAGACAAATAAAATGACGATAATGGCTGACAAATGTAATACAACCGTGACAACTGGAGGTTGGGGCTCGTGTTGTATCAATTACATACACGATGGTGGTGATAACGAAGGTAGGCATCTAATCAGATAAGTGACCCAATGACACTCCGCTGTGACAAACGACGCGCACCACCCTCCGCGACATGTTACTAATGAAAATATTATACGATATTGAATTCGGTGTTATGTTATCAATGTTCAACATCAAACCATTCTTCATAACGAGCTTGGGATCAGTTTTTGAACCTAAAAAAAAATTTACACAGACTCCTACAACATAGTCTGTCTCAGAGTCTTATCTTGGTGTATAATTTAATAGTTGATCCGAACAGCAAACACGCTTTATAAGATATGTTGGGAATCTTGCATTTCTATAGGTCTGTATATCGACCTGAACAATATTGATTCAACGCGAGCTTTATATGCAGCCGCTACCGAGCAAATCGCATTTATCGGGATTATCTCAGGTTATCGGACATCTGCTTCCATACCAACGTTAAACTAAAGTAAAACATAAAAGAGCCTATCTCTCGTGTAACATACATTACCGGCTCGATAGCGACAGACGCGTCTCAATGAGAGAATCGAAACGCAATGGTTGTGGTCGCGTCGAAATGTTTAAGTGCTGATAAGGTTTTGATTTAACTCGGCTTAGAAAGAAGGGCGGCCCAAGAACGTGATCGCAGTATGAAGGTATTTATGCAAAGTTAAATGTTCTCTTATCATGTCACTTTATCAGCCGTTCAATCAGATCTCTACGAGGAAGTCAGCATCTCGAGACACATCAACTATTTCGCCAACATTCAACTTGCATTCACGATAAAATTATATATCAAATAAACGTACATCCCCACAAAAAGTTCAGCCTCTAAATATTTGCTAATAACACCGAGGTAAACATCGGCCACCCTTTTAAAGAACAATGGCTATTAAAACAATTAAAAAACAATAAAAGGAAGCGCAAACAAAAATGGGAGCACTCAAGAAATTAGGAAAAAAGTTGTTGCGCTCATTAAAGGACTCTGATTGCGAACAATAGCGGCGGGCTGAAAACCAGAGATCGACACCAAATTTGTCCGCTGACAACATTCGTCTCAATCAATTCGGTGTCTCTGAGGAGTAACCCTTCCCTCCCCAGAGGCCTAACCCTCTCGGCCGTAACCCAATTAATGTGAGGGTAGTATTACCCCGGGCTCACATCGACCGCAAAAAATGTAAATTGAAATGTTAAATTAATTTGATCCGCCGCCATATGGCGTGTGAGGTTTGCATTCGGAGGTTCCTTTCAATCATTCCAATATTGCACTTAGCGTATTCATCTGCTGGATTGTTCTTCGACGTCCAAGTCTCGGGTACGCTAAACCGAATCGATGCCCTGTAGAGACAACGTAGACCATTCAATAGCGCCTGATGAGATGCCAGGGAGTGACCCTCTACACATTAATTATTCAAAGTATGTCGCCAAGAAAAACGGAGTTTTGTCAACCATCTTATTACCTATTATTGTAAATCAGTTTGGACAAAACTCTGATGAAGCGTGACTGGAATGTTCCGCAACTTCGGATAGCCGATATCCAGCGATGTCAAATAATAATTAGAAGCAAAATTAATATATTGAAATGTGAGTGTAACAAACCACAACCACCCAGTACGTTGTATTTTATTTTACGGTAAACGTAAAGCCAACGTAAACAATAGCCGACAAAGCGACGAAAGAAGCCAATATTAAAATTTCCTTGAGAATAATCCGGACACAACACAATATCAAAATTTAATATCATTTTAATCTTAATTCTCCTTATTAATGTTTCCAAGGAGGGTTCTCCGACTTGAAATTCTGCACCTCCGGAAGATATCTACATCCAAAATATACTCTACACCAACGACATCAAAGTCGAAGTTTCTTTGAGGCGCTATAAAAATATTGAAGGCAGAAAATCCGTTGAAAGCAGGTAAGTTCAAAGATAACGTCTGCTTTAGAATACGAATTAATTAGGTCGAATTGAGGTTTTCGGAGAGGTATAGAAGTTACATTATTAGCGTTCCCTTTTAAGAATTACGAGCGGGTGTCATGGCGGACGGAAGAGACACACAGATTGTTTATTCAGATTCAAAATACACAAAATATTTACAACGTTGTCAAGAAAAAAATAATCAAAGTATGAGATATATTTTTGACAATTTCTGACTGTGCACACATATCACCTGTTATACACACACACACACACACACACACACACACATCCAAAATATCAATGTTGTGTTTAATTAAAACGTAAAAAGCTGTGATAGATCGACTCCGGAACCTTAATGAATGGTCACTGTTTGCTCTCAACCCTCGGACCCTGTCCTTTATCGACTTTCAATTAAAAAAAGTCGGCTACGTGTGAATGTATACACGAATGTCCACAAAAATCTTTAAAATAAACCTCAATCCTTCACATTAGTATATTATTGACCTATATTAATGTATTTACCTTTATTACTAACCACATACTAATGCCTGCAAGTAATATCAAATAACCTATCCCCCAATCAAACCATTCACTTTACATCAGTAGAGTGTAAACAAAACAAAAAAGCTAATACATACAAAAGGCCCCGGCTCCGTCCCCGTCCCGTCCGCGGCGGAATCATTACGGAACCCATCAAGTGACAATGTCTCGATGACAAACTCTTATTTTCAACTCCTTACTAATCGCGGGGAAAACTTCATATTTCTGTGTCACCCTCCCATTGCTGTTCGGTCATTGGATACTCTCAGTTATATCGCTTACAAGATCTATTGACTTTTATGACTAGTACAATATTAATTTAGTAGCTTACACCTGACTCCGTCCGCGTTCTTTGATATTTACTTTGCATATGTATAAGAAAATATACAATAAATAAAGTTTTTTTTATAATCGGATCGAGTGTTTAAGAAATAAAACTTTTAATATTTCAGTATTCATTACGTATCTCACTGTGATGGACAGAGAACAACATACCTCTATTATTTTAGTACATGAAAATAGTTGTGGACACCGCATTAATAATTCCGATCAAAAATAAGTAACATTAATATAGAAATTTAAGTTTCAAAGCTTTCGCGTTAACGGTAATACTTGAATCTCGGTAAAAAGACAAAAGCCTCTGGTTATGCGAGGGTAGAAAGGTAATGAAAAACATGACGTCACCGCTCGCGCTTGACTTTGTCGGTGTTCAATTGTTGGAAATGAGTTTCTTTGAGTGCGCTTAATTAAAGATACGGCTGTTGTGTGTTTGTCTGACTTATATTTAACAAACATATACTAAGCGCTGTTTATCGTGAAACAAATATATATATATTGAGTCCCAGATGTTGTCTTTCTGTTTGTTTTTCTAAGTCCTTTGATTGATTAACCAAAGACAAAAATTAAACTAATTGTGTTCAGCTTTCAGTCGTTGTTTATATTGTGAATGAAAATTAAAATTAACGCGTTCAAAGTACAGTGATAGTTACGTTTGGGAAGTTTAACATCATCGTCTAGGAAATTTGAATAAACATACAAACATGTACCCCGTCATTTATACGCAGTAAGTTATACTACAATACATTAAAGACAGACTGTATTGACACCGACTTCTATACAAGAGAATACAGGAGTTCAACAATACAGTGCACACAACGAGCGGCGCCCGCGCAATGTGACTACCGCTCTTGAATGATCTTGATATTTGTAATACAAGGATAATATATCAGATATTTAAAGAATTTTTTTAAAATAATAATCTATATATGAATTATAATAATTATAATTTGATTAAATTGAAAATATACTGAAATAATATATATATATATATAATCAATTTGCTATATTAATAACATTAATTGACCATTAAATGATTAATGACCTTACATATACACACACATATCTATATATACATGTGTGTGTATGTACATATTTGTCAAATATCAAATATGGCTATTCCCCCATTATTAATATTCTCTTAAATACCATACTATTGATGGTATCGTCTGGTGCCAGCGGTCAAAGCGTCTTTAAACGCCAACCGCACCGCTGTTCCCACGACATTGTAACGAAACAATCGCAAATGTACCAAAAACATTGATGAATACAAAACTTTAATACACACGAAACGAATGAATCAAGTATCTTATTACGTCGATGTAAAGCTGATAATTCTAAGGCGGACGTTTTATTAGTTACGTTATTATGTTTGTCGGATGTGATGTCCTTTTGTGACGATTGTCTCTCGAGTCCAAACACGTATTCCTGTGCCACTTGGAGTATGGGGTCAACTATTATCGTAGAGATTTATTAGCGACACCCTGTCATCTCGAGACTGATTCTGTGTGGGAACGAGATAAATACATCTTAAATACGACCAGCAGCTGTGTTCCTGAATATATATATTAAAACAATATAATATAAAGTAACCTCTATACATCAAATGAAAATCATAAAACATGAGATAATATTCTTATTATAATAGTTATAAGTGAAATTATCTGTCAGTCTGTTTGTGTAACTAGACAAACCAAAATACGCTTCTTTAATCCCAGCGAAGAGTCTCAAATATTGAATCCAAACAAAACCGGGTCATATAAGTGATATCTTTGAAAGCAAATTTGAATTCATGAAGTTAAAATACTATACAAATAAGTTATATTATATTATATTATAATAAATAAATTAATATACTTCGCCATTTCTATATATAACACTATATATTAAGGCTAATGGCATTTAAAACGGAATTTATATAAAAAATAAACACTAGTGACAAAAAATATATTGATACCTTCCATCGTATTTTTTGCGGTACACGCTTTCGTTTTTCATTAGTGTATAAAGAAATAAAACGTGAGTTTTGATATTAATAATGTAAGTTTTGTTTATAATTTAAAGCACAATCGATCTTATACGGCACATTAGACTAATATAAAACATAATGACATCTAAGACTTTCGCTAGTTTTATTCATTTAAATGAAACTAATATTTTTCGGATATACTACGCGGATTTTTATTATTTTAAGAAACAACATAATCCCTACGTTTCGGTTACTTTTCAGCAATCGTGATCACGGGATTGTGTAGTTTTTTAAAATAATAAAAATCTTCGTAGTTTATCCGAAAAATATTATTTCATTTAAATAATATAAAACAATTTACATATATGTATATTTACACGTATGTTAAAATAAAAATTAAAAGATAAAAATCAACTCTTCAACAAAGTTAATAAATAATAAACCTCCATTGTACCCGAAGTCACAGCTGTCCTAATGTCTTTGTGTGATGAGGAGTAAGATCTGGCTATGACATGCAAAGACGGTGATAAAAGTACTTTCACAGGTGACTGTTATTCACAAAAATTTTTGATTCTCAAAAATACTCCGACATCTGATACTATAAATCGCTGATCTTTGACCTTAACTTCTTATAATTTGATTTAAATGAAACTAATAGTAACGGATTACCAAGCGTATTTTATTATTTTTATTAACCACATACTCTGGACGTTTCGGTCAATTTGCAGCAACCGTGATCACGGCCAGACGAGATGAGAATGTCACGTGACATGACAAATAGTAAAATACGCGTGGTAAATCCGAAAATATTAGTTTCATTAACATGAATACTATGAAACGTAGGTTTCTATCAAACTTACTACAAGACATTATTTTTGTTGTCAAATCAATTCATTATATATGATTACGGACTGTATTATTTGTCCGTCCGTACTCAGCGCGAACTGCGAGGGGCCGAACGAAGTTAATTGATTCCTGATTGCTTGTAATTGCAGCTGTACACTGTTACACTCTCGTTTAATTTAATATTTGGTAAAGTCTGTTAATTTATTAACATTCGTCTTGTCGCTTATAGTAAATTATTCTCAGCGGATGTATTTTTCAAGTTTCGTGACGTATCCCCGGACAAATAATAATATTTTGCCCGAAATAAGTCCCGGAATGTTTAAAAAGCAATCGTTGTTTCCCCTTAACCGCAATCAAATTCAACTACGCTAAAACTAAAACTATGCGGAAGGGGACTCTCAATGGACTATACACCCTTCAAGTTTTGTTACCAAAAAATATATTTTAACATAAATTGCTTATCCAAAACGTCTGCCTCGGAATCCTCTTACAGAAACAACGCAATGGATTCAAAACTATAGAAACATCCAGAAGTATTCCTCTGTTATAGTGCAATGCACAAAAAAATGATATTCTATTACGTCCGGGTCCACTTTTTTTGTCATATTTTATTCCCGTCTCGTAGTTTTCCTTTGCTTGTAACAAATTCACTCCACTCTGTGGCATCTGCCAAATAAAAATAGCTTCTATCACAATCATAAAAGACGTATTATCAACATTTCATTCAAATTTCTTGTAAAAAACTTGCAAATCGAGTGCATGTCGTCACACGCACGACTACACAGTATATCATATTCTGAACAAATGGCTGTCTTTGTGATGTAATCTTGTAAGAATATACTGTAGGGATTCGCACAAATGGATACTGAACAATAATATATTTTATAAATAATATAATATATATATTTTGTTAGTAACCTATCTTTGAGGTCGCACACAAAGCAAAAGCAAAGACACATAGGATTATTAAAACATGCAAGAAATTAAAACGGTCTTGGTGAAAGATCGTCAACGTAGTCAGAATTATAATCCGTAACAGAAAGCTAAGTTTCATCTTCTCGTTGAATCTAATCTTATTGGAAACCTTGACGAGATTCACAATCTTACTCGAAACCTAACTTATTTAGTTCTCAAAATTCTCATTGATCTATTAGACTTCAACAACTTTTCAATTCCACTACAAGACTATTCTATCACATTACTTCAAATCTCTTAATCAGATCTATCAAAAAAAACAAAAAACCGAGCATAACTTATTAAGCCACATTTTTGGAAATCCTTTAAGAAGCGCATCAAAACGTAATGGTTGTTCGAAGTCGTCCCAACATTTACGACGACGGACATTAATCCGTAATTTTACAAGCAGAAGCAAATAATCAGAATCGGTAATCGAACCTGAAACCCGATAGTCATAAATCAATACGCAGAGCTCCAACACTCTCACAGCATATTTCACGCATCATTGACTCGGTTAATTTTCACCGAATTATATTACATTATGCGTTGTTTTGGGCATTAATATTATTTATTAGAATTTCAATATCCGTCTTCTCAGAAACGAGCCTACACTCACATTCAGCGACGTCATTCGAGAGGGATATTTTACGCAATTGTGATGAAAAAATCAAAGTAAATTACGTCTTTTAAATAAAACATAGGTTATAGTTATAATTTTACTATCACATATGAGATGAGTGAGACGGATCAAATCGAATGAATCGAAAGCATTCAGCAGTCAAACCCGCCGGTGATATTCCGCCAATTTGTCCGCGTGATATATGGAATGCTTTGAGATTAAAATATAATAGAGTAATGATAAAACTCAGTGCCCTTATACGTAGTGCTCCATACAGTGTACAGTTACTAAACCTTGCCTCTAGCTGTTTTATTGGGAACCAGAATCTCAGAGCGTTCACCCTTGACCCCTTGGTCATCCCGATGGCCCTGTCTCGTTCACACACGCCACCACCACATCCGGCCATCCCTCTCTACATTGCGATCCTACCTTTTAAGAATTGCACTGATCCTTTAAATTTCTATAGCATACTATCTCTGCTTATATTCCTGTGTGAGATTATAATACTGGTGTTATAAGCTTCACCTATATTGAATATCTTCGATTCTGACTAAATATATCTTTAAGTCCCACAAAAGAATACCAAAAACCGTATTACCGAGCGTCGTATAAACTCTATCTAACTAAAGCTTGATGTCTTCAAAATCCTCACAATTAATCTTTAATATCACTCTTATAAAACATTAATAAAAACTATTTTTTTATAAGTGACCCACATATCCGAGGGCCCCTTAATCAAAAGTCAATACACAAACGACAAGGGGTTGTTACTTGTGTCAGGGTGTTACAAAGCTGTGATCATTTTGATACGATTTTCACGCACCGACGATGCGGTTGTGATTCGGTGTTTTGAATTAAATCGTTTTATTACGCGTTACGACAAAAACTTTATTTTTTTTTTGTCTATAAATAAAAGTAATTTAGATCATTGCTTATCTTTATTTTATTTAGATAATATCGTTATCTGCCGTCACATATGTTTTAGTGACTCCGCTTATTTTAAATTTAAAACGCCATCATTGTGTGTTTTGTTTTGTGTAAGCTGTGCTGTCATAACACCCGATAACCAACTCCGTAAACTATTTCAATGATTTGCATTTGTTTGGTTTTAACGCCATCTAGCGTGAGTTTTTTAATTATGTCTTTCAACTAAATTTACTATGTTAAAAAAAAAATTTTTTTTTTGTTTATCTTATCATATTCAATTATTTATATACAGTCAATTAATATATATTTTATTGTTTCTATAAGTAGTGTGTTCACTAGTGCAATACGCACAATAAAAAACGCCTGCATAGTAAGCGTAATAGGTATTTTAAGTTCATATATATTAGTCATCTTGCTTAAAATTTCAATTTGAAGTAATGGAATGGTAATTTCAGCGTAACCAATATCTGGGGGTGTAACTCAGTGGTAGAGTGTCTGCTTCGCATGCTGAAAGTCCTGGGTTCAAATCCCAGCACCTCCAAAGTGTTTTTTTTTTGTTTTTAAAACTTTTTCCTTTAATATATTTTACTTTTAAATCATACAAAACATTTTTTTGATTTGTTTTCGATTTTTACATATATTATTGTAATTATAATGACAAACTAATTTATTAAAAAATATTCATATTCCGTTGCTAAGAAATCGCAATGATTTTTCGAATCAACAGAGCGCATAGCCGCCGCACGTGGCGTTACTCGTTAAATAAATGACGTTTTATGAATCTTTTATATTGTTACATGTGATTGACATACACCTGGGTTCTTGGTTATTACGTAAACTGTCGTTACAAACACGAACTGTTTATTCTGAAGTACAGTGAAATACACACGGAAATACTTCAAAAATCAAGATGCAGTACATGTGTGAGTTGTGACATAGTAAATAATATCAAAGTTTTAACGAAATGGAATTACTATTTGAAATATTGAAGGAGCATTACGCCCTGATCCACTTCTCGTTTATTATTCCATTTGTATTGACATTTGGAAACCACTGAACAATTCATTTTGTTCGGCCGAGCTAATGAAGCGGCTTTAAGGGCTGTAAAGGTCACGGGAAATAAAGTAATAAGTTCAAAAAATAATACTAATCTTCTACAAGTTTTATGTTTAAAAATTAATAAATAATAAGTTGTAAAATGTAATCATTTGTATTTGACATTGACATTGACAGTTAAATTTTTTTTTGTCTATCATTATCTTTCAAATAACGGTACAACTTTAACAGCGTAGTCTTATTAAATGAAGCTATAGCATAAATAAATAAAATAAATTCTTAGTAAATAATCTTAACCGTCTTCTTCTATATGATTATTTGTTATATAAAAAATATACACCACACGCAAGCGAGATGTCTGTCTGCAGATTTCCGGACGGATTACAGCTGGAAATCGAGTGTGAGTCAATTTCCGACGCAAGCCACACTTTTACATTCAAATTCTTAAAAATCTGTATTTTCAATACCAGGTTTCGTGCGCAATTTCCTTTTGAACCGATATACTTATTGAATTAAATCCTCTCTAGGTATTTCATTAGATGAATTATGTTGGCTTAATAATATAAGGTCTTGGTGTATACGTATAGAGGAATAAAAACAACACATTGTAAGCTATGATTTGTCACCATAGCACTAAGACGACTCCATGAGGCCGGCGAGGGGAACGAGCCCATGGGAAATCTACGGTTATTAGCTGTCAATCATCACAGATCGAAACGCGACAATGATTGTGGAACTCTGGAGTTTTTTACGTAACACACACACGGTACATGTAGCACAGTTTCCATGAAACGATCTTAGTGTGTACGGTGAAGCAGCCGCCATGTTTAACATTTATTCCTTATCGCATTAAGAATTTATAATCATCCCTCACGCTTTGAGAGCTTCTTACGCACGATACGAGCAGGGCTGGAAGTGATATATGTATATATAAACAGGAAACAACAGGTTGTTCAATAGACGTTATAACTAAACGTTATAAATAAACGTTGTAACTTTCACTTGAAACACAAAAATAACAATATTACATCTATAATTTCCTGAACACGAAATGAGAAAAACAGTGCTGAGATGTTTGTGTATATATTTTTTAATTTTGAACATGAGACGGAATATGAGACGGCAACAAAACAAAAAAAAAGTAAAGGCAACGGTCGTATCCAGCACTGGTTTCGTGCCGTACATCCGCGTCAGTCTGTACTAATCATAAGGGCGAGTGGCTAAAAGGCAATAAATCTAGCCGGCCATAAATCACAACACCGCTAATTACAGGACCCCATAGCACTCGCCTCAAGTGAGCGTTTTCCGTCATTTTTCTAACATTAATACCTAAGTTGTTTAAGTGATGGTCAACTTAGAACTAAGTCTCAAGAAAGCGTCAAGTCTCCATCTGGATGATTTTAAGTTTGACTTAACAAGTTAAAAGTAATAATTTTCTTTTTAAATTAATAAAGTCGAATTGAGACCTAATTTTTTTTGAGTTCACCTATTTTTTTAAATATTTATGGACATGAAATCGTTATATCCACTTTATTATTGTGTGATCGGTTTTATACTTGTCCGATTCTTGCAACATTTTACTGTATAAGATATAAATTAATACGATATTAATAGGTCCTTAAGTAAATCTCGGTTCGATGTTGATTTGAGACGAATCAATTATAAGTAATTGTGTTATCAGTGTTTTGATTTTCAAGGCCATTTATGGGATATCTGGATAACCCTTCCGTACTATTAATACAACCCTAATGACGTAATATAATACTGTTGTGCCATTAATGGCCGTGTAATAACATGTCAGAATAGATTCGTATAGGAAAATTATGTTTGCATTGAAATTGAATTTTGATAGCGATTTGTTTAGTTACACGCGCGTCTGCTACTCGATATTACTTCATTATTATCAATTAATACATACATACATACATACATACATACATACATACATACATACATATCAACGGATTTATATTATACGAACCATAAAAACATTTGTTTGACTGACAAAAAATATTAACAAGGATCTCCTTGTCTATGCCAAATGAAATGTATTTAACTATATATATTTTATTCATAATAATATTTAATCTGTGGCCAGGCCAGTGACTAGCGGAGATCATCTGTCCTCTCGCCACAGATTATCACCGTGTCAGAACTAGATAATTGTCACGGCGCGGCGGTCAATACCAGATTCAATGCCTTACCGCATAGATAAACTTTCTAAATATCCGACATTATTACCCACTTTTGACGATACGAGTGTGTTCAATACTAACGACAATTATTTTTGTATAAATTTATGAAGAAAATAGACAAATATAATAAAAAAAATCACCACATGTATAAAATAACGAAGTAACGGGTTGTGATTGAAACAACTGATAAATCGCATTAAACCCGTCCATTAATTAAAATGTACAAATAAATCAAACACATATCACGCGTCCAAACTAAAACACCCGCATGTAGTAATCCATGTTTAATTAAACAATTCGCCCTGATTCACTTTCTCCCACCTGAAACACCGACAAATGCCTCGCATTTCCCGCGCTTATAACTGAGATGATTCCACGTTGTACGTACATGGATACGGAAATAAAAATTAACAAAAAAAAACACTAGCTACATAACAAACAAAAAAAAAATAATCTCTAAATATATATCTCACTTTTAAAACCATAAAACCGATGAACTCACTTATGCGTCTTGAGCATTAATTATTCATACGCCAGTGTATTATCTGTGTTACTTAGTCACAGATAAAAACTATTCGAACTGGCAATTGATTGTCAATTAATGATAAAGATGATTTTAAATAGCATATGTAACGGAGTTTTTAATAGTTTATTTTGTTTATCGATATACACAATATAATGTATGTTTATATAATATTATTCTTATCAGGCGAGGTGCTCGCCCACTACGCACCGGAGAGTGAGTCGCCGAATGTTGGGACAGTTCTGTTCAAACATTCAGATAGCAATTCCAAAAGATGGACGCGGTCCAGGATAAGTTTGCTGCAAGCCAGGAAACATTTTCAGAAGCTGATACCATCGGTGTACCTCACGGGAACGATAAATGAAAAATATGTTGCTAATTTATTTCAATATTTCCAAACGTCTTACACAACGGTCAAGAGGGAAGTAAAGAATCCCGCAATGTACAATATTATGAACATTGCTCTGTCCGATGCTCTAGGAGGATATCTCAAACTGTGGGTTTTGCCGATAACTAAGTACGCGTACTACGGCGGGACAGTCTCCTTAGAAAGAGCTGCTAGTATCTTCCAAGTTTATGATGATATAAAAGCAAAATTGAAAACAGACGGTCGAGGCTGGCGCAGTCCCAACGAGAACTTGCTCAACTCTGTGGCCATAAATATAGCGTCTCCGATGCGTTTTTTCTTCACCAGAAGCATGAAAGAACCTTGCAAGGAGTTAACATATCTGGAAAAAACCGACACCGGCCTAACTATTCCACTGCCAGTAATAAATTGGAACATGCTACCAGTAACGTTATTCGTGCCTTTAAAAAACCAGTCACTGGTCTCAGTAACGTCTCCCAACTCATCAAAAACGTTACTCAAGTATTACGATATCGCTAACAAATGTATTAAAACTCAAAGCCCACAAAAATTAGATGACTTCAATGCTAGATTTCAGACCTGGCTCGTAAACGACGTAGCGCCGCATTTAGATGACGACAACTTGTACATAGCATTTGGAGGCATCCTCATATTGATGAACAGAACTAAAAGTTTCTATGGTAAAGTAACCGACGCCTTGGATGACAATTTATCAAAAATTAGAAACAAAATCGTCTCACTGAGACTGCCAATAAACTGTATCTCTATGAAACATATGATCGTGTATACGATACTACTCATAGAAATCATATGCTTTATAATAGCCGTGGTCTGTGCGATACGTTCCAGACGAAAGAGCAAACGTGCGTTCTTCAAAAAATGCTTTAAAAATATATTCAAGAGGAAGCCGAAGTTTAACATCCACCGCTTTTCTACAGATTCATTCAAAAATCGTTATATGAGTGATGTTTCCACCAGAGATAAAAATGGTGCAGGAGGTGTTAAATTGCTCCTGAAGCCGAGACCGAGGAATTTGGAGGTAGATGTCCATTTCCCGCCTTACGACTGCAAGATGAGAAGGAGTTGTAGCAGCCAGTCCCAAAACAAGACCGCCAGTGAGCAGATGACTCTCGTTAATGAGATCCCGAGAAAATCATCGTTGAAGAAAATTATGCCAGAGTTTGGATCAAATTTTATGGACCTACAAGATGAAGAATTTTCAAATTCACAAATAAATAATATATACCAGGCGACAAATATGAATGAGATGAGAGAAAAATCCGTTACTTCGAGAGAAATCAGGGGAACAAATAAAAATATGACTCTTATGAAACAAAACCGAAAATCTATAAAACAAATGCTATACTCCCAGGAGGCTGTTACATCAAAACCTACCACCACGAGAACGACATCAGACTGCAAAAGTTGTCTAGCATCTGGAAATAAAAAGAAATACTCAGGCTGTGAAGACAGCACCAGTCCTGCAAATACAAACGCCAACTATAACGAACGTAAACACGAGCCAAAGAAAGTGACATATAATGAGCCTCCAACGAGGAGTGGAAGATCTAGAAGAAGGGAAAAGACACCACGACAGACTGAAAATAATCCAGATGTTGAGAATCAAACTGAAATACATGAGCAGGCTCGGCACGAGTATAATGACAGTAGAATAGAGAGTAGTAAGATGCCTCAGGGTCAACCCGATCATCCCCTACTACGAATTAAAATAGATAGACCAGAAACAGAAATTAAAGTAGGCATCACTAGCTTTAGAAAATCTAATGAGGACATAAAGAAACCAAGCAGGATCCCGAGGCTTGCTGTTAAGGACGCAAAAACGGAGAATAATAACGGAGACAACAACGCGGATTCTTCACATTCGTTGAAGAATACTTCGAATAAAAATGACACAGCAGGACCAATGAAAAACTTGGAAAAGAGGACTGTAGACGATAGCGCACTAAACCGTCCCAGTGCGTCTAGTAAATTAAATAGCACACTGTAACCGGTCAGTTGGAACAGACTTAGATTCATACGCATAAGGTTATTAGGCCGTTATATTAAATCGTAATTTTAAGTAAAACAATTGTTTGTCTGACCGACGCCCCAAAATATTTATTGAGCCAAACGACTGTAAAGCTCTGAAGAGGATTATGAAGGTAAATTCCTCTCTAGTCCGAGCAGTAGCGCCTAACGCTGACGAATTTATTTGCCGCGATCCGGGTGAATTATACCCGGTTGCCCGCTTGAGTTATGGCATATTTTGCCCGGCCGCCTCAGGTGCGTGCTAATCTCTCGTTACAGGTCCACTTAGCTAATTGGGAACGACTTTGTGATTGCTAAACTGCTTTTTTATCTCTCGTTTAGAGCCTCGTTTTAAGTATAAGTAATTTATGTTATGAACCTGATGACTTGTGTACGGTTTAAGGATATCTTTATAAGTTTAGTTTAAATGTGAAATAATCTAATATAAGCAATAACTTATTAAAATCTAATCGAATGTATATACTAGTATAGCATACATATTTCCCGATAATATTTGTTTATAAATCTTAAGTTGATTTCACATTTCCGTACTAAATACTAGAAGATTTAAATGAACAAAACAATTGACTTAATGCACCTTTATTACTGGCTGCTCGGTCTGAAGGGTGTGCAGGTCGTCAAGGGTAGCCAGTAGATATAAATAGTGTCCGAATAATATTGTGGGCTTACCAGCAATTGTGCGGGATAATCCCCGATTGACATGGGATTTAGGACAATTTGTCCTTAACGTTTGATAATTTATAGTCACCGGCCTGTTGAAGTAATTGGGGACATCTGGAAAGATATATGGGGATGGATGAATCTGCCTTTTAATTACATTAAACAGAACTTCCAAGACAAAATATCTTTAATATATGTATATTGTAACTTAAGTTATAACTAAGAGAAGTGTAAAAAAATGCTGTTCAAATACCGTAAAGAACAAAATAAATGAAACAGTTCGTAAAAGAAATTTCCAAAATTAGAAAACATCGTGACATTGTTATGAATATTTTAATATATTTTCTCATACTAATGATTTTTCTATCAACGATTTAATATTCAAAAATTCTAATATGTTTTTGTATTATCATTAGTTCATTCTAAATCACATCGCTGTTTACGTGATTTATCGGACCCGCTACCGGGCTATGAGTCTGACCAGAGGTGGGCTGGATTAATTAGATTCAATTTAATACTATCTTGACTGACCTCAAAGTATATTAATCGATGTTAATAATAGAACCGTCTTTCTTGTATAAATACGGTATACTAATAACTCTCTTGAGCTCAGCTTCAGTCTCGATCAAGTTTGTCATTAAATTTGAAAACAGATTTCAGTTCCAAGACAATAAAGGTGATCTGTTCCTATTTAAGGTTATCCAAGCAATAAAATCTTACAAAATAACCCCGGCCGCTATCTCCTCCTCTATATTTCTAAGGTCATAAATCCCATCAGACCCTGAACGATAAATCGGAGCACATTCCCGCTATCAACGGCGAAAGAACTCCTTAAATTAACCCGTTGACAATCGCCCCCAGACGTAGCGGTTTAATTTAAACTCTTGTTTTGTAACCAGAGTTTTGGTAACCTTATCCGAGTAATTTTCCGCCCTCCCTGAAGTAGACGCGGAAGTGTTGATGATAAAAGATAAAGCGACAAGGTTGTATGTTTGTGAGTAAATAATGTCTAATTGCGGCGAGGAGGTGTATAAGTAATTAAATGATATAACGAGCTCTCCCGGGACGACTTCTTCGACGCAGCCCGGGTGGGAAGGCTGTAGATATACATACTTACACAAAAGTAAAAATAAATCTCGATTTAGAACAGTTCATTCAAGAAGTCACTAACGTATTCTTTACTAAATCGTAGTTTTGCCAAGAAATTTCTTTTTTAATGGATGTAAGCTATCCTACCTTCCTTACTCAACCCTTAAAAAAGTTATCCTGAGTATTTATATAATCAGATGAAGCCCTCAAAGAATGACAAACACAACCAAACTCGCATATATTAAGTGTATTATATAAAACAGAATTTAATTACTAAAAGCAATATTATATTTTATAAAAAAGTGTCAACCCTGAAATCCCCAAAAAATATCTTGTTCTTTTAAAGTCCCTAGATAAGAAGTTGACACGGACTTCATTATCAAGTCTTAAAAATATTATTCAAGCAACCGCTGAAAAATAACTAATTATAAAAATTTAAATTCACGCAGTCGTTTGGTTATGGAACTTAACATTTAGAACGTAGAGTTCAAATTCCTTCACACGCAACAATTATACAAATTAGTTAAAGATACCAACATCACAAACATCTTAGACTATTTGCAGAGTCACCAAACAATCACAACTCCATAACCATCATTAATAGATCCATCAAATAGACAAATCTGGCTGGAGCTAGTCAAACAGCGGGGGTTTTTAGTTATTTGGTAACAAACAGAGAGGGAGTTAAAACAAATTAATCACGTCTCCAATTTCGTGGAACAATGAAGGGGGCAATCCAGGAATTACAAGACCGCGTTATTGCACTCCGCTAACATTGACAAATAGGCAACGATTTGTAGCTACGGATTCACTAGTCAGTTCGGTGGCAGGAACATTGAAATAACACACGTGCGAAATATTAACTTATACGGACAGTTATTGTTACAAACATATACAATGAGGATGTAGGGCGCCTAACAACTTGATAAACACGAATCGAATTGACAATTTGAGGAAAAAGTTGCGTACGTAATATCATGTTAATGGATAAAGCGTTAGGTCTTTGGATGGTAAGGTAATAGATAAACTTGTTTTTCTATAAAACACATTACATGTAAATACAATGACATCAAGAATGCTTACAAATGAAAGCGGAATTTTCTCTTTGGTAATTAATCAAGAAGATAATAATATATATCTAGATTCCATATAAAACCGTCTTAGTATTTCCTGCAATACAGTTTTTCGAATAGCTCATGGCACAGATGACCTGTATAATTAACACAACAAAATAATTATGTAAATAATCTCAGTGTATTTTGCACTGAGAATAAAAATAACTCGGTTTTCTTTGACGCAAATAAATATTATTACTCAATCATTTTCCATGATCAGACGCTTTAACTAAATTTAGATAAAAATATAGCAAAGCTACAAAGGTCACGAAATTTTATCTATTATGTCTTATAATTACAACTACATTATTTTGTAACCGCTATCATCATGTAATCTACTACCCAGACAGTTAATGTCCGAATTCGCGTGCCCACAAAGATTTACTTGATCTTAAACAAGCAGCATCCGGCGAGATGTTCTTAATGCCTTAATTCCAACTTCCTCTCAACAACAGCTCCGTTACAGCAACTAATTTGTATGTAACAATAGACGTGTTCATGGGACAATTGTTTATGGTCGCATTACAACCGTTTACAGTCCCTGTTATTAATATCAGAGTCAATTTGCTGGTCCGTCTGTTTGTGATCCTTTAGCTTTCACTTAATAGATGTAGCGTACTAATGGCGAATCGTAAGTACGAGATAAAATTAGACCGTCTGATAGTTTGTTGCATTCGTGGTATGTATTGGTTTTTATAAAACTGATTAGATACTCACATATGCCATTAGTACATACAAAATTTTTTGTTGCGATGATATATAGTGGAGTCAGTGACGAGGGAAAAAGTTTTCGGTGGCGTATATAAACAAACGTGATGGAAAATAAATACATTGGACGAATGAGGCCTCACCTGGCGGAAACCGTTCTAGTGCAATAATTATAAAAACAATATCGCAGGAAGTAGATCCCCCACGTCCGGTCATTGGCTGATCTTTTGACCCCACCCCACCTGTATATAGAGCGCACAAGGGTTGTCTATATACCTTCCCCTTTTGGCGAGTGACATTTATCGATCAGATGTCACATGAATTCCCAAAATACACGATTCTCGTCACCATCGAATGCCATACGCCAATAAAACAACTTCATCTGCCCATCGTGAGCCGTGTAATTGTGGTGACCATGAGACTGAGCCCTAGTATTAGGATTACCTTTAATCTAGTCAGCGAAAGTTTCTTTACCAAACATTTCCCAAAGAACTTTTCCTCGTGTCCTAATCTATCTTAGCTTTTTTTATATAAAAATAATACTATCTATCAATAAGATTATAATCAACTCTTTATCGAAATAAACAAAGGCACACTTTTGTACCGAATATTATGTTGTATATGAAATAAAAGGTTTTTTTTTCACAATCTTTAGCGGATATATAATCTGCAAGGAGATTTTATTGTGACATTGATTGGTCTACACGCTAATGATATGTTAGTTCCTCGCGCATGTCAACCTTTGCACTATCACGTATCCTTCATTATGAATAATACATTTGCACTGTTTGGAAATTAAAAATAATTTTCTCTATCCTATGCACGTACAGGGTAATCTTAAATTCTCGTCTGCCCGTGATCACGGTTGCTGAAAAGTAACCGAAACGTCGGGAGTATTCAGTTTTAACCAAAAATAAAGCGCGCGTAGTTTATCCGAAAAATATTAGTTTCATTTAAATGAATAAAACTCGCGAAAATCTTAGATCTCATTAATGTTAAATTATTTGAAGCGCCTACCAAAGCAGCTGAAAATATACAAAGTGACAGTTGACTAGTGTTGGAGGCGGGCAAAAACCGAACCTCCATAGACCCTTCGATTAGAAAAACCGAAACAAAATTATTTTTAACGGTAAAAGCTTAGCGTACTATGTGCTTAGTCTAAGTTTCTGTCGTCACACTACGTACGAAGCGTTTCCCGTTTCCCATTCAATAACCTTCATCAACACTATTAACGCCTCGTATGTAGTGACGATGCCAACTTGGGTTAAGTATACTGATGAAATCCGATCCAAGATCCTTAAAGATCTACCACTTACGTCATATAATAATTAATATTAAACCTCCTTTCCTACAGAAATATTTAAAAAATAATAATTATAGTGTACGTCTGATAAATACCAACTTTGCGAGTACAATGAACAGAAAAAATTTCACCTACATAAAGTTTGAATTACGTACATTTGAAATAAATATTCTCTACATGAAAAGTACTAATTTTATATATAATACTTATATAGACACTATAGTTATATATAACGCAACATTTGATATATAATCATTTACATTAGTTGTATGTCCGTCCATTATCTCCAGACGCAGATACAAAACTCTTATCATTTCTCATAAATTTCCACGAACTTCTAAGTGCGATAACGAAATTAATTACGTTCATTACTGTTCTTTGAACTATATTTAGACCGTAGTCTGGGGTCGGTTAAAAAAAAAAACACATTAATTTGTTAAGTATTTGTATAGCATAAGTGATTTTTTCAAGTAAGTAGGTACTCGTTATATTTATTATAACTTTAGGAATGTTAAAACCGAACACTTCCATTTGAGATGAGAGTGGTATAATAATTATTGTATAAAAATAAACATATAACACAAACATACGTAAAATAATCATTAACAAAATGATTCTTTCAAGACATAAATATCTTTGAAAAGTCTCAAATCAATAGTTGAGAATGAAATCGAAGATGACATCTCGTATCCAATTTAAACTCGGTTAATGGTTGACCGTCACGTTTCTGTTCTGATATTGAACTTTGAACCTTTAGAACACGTATCTCGATGCTGGAACCAGCCAACACCACGCCACCATAACTCAATGGACAATGGCTTAATGAAATTCTCACCGTCACAATCCTCGGACCCCATTTGTCACTGGCAGTGATCCAGATGAGGTCCATAGGCTAACTATAAATTAGACAACCAGTTTTGGAGCCTAAATCGTATCCTAAGTAAGAGTTTTACTC
Organism: Danaus plexippus; assembly: GCF_018135715.1. NCBI lineage: Eukaryota > Metazoa > Arthropoda > Insecta > Lepidoptera > Nymphalidae > Danaus > Danaus plexippus. The sequence continues at coordinate 7,962,845 of NC_083549.1, forward strand.
TACAGTGTATGTACTACACACGGTCAGTTTCAACGTTCATTACTAAACCTAGATCGATGCTATGGATAAACTCAGAACAGTTCGTATGTAGTGTGACGAGGTAGACATGTCATAAGGATACTTACGAAATATATGTCTTATTATTCCTAAAACATTAACATCGATCCTTCTTACAATATATATATCGTCTAAGTTTTTCCAGTGTTTCTCAGACATACATATATATAAACATTCTTCTTTTTTCTGCATATCAAAGGAAATGAATTTAGTAGTACGCTTTATACGCCTTTTGAATAAACATACACATAACACAATCACATATCGACATATTTTATACTCTACTAATAAAACTTGGAAGTATCTTTCTAACTAAACGCATTCATATGTTAAAAGCTGACATATAAAGTAATCAAATCACACAATAGTATGGGTTTAAACTCGAAATCTTGTTCCATTAAGTCCTTTGAGAGTAATAAAATTGAATTCTGTACATAGTGAGTTATTCACAGAGCTGGTAATGTTCAGAGGGCGCCAGGAATTAAGTGATACATTCATACGACACAATAGCAGGTGTACTTCTATCTGCATACTGACTTTAAGTAATTGGCCTTCTTATAGGGCTGGCGCTTGTGTACGTTTGAAAGTCTATGTTATGTGAGACATTATTATGTTTATTTTTGACAAATAAGTATCCATTTATTTGTAATTTAAGATTAAATTTTCAGTTTTAAATAAAATTTTCCTAAAAAAAATACTTTTACTTTATTTATGTTCGACTGAAGTTCATTAGTAAAAACAATTATTCCACATGGCAACATTCAACCTAATGTTAAGTAGTTTAAGTTATTATTAAATTATATCGGTAGTGTTTGTAATAACTCTAATCGATATGATTATTTGTTTGATGATGAAGCAACATCTCGTGTCCCGTGCCAGCCCTATCCAAGGAGTGTTAGGTCGACCACAATGGGACTTCCATCACAATGAGTGGCGCCTTCATTATTTACAAATGAGCGTATGAATCCGCGAACGATACAAGAGCCGTACTAATTGAAGACGCATGTCTCACTCCCACGCATACAACACACTAGAGTGCGACAGAGATACAACTAACAGTTAAGATTGTAAGATACGCGGTTAGTATTCATAACGCTCCAACCGCTCGCACAGTAATTAGAGTTTGAAATTACGACACGTATCAAAACGATCATAGATCTGTTACAGCAAACGTAATTTGAACGGTATACATTTTGACAGATGACGAGGATGTAACACAGATTATAAACACAGCAAATAAAGTGTTGCCACGTAATAAAACTCCCTTAGCATTTTAAAAAAGCCCGCGGTTAAAGTCAACGACGTCTTAAAACGATTACAGGCTGTCTTGGAGGTGTGAGGGAACACGCAAATCGCATTAGGTATGTTAAATCTGAGCTCTCGAGGGGATGGAATGGTTTTTTTCGCGAATACTTTCATTCGTATCGCTAACTTTTGTGATTCTTGTGCTGGCAACATTTGCATTACATTTGGATGTAGCGCGCCCGCCTGTTTTGAGCCTATTGTCTTTTTAATTAAATCACATATTTTATGTCACTAAACAAACACATTTTAATGTGAAATTATATGTAAATATCCGTTATGTAGATTTATTATTTGAATTTAGAAAAATGTAACAAGTATCAAGATTTATTTATCACGTATTTATCTTAAGTTGTCGGAAAAATCTAAAGGAATCGTAACAGATGTCAGACTCTTCTTCAATTTGTGAAATACTCGTCTGTCGTTCTAACGTTTTAAAAATAAAGATTGTTCTACATCTGTCCAAATAAATTACACTTATTTCATACAATATATATATATATATATAAAGTCTTATACATAATAAAATGTAAATTAAACTGTGACTGACTCTAATTTCATATGAAAACTACGGTCGGAGAGTGAGACTGAATTGTACTTTCATAAAAATATAAGTAATTAGCTACAAATAAAAGGGCAAAAAATATAACTGTATATATTTTGTTAAATTGTTTATTTAAAAAAACACTTTCTTGGTGATAAAATTGAATAAATATGGAAGTCGTTTAAATCACAAATACAACAATGCTATCATAATAAGTAAATTGAAATGGCAACCCCCTCCACACAAATAAAGTGACTTCTGATGTTTTTTTATAATTCAGATATTCACAGTTGAGTTGGCGATTTCTTCGCGCCCCTGACCCCTTTGTGTGATGTTGGATAATGCCACCCATTTCCTCGGTATGATTTAATAATTTTTCATATTTTAATATTATTATTATTTATTTTTATGCGATTCAAACATTTAAAGTTTTGAAGATGTTGATATAATTATCTCAATTAAAATTTTGAGACGTCAAACAACAAAAATTAAATTAAATCCTATTCGACAATTATTTTTCTAAACATAATTCTACTGAACATGTACAGTTTTTTTTCTGAACGTGTTTCATTTAAGTCTGTTTAATATAAATTGTAAGATATCAAAAATGGCCGCCTTAAATGTCACAACTGACAGTTACTTCAAAATAAAGACATTCCAAGACTCCAAGTTAAATCAGTGCGAAAGTAATGTCTTGAACGACAGGTGCCGTTAACGATAGAACCCTTTGAGGGGTTCTTTATACCCCACAACATTAACTCTTATTTCAATTCTCGTAGATAAGACCCTGAAATAAAACAGAGACGTACACCACCACAAAATGAACCCGCGATCGGATTGCATAACAACAAAATTACACGGCGCATTCCGCGCGAAAGGTCATCTATGATTGGTTGTGTTTTACAACATCAAGGAAATCAGTTAATGATTTAAAATTATGACTTCTGCTGGGGATTCGCGATTTATTATGATAATCCTGGTTTATTAGCGAATGTTTTGTAAAACTCTGAAGGGTAGGCGTTTTATTGCAACGAATGCTATTAACTTTAATTTTAACGAATGAACTCAGAAAGTTGAATGAAGCTACCGGGTGAAGGAAATGTATGTATATATACGATTAAAAGGTCATGAAATGTAAATTTAATGTAGTGACTATTTATGATTGAATCAATTGTATTTTTATTTATAGAAATGTCAGTGTAAATACATATTTTTTATAAGTTCGCGGCCTTTAGTGCGCGTCGTTTATAAAGGTCGTGCACTGGTTACCAAATGTCGCGCCCTTTGCATCCCCGCGGGACCCACTGGACCAAATGTGTTGAATCATATTGAAATTATAAATGTTCATTTATTAAAACGTTCATGTTCAACGTATTCAGCTCGTGTCTTAATAGTTTATAATTACAGCGATAAACAAGAATCATTACATCCACTTAACTTGCAACATTCTTTATAATAAAAGGAATTTTCTAAGGTATGTGAGTTTTATTTTATATTAGTCATAGTTAATAATGTAATTAAGCAGAGGTCATTTTTCTTGCCAACGTTAATCAGGTCCTCTGACATCGTCAAAATGGATTGCGTTGTTGTAAATTTAAACTGTCCATGCCAGTCCCCCCGTAGATGATGCATGGGACCCCCGGGAGTAATCTACAGATCAAGGAATATCGTCTTTTACGAAAATCTTAATTAAAAAACAACTAAAAGCTTAGAACAAAAGCTACTATTGTTATAAAAGTAAAAAAATAAATAAAAACTAAAGCGAGTGACAAATTTTTGTTTCATATAAACGCCTTAAATTTTTAAAATGCAAAGATGCACATAGCAATCGCAACTCTTTTTTTGCAGGCGCTTTTTTAGTGCATCACTATTGAGTATCGACTTGTTTTGTTTATAAAATTTTATAAAGACACGCAATGTATACCGAGGGTTAAAACAAACATTGCATGAGGCAAGTTTTATGTTGTGATCCATCATAAGCTTATTAAATTATGGCCCTCATCCCTGCGACCCATCCAATTATGGTGTTCTAATTACAATTACTATGTTTTTCTTCACATTTACCACATGATCTGGCAAACACAACGTTTTATTGTATCATAAAGATATGACAAATATTTTATTATCTAAATATAATATGGCTCTATGAACATTACGAAAATTGACGATATGTACTCAGTTATAAAAATCTTCCTATGTAGTCAAAAGTATTATGACTTTTTTGCTTACTATTTGAATTATATAATATGTATTTTATAAGTTAAAAATCCCCAAAGCTCATATCTCATGAATGTGTCGAGTATCGTAGGAGGTACAAATAGCATATATTCTTAGATTGCAGTGAACAAGGAGTTTTTTATTAAATTCCATACACAATACATGTTCCGGTTGAGTGTCAATTTTTTAAAACGATAAAACCAAGCCGCGGGGCGCACGCTGTACACGTATTGTAGCGTCATGTCACACTGAAGGGGTTTTGGAGTGTGCTTTTCAATTTGCCGCGTTTTTATGGACACGGGTGACATTGATCGGATTGTATACATTCTTTATTATCAAAAAATGTTTCTGATAAATGATTTTTTATTTATTATCTGTCTGAAAATATAATCGAGTACAGCTTAATGACAGATATTTTAAATCTATTGACATGTTTTATTTTTTATTTAGATAAAAAACAAAGAAATGAAAAATTATTAATTATTGAATAATGTTTTTTTTTACACAGTTTTAATCGAATATATGTTTTTTTTAATAATTTAAAACTACGTAACCCTATCTCTGTTCTAGCCGAATTAAGTTTGTAATAGTGAGACATTTTTTTTTCCAATGGTTTATTCGAAAGCTGGAGTGCAACGGAAATGAAACGAGCATGTGTCGATCGAATCTACCGAATTGTTGGAAACTTGTCACACGTGGACGGAATTTAGAGAGTTTATTATGACAGGCGCCATTTAATTTAGAATTCAATGTTGGCAACACTGAGATACGCTTTTTATATTATTATCTCAATGTATGAATATAGGTGTACTTATTTATTGAAAGCGCTAAATTTTATTTCTTTAATTATTTATCATTATTGAACGGTCCTAAATAAAAATATTTCAAGTTATTTTTTGTAAAATTGTTTGTGTTGTATACAAATAATAATGTAATTGCTTTCATAAAGTTATATCAATTCGTTTTTCAATTATTCGCGAGGCTCAAAAAATTAATGGGCCTTATAATTATCTATGGCTAATTCATCTAAAAAGAAAGTAACTCCCGGGGCAGACGTGCGGCCAAGTTAAATGAGAAATTAGCAGAAAAATTGAAACCGTCGACCGTAAATGAAAAATTAAAAAAGTCCCTCCGGAAACGGTAGTGCGGCCATCTTTCTTCTTAAATGAAATGGCCTTAATTACTTATTGCTGAAACAAACATCAGTTACATTATAACAATGATCATGGGACCAAAATAGAATATAAACATAGAAAAATATATCGATATATAGTTTTGGTGAATTGAGGGCTAATTGGTAGCAAAAATAACACACCAGAAAGCTCATGTACTGGCAAAGATCTTACTTATTATATAATAATATCTTAAATAATTATCTCAAGCTAATACAGTAAATAATTCCAAGTTATGAAACCAATATCTCAATTATTTGTTTACTTAATATATATTAACATTGAACGTTCACAAACTTGCTAGTTGTAACACGATCTTAGTTCGGAAGCCTAACTGACTGCTGAATTACCACCCGAAAGGCAAATATACACGTATCCTGGTTACACCATAAGTAACGAAAACGATAAGGAAGAATTCTTATCGTTAGAATTTGGTAGTGACACAACATACACAATAAATTTTGGCATAGCAAAGAGGTCTGATAAAACTGGTTTTATGTGTTTAATATTTTATATTCATTAAAAGTAATGAATAGATATTATTGTTATTTATCATCCGTAGATACTATTAAATACTTACTCCTCGCATATAACAAAAACTCCTTGTAAAGAGAAAGAAACTAAAAGAGATTATGTACAGATTCAACAATGTACTGTTCAAAACTAAAAACCCAGGCGTTATTTAATAAAAGAGTGTTACAAGTACATCAGTTGAAGGTCCACGAGCGAGCAAAGTGCTACACCATTTACAGACGTCCGCGATCCGACGCGACCTACATGAGGATAGGGTTGAAGACAAAATTACAGCGAAAAGAGATTTAATTCAACAGACGACTAAGGAGTTTTTATATATTACTCATTGATATTTGCAGATTTTATCGACTACCACACAATTAAAAATTTTTTTAATTTTCCTAGCCAATTTTAATCATTCCAGGTTTCCGAAACTTGAAATGGCTAACATAACGAGATCTTTCTACTGCTTTTATTGATTTCCATATATATATTATAGATTTATTTAATAGATTCTACAGCCCTGTGAAAAACATCATTGTCGTAATGGAAGTCACGAGCGGCAAGAGCCCTAGATAAAACCACGTAACAATAAAAATCCTATACAAAAACGCCCTTATAGTTGGTACATAAGGTTTGGGAGACTGTAGATTTAAGTTTGCTTCCCCGAGGACTAGATGGAGTAACGTTCGCGAGACATTAGCGACATCTATCGGTGAGTGAGAATTACTGTTCCCGCGCTTTTAGTGACACCTTTTTAGATGAACCATTCCGTGCAATTATGATGTCTTTGTTTGACAGCGGAAAAATATTTAAAAAACTTTTATCTCGCAGCTGGATTTTCATTAAATGTTTAATTATATTTGTTCTATGTAATATATTTTACTCACTTTTTTTTATTTGGCAAATAAGTTAACACCAAAATTGAATGAACTCAGCTTGAAAGTTATCCTGTCTAAATTAGTTTTTATTACAAGACAAATTTGGAGATTTCTGACATTTCAATATGATGTTGGTATATTAATAGTGATGGTATTGCATAATTTTGAAACGTTAGTTATTTAAACTTTATATAAAAATAAAAAAAATATACAGAACATTAATTCCTTAATTTAGATTTTATTTTAAAAAAATGCAACGAAGTTTTTTGTTGCTTATTTACCTTAAAAGATACTTTAAAATGATACCAAGAATAATATGACAGTCCTTTCATACTATCACCTTATACGCCTTCATAAATTCTTTCATTTACTTGATATGAGAACTATAATGGATATTACCAACTCTATGTCAGACGTAACAACAATCACAAATGTTATATTTAAATATAAATAATTGATATTCTATAAGTCCAATCATCCATTTTGAACTGCGCAAATGAATATTTGTACGGAATTAACAACGTATTTGAATTTGTTATTCATACGATTGAATATTTACTCTGTATTAAACATCAAAGCATTTTTACGGAGAACCAAATTCAATGTTGTAAAATATCATACAAGCCTCGATTTATGAAGGATACACGCCGATGTGGTGGTGAAATTCGCTGGAGCACTTACTAAAAGGTTATGTTTAAGTCTTAGTAAAAGGAATATTAAGTTGTTGTCGGCTGTATGACTTTGTGCTTTGTTTTTAAACACATGTCATGTTGTTATTAGTCAAGTCGGCTAAAAATTTCTTTCGATTTAAAGAAACGGTTTGAGATATTACGACTGTTCTAGATCTTAAGTTATTTATATTCACGCAAGATCTCATTTATGTTAATGTTAGCGCGTTTAATTTCCATTTGAGTCACTTATCACATCCAGTCGTCGTATACCACCCACGACTACTTATATTTTTTATATAATCATTCGTCTGTCCGTACACGGTGCTCATAGTACGTGTGATAAATGTTCATTCTATGTATATTAAACAAATTTTTCACCGTAAATATTGAAGCACAGTGAATTTAAGTGTCTTTAAACTCAGAGCATTTTGGTTACGTACATTTTAAGCTAACATGTCATAATATATTATACTTAATCGTTTGGATACTTTTCAATATTAAATACAATATATAAGTTATTACTATACAGATAGACGTAATATTAACTTTTTAATTAGTATTAGTAATACTGTAGAAAATTAATGAATAATATTTTGTGTCTGTTTCTGAACACTAAGTTTTTATATATGTAGTATACAAAAACCATGGACAATGGTTAAATATTTTTAATATTCCTCATTAATATATTCTTAATAATGAAACCAAGCTTTTTAATTCCACATACTGTTTATTATCTTTTCGTCGTTTACAATTACAAGTATATGATTATTATAAATAAATTTATTTGTAATTAATGTCCGACATTTACTCTTTTAGCTTTTAAATGCATCGTTTAAACGAATTGAATTATATACAGAAATGATTTTTATGTACACATTATATACATATATAACTCATCATCATCATCATCAGCCTATAGGAGCACACTGCTGAGCAAAAGCCTCTTCTCACAGGGAGAAGGTTAGAGCATTAATCACCACGCCAGCTCAAGGCGGATTCGCGATAACAAACCTATAATTTGAAATTATAGGTGACGCTCTCCTCAGGATGTTTTCCTTCGCCGCCTGACAGCGGTGTCTAATGAAAGCATGTAAATACTGTAAGAAAGTACACAGGACTCGGAAAACATCACATTGATAGTTGTCAGTTTTCGAAACTGCTGCTTGATATAGGTATCTCATATGAACACAGTGTAGAATAGAAGATATATATATATATATATATATATATAAAAAGGTCATTATAACAATTATTCATTGTTAGAATTCTTTATTGTACTAAAGACAAAATTTATTGAATACTTAGTTAAAACAACTCCACGTGATACTGCAACCCTCTGCACTCAGCATTCGTTAACTAGCTCTCTTAACACGAGCTTGCATCGGAAGACTAAAAACAGAAAGTAACCAGGTTTTAATTCAAAATTGTTCACATATGAGAATATTAATACAGAGAATATAGACTCAACGTATATATCAGTGGACTCGTAACGACACAATTTATTTTTTTTGTATCATGGCGTATTATAATTAAAAAAAAACAAGCTCACAAAGTCAACGTAAATGTTTATACGAAACTAACAAAACAAAACTAACAAAACTAACAAAACAATAAACGATATATACAAAACACGCTATTGAATTAAATTAAATTAAATTTTAAACAATATTATGAAAAATAATTAAACAATAAATGTAATCTTTAATAAACAGCTTGAAATTAAATTTCTTTAAATAATCAAGTTTCATTTAGTAAACAAATACCCAGACTTATCTCATTTATTTGTGTAAATAAAAACAATGATATTTGTTATTTTTCATAAATTTTATTTCATTCGAAGGAAACATACACATCTAACAAGAATACAAAGTTTGTATGTTATTTTATTGAATATATTTTTCATTTTTCTGTTTCATTGACGACCTGTGGCTTGAAGTCCAGGTCCAGCACTCTCTTGAGGCTCTCCACGTACATGTCCAGGCGTTGTGTCATGTAGTAACAGCGCCGATCTCGGATCTGCCTGTTCATATTGAGGTCCACGACCGCTATCAGGAGCCCGTCTCTATTACGCGACAGTCCAGGGCACCTGACGCCGTCCGGACCACAGAAGTAGCTGGACCCGTAGAACAAACCCAAATCCTTGTGGGCCGGTTTACCATCAGCGGAGGTGAACTCATTCGGGAACTCCTCGTATCCGACCCTGTTAATCGCAGCCGTGAAGTAGCAGTTGGTTATAGCGGCGTTCCTCGCCTCGATGTTCCACATGTACTCGCTGCCGGCCTCAGCGGCGATCGTGGCTGATGGGTTGAACACTATTTCCGCTCCGTTCTGCCCGAACATCATCCAGTTCAGGACGTGGTGACGTCCAAAGCAGATGTTGATGCCTATTTTACCGTACCGCGTCGCAAACACCGGGTGGCCGGTGTTACCCTCCATGTAATAGTTGGACTCGTTGAAGTCGCCTACCCTGGGGATGTGATTCTTCCTGTGTTTTCCGATCACACTGCCGGTGTCGCTGATCACGACCGCCGTGTTCCATATGATGTCGGCGTGCTTCTCATCACGTTCCAGTATGGATGATACGATGACCATCGCGTACTTGATGCAGAGCTCGCGCAGGAAGCGTGTGGTGGGCCCGTCCTCCGCGGACTCCGCGAACTCGCACCACGGCTGCTTCTCCCTGGTGCAGAAAGCGAAGGGCATGTTCCATAGTTCTTGAAAGCACAAGATGTTGACACCCTCCTGACCGGCCACGTCTATGATCTTCTTCACCTTGGCGAGTATGGCATTTTTCTGTTCGTTGACGGGCCGGTCGGTCGGCACGGCGATGGAGTGCTGAATGACGGCCACCTTCACGATCCTCGGTGGTCGTGTGGATTCCTTTTTCGCGGGGAAGGCGTAAGCAGCGATTTCGAAATCGTTGTCCTTGGCGGCGGCGATCGAGGACTCCTTTAGGTCTACCTCATGATGATTTTTTCTTCCGTAATAGATTCTGTTGAACTCCTCAAGGTCTTTTCCCCCGAGGTTCGTGTTGATGATGGATTCGAGGCTCTGTGTTTCACCGTCCATCTTGAGTTATCCGCTATAGAGCAGGCGTTAACGACTAAGCTCCCTACACAGAACGTGCCTTTAAATACCCAAGCGACTTCACTAGATGCACTCGCACTAGATGCGCTTGTATCTATGTTTATCTATATCCCAAAGACGACCTTAGCCCCTCAAAGATAACTATAAAACAATACAGAGAGAACTATTCGGTTTTTGTTTGTAAACACACACTTAAGAATTAATAAGCATTAAACGATAAAAGTTTTATTAAGTTCTGTGCACAAGAATCTATGAAAAATGATTGAAAAATTAATTTACGTTCTTCTCAGATTACGCCACGTGGTGTAAAATTAAAAATAAAACGCATATGTATGTACGTTGTACATTTTTATTTATATGGAATAACTATTCACGGGAAGACGAGCTGAAAGTGTTTTACTTTTTACTTTATTTTTTGCCTTAACTTTATAATGTATAATAATTTATATCATCATTAAAGATTACAAATATAAGGCACTGATCATATTAACGGTAAAACAAAACCCGACAAATATAAATCTTACTCGCAAAGCCAAAATTCCTAAGAAATTAAAAAGTTAATTTTATCTGTTCCTACTTTTAAGTCACAAGTAGGTATTTCAAATATTATATGTATCTATTTTAGTGTTTTAACGATTGCAACTTATTCAAGAATAGCTGAAGGGTAAATAAAATTACCTAATTAATTATTGCAATTCTCTTTTATTGAATACCCTTATCGTTAACAAAGAAAAATTTTATTATTGTATCAGCCATATAGGATTACACTCACATCAACAATGTATACACGTATCGTCTGTCAAATTGACATGAATGCTAATTGCTAAATGTCAGATGTATATAAAATTTGTAACGAAATTTAATATTTTTTTATGAAGAAATAGTAATTAAGCTAAGAGATTTCCAATTACAGGACTTGTAATGGTAGGAATATATAAAATATTTATTATTAAAGCCTATTTGTTAATTTATTAAATTTTTTGTAAATTTCTAAACGGAAAGTTATCAGATTTATGGAAAGTACAAAATTATTAGTTATCTTATTTTTACTTTTCGGAAAACAAACACGATCCATTATTTCGATTATTTTATTGGTTAATAGAACCTTTATTGACAGTTATTTAGTTACAAAAACAAATCGTTAGAACGAGTCCTTATCGTACTCAGAGAGCAAACTTATCTACACTAGTAAATACTTTTAAGTCATTACATCAAGTCTTTAACCGGTTTTAGTTATAAATAGAACGAGATTGCAAAACGACAGTTTGTTTACTAGTCGGTGCTATATAATTGGCTTAATAATACGAAATAATTATGGAGAATATTGAAAATACTCTAAAACAACGCTTAAGCGGCAGAGAATTAAAAGAATTCAATAGAATATATTATGGAACAGAAGTTATCGAAGAGTTGGAAGTGAATGTATCGTCGAGAGTTAGAAGTAAAGAAAATAATTTTAGTCTAGCAGCGTATTCATTTGATGCTATCAAAGAGGAGATCAGAAAACCGAACAAAGTGAGGTTAGGATTGATACAGCACTCCATTGTTTATAGCACCGATAACACAGTACATGATCAAAGGCAGGCAATATTTGATAAAATACGACCTATAATCGAAGTCGCAGCTTCAGAGGGCGTCCGTATACTTTGCTTACAAGAGACGTGGCCCATGCCATTCTTCCTTTGCACGAAAGAGAAAAACAAGTGGGCGGATTTCGCTGAATCAGCCGTCGATGGACCAAGCACGCTTTTTCTTAGTAAATTAGCGAAAAAGTATGAAATGGTCATAGTGTCTCCTATATTAGAGAGTGATTCTGCCGAGTGGTGGAATACAGCCGTTGTGATAGATGAAGAAGGAAATTATTTGGGAAAACATCGAAAAAACCACTTGCCCAGTGTTGGGAGTTTCAGTGAGACTGCTTATTATGCACCTGGCAACACCGGTCATCCTGTTTTCAAAACTAAATACGCGAATATCGCCGTAAACATATGTTATGGTCGCCATCACGCATTAAATTGGTTAATGTTTGCTGAAAACGGTGCACAGATAGTATTTAATCCTTCAGCGACTGTAACTGATTTTGGACAATCGTTTTGGGATATAGAAGCTCGTAATGCTGCAATAGCAAATAGTTTTTTCACTTGTAGTATTAATAGGGTTGGGACGGAAGAATTTACGGTGAAAAATGAAACCAAAACAAGAACATACTACGGATCTTCTTATGTTACTGCACCTGACGGTTGTAGAACACCATGTTTACCGAATGAAAAGGATGGCCTTCTCATCACTGAAATAGATTTGAATTTATGCCGGCAAGTTAAAGATAAATGGGGTTTCCGAATGACAGCCCGATTAGATATGTATGCAAAAGAAATCAATGAATCAGTTGAAAGTAAAATTGCATTTTGCTAATAATACATAAATAAATTTATAAAATAAGACTTTTTTATAATTGAATAAATACTGTGTCTTATAATAAATTTCTTTGTTATACTAATAAAAAGTTAAATATATAAAATGTGTTGTTAATTTCCGAACGATTCTTGACTCGTTGTTTTATTTATCTGTATAGCATCCAATGATATGTCATTTTTCGTTTTCGAAAAGCTGTAAATTAGTCGCCGGAAGATAGATTCGTTGTAATAATATACTAAATCTTTATAAAAATTAAGAATGGTAAGTCTCATATCGTTAATAGAATTTATAAATAATTTGTCATATTCTGTCTATTACTTACAACAGTTTTGGTTATAACAGCAATGACTTTACAAAAAGTAAACATGTATGTGGTTGGAAATGAGTTAGGCATAGTCCATTATCAATTTAAAATGTTCAAATTTATTATGAAAGATTTCTTTTAGTCCATTTTAGCTTATAATGGAGGTGCCGTGGTCGCCATGAAGGGGCAAGATTGTGTTGCTATAGCCACGGACAAGCGCTATGGTATCCAGGCTCAAACTGTCTCCACCAACTTTCCAAAAGTATACCAGATGGGACCCACCCTGTTCGTAGGCCTTCCAGGTCTTGCTACTGACACCCAAACTGTTTTTCAGAGACTTAAATTCAGGTACTTCAAAGAATATTTCAAACATTATAATTTATTTTAGCAAATTTTATTTGTTTGTTATAAAAATTATACTAAGCATAATTAAGACATGCCACATATATAAAACAAGTACACTATTTTATCAAAGTATCTTGTAAGTACTAATTATATTGCCCTAATGTAATACAAAATTTCCAGAATGAACTTGTATGAATTGAAAGAGAACAGAGTAATGCGGCCTAAGACCTTCTCAGCGATGCTGTCTAACCTGTTGTATGAGAGGAGGTTTGGTCCCTACTTCATTGAACCCGTCATTGCCGGCCTCGACCCCATCGACAACTCACCATACGTCTGCAATATGGATTTGGTAATATATTACTAGAATATTAAAACCTTTATCTCAAAAAAGAATTGAATAGTAATTTGAATCATTTTCTCAAGCCTTAGCGAGTTCTAAAGCAATGCCTGTATATATCTCATTTGTTGATATACTTTTTATTTATAGATTGGATGTCCCAATGAACCAGAGGACTTTGTAGTGTCCGGAACCTGCTCGGAACAGTTGTATGGTATGTGTGAAGCTCTGTGGGAGCCAAACCTCCAGCCAGATGAACTGTTTGAAACGATATCTCAAGTGAGTGAATATACATACTTTTTGGTTCAATTCGCCTGCCAGTTATCGAGTTATATGAGGATAGGCGGAGTTATGTAATGTGGCACATAATAGCTTACAAAACTATGTTTATGTTGTAGAATAACTTTATATGTGTTGTACGGCAAGTATTTTACGTGAATTAGAAGAAAATAAATTGGAAAACAAAGTAGCGTTCCAACTACTGACATATATATATATATATATATATATATATATATATATATATATGTATAGTTTATTCAGTGGCGTGCACACCATAGATGCAAATAAGCACTGCATACCCTGCCCATATAACAACTAAACCTATATTGTTTAATTCTTACTTGCATACTTTTAATCATACATAACGAAATACATATGTTTTACAGACCTAAAATATGTTTTGAGTCACGATATAGTAAAATTGTTAAAAGTGTCATCTATCAACATAAAAACTAACATTGTCGATCGGCCGCTGCTAACTGCTAGCGCCGCTATGCAGCCAGGGCTGCGGTAGGCACAACTACTCGGTGCAAATTTTCCACAAAAAAATTCTCAAGGACGATCTACAAATCTCGTGTTGTATGCAGAAATGTTTGCATGTGTGTATGCGAAAATCTATGTGTGGGTTGTATTCGAGAAGCACTGCATATTTTTTTTGGTTTAAAATTTCGTAGAAATTCCGTTAATTGTCAAATGAAACGGGGCTCTCTGATTGGTCGGTAAACGGTTCATATATTTTTTTCGCCATTTTGTTATTATTAAATATTGTCATTTGTCTTTCTAAGCGCAAGTGAATAAGTCTTAATTACTAAATAGTGAATTAATTTATTAGTGAATTATGGAAAATTATAGCTGTGAGCTCTGTGCTGGTGATGTGGGTTTATCGAAATTAATGACGAGTAGATTTTCGTTTGATAATAAAATTGAAATAATTACAAAACGAATGTGTGACCAGTTGAGACTGAACTAAAAGAAAGGTAATGTTATCTTTTTAATAAAAAATATTATGATAGTTTTAATAAGCTAGCAGATTGTGTACACACGAATAAGTTATGTGTCTGTTGTTTTTAAATAATAATAATAAGAAGAATGTTTGGATCTTCACTGGATTTTGCGATTTAAATAACTTATAAAGCGGTGATGAACAAATCGTAATCGTTTTAAGGTACTTTCGTGGCTCAGAGGTAGTCGAGAGATTCCTAAAATATATAGATGTTCGTTCTGAGCGGACTGCTGTAACTTTAGGCGCGAGTATTATCAATGTTTAAATGAAATATTTTCGGATTACTTCGCGTATTTTATTATGTTTAAAAACTACATACTCCCGACGTTTCGTTACTTTGCAGCAACCGTGATCACGGCAGACATCTCGTCTGTCCGTTAAAATAATAAATGAGGCGTAGTGATCCGAAAATATTAGTTTCATTTAAATGAATACTTGCGAAAGAGTTCATTATTATCAATGGTTTAGAGGAGGAAATTAATGTGAAAACAGGTTTTTTTTTTCAAACATATTCCACTAACCCTATCCCAAATCTCTGTTGCACGCCGCCACTGATATATATATATCTATATATATATATATATATCTATATATATATATATATATATATCTATATATATATATATATCTATATATATATATATATATATCATATCATCATATATATATATACATATCATATATATACAGTGAAACCTGGTTAAGTGAGACATCAAGGGACCTGCAATGTCGTTTCACTTATAGAGGTATTCCACTTACCCAGTGTCTCAGATATACAGGTATAAATAAATATCTGTCTCATTTACAGAGGGTTACATTAATAGAGGTGAGAATACAGGTTATTTCAGTTATACTTCCGCGCTCAGTTCATCGTCTTCTTCTTCATTTTCCAATGAAGAAGACGAAAAGGCATGAACAATGTCGCTTTCATTAAGTTCTCCTGAAACTATTAAACCGTCATCGACGTTTATAAAATCGTCGAATGTTGGTTGTTGCTGTTGTTGGTTGTTGCTGATGGCTATTTTCCAATCTTCAGGATCAGTTTCTAAATTTTCGTCCTCCTCTTGTGAGCTTTCAGCTACAGTTACTTCAGATTTAAATCCAGATTTTTTAAAGCAGTTTGCTATAGTAGTTTTGGTCACATTAAATTCGGCACAAACTTCTTCGCGTCTTCACACTTTCATAAACGGATATTAACTTCAGTTTTTCACGTAATGATAACGATTGTTGCTTTCGTTTTGACATTTTTCAAATAAACATCTGTATGATAGTAAAGCGAAACTAAAACTGAAGGTAATTGAAGCTCAAAATTTGTACTAACGTACTTGGAATTACGTGTGGAATTTGTGGGTAGAATAAGAATGAGTAAACAAACAATGTTATCTCAGTTACAGAGGTTTATGCATATAAAATTTACTCGCTGTCTCAGTTATAGAGGTAACTATGATGATAAATCGAAAGAACAAATCCCAGATATAGAGGTTTACCTCGTCCCACTAACAGAGGTAATTCAGTGCCAAAGTGTTGGGAACTCAGCACGAGTTCCAGTTATGGAGGCTTCTCACTTATCCAGGTCCCACTTAACCAAGTTTCACTGTATATATATATATCAGTGGCGGCGTATATATATATATATATATATATATATATATATATATATATTATTACTAGCATGCTTGATAAGGCCGTACGTTCCAGGCCCTGGTGAATGCGGCTGACCGCGATGCCATCTCCGGCTGGGGAGCGGTCGTCTACATCATAGAGAAGGACAAGATCACAGAGAAGCATGTCAAGACCAGAATGGATTAGTTATTATTATTAAACAATTTATTATACATTTTTTATACTTTTATTTTCTCCACTACACGTGTTAAGAGAATTAACATATGAGGATAATGATTTGTGGAAAGATGTTTTTTATTGCGTCTTACAGTAACATTAAAAGACAGTAAAGCCTCTACAAGCCTTAATTTCTCTTACTTTTTATCTTTGCTAACGCCACGTTCAGATGAAAAGCGCTCAACGCGCATATAATACATTTTATTGGGGTCGTACACGCTAACGCGCGTTTTAAGAGCTGAAGATCTGTTCCGAGATCATCGTTTATGAGTCAGTAAGTTAAAGAATTTTGGGCTCAAATTCCCTTAACTTAGGATACAAAATATACTGGCTTTCAGTCAGGCTGTGTGACAAAATTGGATGGACACAATATCTCCGTATTGTCGCGTCGTTTCTGCCGTCGTATAAAGTCACCGTTAAAACTGCTTCTACGTTCATCTTCGACAAATGTAGAGCTCTAACTAAATATAAGCTCGCACCATATGAACGCTACAAAAATTTTACGCGGGTTGAGCGGTTTTCAGTTAAACGTGACGTAAAGCAGTCTGCTTGGTGTGTGCGAAAGTTTAGATTTGACAGGAAACAGTATCATTTATTGAGAACTTCTGATAAATGCCACGTTTTAAAATTAGTAATTAATGCTATTAATTAATATCTTTTGAAGTTTAGAGTAAAAGATACAGAAATGTATGAAAGGATACATATTAAATAATTGAATAAAGGAAAGTACTTGATGCGTATTCAATTAAGCAGTAGGATAGTCGAGTTATATTTAAAAACAAGTTTTAGGTGGACAAAATATAGTGAGTGCTGTTAAGGGAAAAAATTAAAATTGAGTTATTTTTTGTACAATATAGAAAATATTATCAATATTTATTTGAAAATGTTCGGTTCTTCATAAAGCTATTACTTTTTTATTTCAAAGTTGCTAAATTTTTTAATAATTATATATTTATTCTCATATCTTTAGAAGACTTTCATGTTTAATTAGAAAATATCAGATACAATATAATGGGTCTTTTCCACCTTTTATGTATAAAACCAAGTTAATGTCCTACCTCTATACGGCGAGTGATAACGGGTAAGGATATAAATAAAACAAACATTCCTGAAACTTTATAAACCCAATTTCAAAAATTAATGTTTTTATATATTTTTAGTACATGTCTTTACAAGAGGAGACTAGAGAATTAACATATCAAATTTGTGTTGAATGCCGATACATAGCGAAGCCTAACGCGCTCCCATCAACAAAATTATTAAAACTAAACAATCGTAACATCAACTATCGCCTAAACAATGGCAACACACGTGACATTAATCATTCCATGACAGCTGACATTTGAATCGTATCAAAGAGTAACTTAATTAAATTTTGTGTGTATATAATGTGCTATCGAAGCATATACAAGCGACGGAGCGTCGCATAAAGTAATTATAACTAATAAAACATATCACAAGAGCTATCATCGAGAATGAAATATAACGGGGGCTGGAGAATACAGTCTGAATACTGCCAGTGTCGACATACCTCGCCGTGACCGCGTCTCGAAGCCGACGATATCACCAGATACATACATGTATATTTATATATATATATATATAATTCAATACAATTCCGACAAACAGCGTATACGAGATACGACACAACAATCCAAGTCTTAATCCGTTATAGAATAATAAATAACAAAATCTTAGATCATATCAACACTACACTAGACAAGACTAAGCGAATTCATGTAAGTATTGGCAAAGATTGCATAGCGGACGCTCGGATCAACCAACCGGCTACTTAGAGAAAGGCGTATCTCACGTTAAGGATGACAAATAACACCATTAAAATATTCAGATAGACATCTATCCTTTGATATCGTTTCACTTACCATTTTAACATACGATACGCCCTCATCGCATTGGCGGTGCGACTCGTTCCAAACTTCCACGTAACTTTACAACATTATACCAACGATATTTAACAATAATATTAATTACTATTCTACGATAGCGGAACGTTATAAAAGCTAGTAACGATTCTTTAAAGATTATTACAAAGTCTGTGCTTACAAAGTAACACGCGGAGTGATCAGCGCGAGGTGTTCGGTCCACGGACGTACCCAAGCTTCTCATATCCAGGTGATAATGAATATAAGAGCGTTTATAAAATGACAAACTTCGAAACTGTTGGTATTCAAGTCGTTGCAAAACCCTTTGTAAGATTAGAATGACGCAAGTGAATGGGTGGCCTTATCCGTACAAAAATAGTCGATCAAATTCTTTTTAACTCTTAATGAAAAGTTTTTTTTTGTCATTATTAAATCTGTATTGGTGCCTTTCATTTATTTTAACATTTTAAATCAATCAGACGACAAACGCTTACCGCCACAAATCGACCCACCTGTCAATGTCATCTATACCCGCCATTTGTTAATCGACCCACCTGTCACTGTCAACTATACTCGCCATTTTTCATGTCCACAGCACACTTAAAGGAGATTTCCAGTATAAGATCAAACCGACGGACCACAAGTACATCACGATAAGTTAGGGATTATTGAATCACAACAGAACGCCCACGTTAATATAAACGGTTTTCTCTTCACAAACGCATTTCATAATATTTTTAAATATATAACATAATTAATTCTTATCAATTTCTCAATAATCATTGAATCTTTGTAACGTCACGCCTCTGCCTCCCTTAGTGCGGATATTGAATAAATCCTACAACCCTGTGTGTTCCTTTCCAATCCAACTAAATATTATAAAATAAAGATTATAAAATAAAATATAACATTTAAGGATCATGTTTCTACTGACCATAGAGTATTTATAATAGTACAACAAACTCCTGACACAGATATATGAACTCATTAATAGATTTCCGACTGTCGTTTTGATAAAAAAAAATTGGAATGATCTTCATACTAATGAAATTACATTGGCACTTTAATAGGAAACTAATTTAATATATATAAAAAGATATCCAATCCGTGAGCAGGGCAGGGCGCACACCGTCTACCTAGCGTTTAACTACTAAGGCTGAAGAGTTGGCAGTCTACGTGTCCAGCACTAGAGGAGGCACAGACTCGTCTAATTGTCTATGGCCTTAGCCACGAAGTCTATGAACCGTTTCCCGTACTGTTCCGGATCGCAGGTGGAGATGCCGTCCACATTGCTGCCGTACTTCACAGTCTTGGCCGCTTTGGCCGCCTGCAAACAAAATTATATCTCATCTCCGTACAGTATACGGTAACTTATCAAGCGAGTTATGCACCTGTTTCTTAACCCCGTAATGCGTCAGCACGTCGATCAACGCGACGAAGTATATCTCCTTTCTCGGAGCACCTGGAAAGATATACTTTGTATATAAGAGGTGCATGAGCTCAGTGGGTGAGGCTAATGATTTGTTAGTATATAGCGTATCGTGTGTGTGTGTATGTGTGCGTGTGTGTGTGTTACCGTCGTGGCTGGGTATGGCGTATATATCTATCTCGGGCACGATCCCCTCGTAGCGCGGGGGGCGGGCGGCGCCGCGGGGGCTGTCGGGCGGCGTGCTGTATCCCCATCTACTGAACACAAAACACAACCACGTGAGAAACTTTCATTGTTATAAATAAATCTTATAAACCTGTTTACTATGGAAGACAAAAAAAAAATTTAATTTGTCCATTGTCTATATGTGTGGACGTGTCTCCGATCTTTCGGTTAAAGTGGGGCTTCTGACATTATGACAAACAGTGACTTGGACATATCAAACACCCGGAGACAAGATCTCTCCTCAATCTTAATGGTTAAATACAGCCTGTGTGCATATAACCGTCCACGAAATTTAACTGGTCGTTTTTGAACGGATTCAAATAGTCAAAGCTGGTATCTGATTGCACCAGATCTTGGATAGCAGAGACACTTCATGTAAAGCAGTTGGGCTTTATCCAGAAGCAATATTTGCTTTAGCGTGAAGTACTGCTTCGCTAATAACGCTAGTTTTCTTAGTCGCTAAAAGGCCTCATCACCTGGGAGTCTAGGGATCTGGACATAGAGAGAAAAGCTCTCCGAGATAGCTATGTTAATGTGCTGGAAGAGTTATCTCGCTGGTGTTAAGGCAGGTCAGCTGGTGTGTTCCGTGTTCGTCATACTTGTCGTGCCTGGGTTCTGTGTCGGAGTCGGTGTCCGTGTCGTCGGAGGCCTGGTCCGCCAGCTGGCGCGCCGCCTCCGCCTCCGCCTCGCCCCGCCCGCACTCGTGGACCCCCAGCAGGAGGGAGTAGTCCATCAGGTGCAACTTGGTGAGGAACTGGAAATTACATACTTTGTGTATCAAACAACTGCTGTCCGGCGAGGTATGTTATTTTATTTGATTATATTGTTGAGATAAAGCTTAGAACAGACTGAGCTTTGCATGTTATATTGGTATTTGTAATTGTCAACATGTGTGTGTATCAGCTCCGCCGTCTTCACCTCCACGTCAGCGGTCAGCGTCTCCAGCAGTTTGTCCTTGGCAGCGTCTCCGATGTCAATGCGAACTCCTTGTTTGATGAAGTCGTTGTCTTTCAGCGTGGGCAGCTCCTTCTCTAACTCCTTCTCCGACGCCTCTCTGTCTACTGTTGAGCCTTTTAAGTCGTATTTCCTGTAATATATTTTCACATTTATTAGCGACAAGCTATTGTCCGCTACTTCGTCTGAGTGGAGTTTGGAATGAGCTTTAGAGATAAACCGTGGACATAAAAATGTATGGCGTGTTCTGTCACCTCCGCGGCTCAGAGGTAGCTGATAGACTTATAAAGTATACAGATGTTAGTTCTGATCGGACTGCTGTCACTTTATCAATGGTTCAGAGGAGGAAATTGTGATGAAAATTGGTAAATTTTTCAAACATCTTCTGCTTACCCTATCAGTCAGTCAGTCAGTTCCAAACCTCTGTGCACGCCCCTGCTTTATAATTACGCAAGTGCCAACTTACTTATGTATATTGAGGTGGTTGGAGAAGACGTTCCTCGTAGCGACCAGGTAGTGCTCTATACCATCAACGGTCAGTCGGTACATCCCCAGGTACTGAGGCAGCAAGGTCTTACCGTGACGCTCCACTATGTACTGGAATTAATAGCTCCGTGAAATCAAACCTCATTGTGGCAGCTTAATAAAAATAAATATTTACCAAAAAAATTACGCATAGACACTAGGTATATAACAAACTATAGATAATCAGCATGACAGATTAAAAAATTTTGATTATTTAAAATCTCATAATTGTAGTTGAAATAGGTTTTATATTCTCGTTAATGACTGCGATACGATTCGTAAACATTCAACACAACAAACACAGATTACGCACACACTATGTGTATATAATATTTGTATTATTTTAGAGATTTGTGACATGACACATGATGATACGAGATGTGGAGATAAAAAAAATCTATTTACCAAGAAATAAAACCACTTGGGTGAAGTTTTTTCCGAATATTACTGATTATTTAATCTTATCGAGGTGACGTCACGGCGGGAACACGTCTCGATCATAAGACATTACCATCGAAATTAATGTCTTAGCCACACTATACGTCACACATAAGTATATTTTTACCAATGTCATTATACTTTCAACTTTGTAGTTGATAGTTAACCAGTGTCTTATTACGACAATAGAAGAGAGGAGCTGTCATCAAGGTTATTTTTTTAACAGCCTGACAGACAGCGTCGTTCCAGTATTAAGGATCACAGATCTTATCAGTTGAGCATCACCTGAATACGGATCTCGTGTCTGTTGAGGATTTTCAATACATTTCAATAATAAAATATAATCATGAGCTCACCGGATGGTAATGCTTGAGGAAGGAGTGCATCCTCTCGACTTCCTCGGACGTGAGGGTCTTGAGGATGAAGAGCCTGTCGTAGCTCTGGTAGAACTTAGCACCGGACTTGCCCGACGAATCGTCCGGTATAGGCTGGGACCTGGCGACAACAGAATTAGTCAAACCTGTGGGTCACTGCGAGCCGGTCGTGCATACTGTTAATAGTGCCCGATGATACGTTTGTTTGTATATTCAGCTTGCATTATTAGTGATACTCAAACTACGAACAGACCTTCCGTAGGAATTCTCCAAAACACGTTTTTATTCACATATTAATAAATTCCACACAAACCAACACTCCAATTATTCACGTACAGGGAAATCCTTAGATTTTCACGTTAGTAATAAAATGCGGTAAAGACGGTCAGAACTCTTAAAACGTCCGAAGATGTTCTCGAAGTTTCCACTACACATGTTCTATATACAGTAAATTATCTCGTAAAAAATCTATAGGTGTTCTGGTGCGGCCATTACGTTAAGTGTCTGTTAGTTAGTGTCCTAACGTATCAGCTGTGGACGTGGTCAGTGCCGACTTACCGCTCCTAGACTTGCATACGCTGTGACTCGGCTTTATGTATTAATGCATTAAAGTCATACACGGATAGGAACCGGGGTTCGGGATGGGGACCAAAAAAAAAAAACAAAAAACCAATCGCAATTATTAAAAATGGGACACTCAATGAGTGCATAGGCACGAGTCAGGCGTTGACATTGGTGATACCATGAGCTAGATATAACATAAAGCTGACCTCAGACGTTTAATGGTCAAGCCCCTGGTGAAGCTGGAGTGGAACAAAGATTCATATTGGCCACCTACATCACTAGGGACGGTGGCCGAGCGCCTTAAACCGCTCAACCTCTTCGCCTTGGAGCGGAGGTAGTTATCTGGCTTTCTAAACCTATAGACATGACGCCATGGGAACGGGAGGCCGATGGGGATACAAATAAATATATAAATATATCATCAGGGTTCATGTGCCGGAACATTTATTGTGAAAGTGGGACCCCACCTGGTTAAGGATTCCTTGTAATCCAGATCATCTATCCCGAACCTCTCACGGAGGTTCCTGAACACCAGCGGGCAGTATTCCTTAACTTTGAAATGGGATGGCATGTTCTCTCTGAAAATGTAGGGAGCTAATTCATTATAATACAAAGGCCACAAGACATTTGTCTTTATTTTATTAAGACATAGAAATTAAAAAAATAACATATTTTAATAAAAAAATTATTTACATTTACAATTCGATAGATTTTCACGAGTACATAAATAAAGATGTATATCTTTGGATGTGAATTGAATATTGTACTTTTAAAAACACACACACATTGAATGATGTCTGAAAAAATATACATTGTTTGATTTTATTAGTATTGTTCGTAAAAAATTGGTTGCCATTACTTTAAAACATACTGGCAATAATAAGTCAATAGATATACATAAAAAGTTTTTATTTTAAATTAAAAAATAATAAATTATTTGACACTATTCCTACAACTATGAATTTATATTTTTTTTTTTATCATTGTCAGTTATAAAAATCTATGTCTCATTAGTTATCAAATGACATTCTAAAATTAAATTTTAATGGTTTCAGACATTAATTTAATTGTGTATAATTAACAAAACAGAGGTCACATATATTGTTATATTTATATTATGAAATTGTTTAATATGCTAAGATTAATAAGGAAATAGATTTTCTCATGGCTATTTGTCTTTCAAATGCACTATGTGTACACAGCTTTATATCCGAGATCATTAACATTTTAATGTTATGATTAATTAGTTATGGGATGTATAAAAAAATAAAATTGTGACATATATATATATATATATATATATACTGTGATACTTAAAAAATTAACAGAAATGCCTCAAAATTGGGGCTATTTAGTACTAAATAGAATGCCTGTCAGTTGGTCTTGTTATAACAAGATAAAATAATTATATATGCATAGTAAATACAAACTATATCAGTTTTATTTCATATAATGTCTTACTTGTTGAATAGGTGGTTGTCCACCTTCAGCTTGGAGTACGCTCTGAAGTCATCGGGCAACAACATGACGGGTATAGAGACATGACTCAGTTCATTAATCTGGAATTGAGATTCGATATCCAAATTCAAATCATAAATTACGGGACATTAACTTTTACAGAACATAAATCTAGAATTGTTTACTTTAATATTTTTTTCAATATCATTATTTTGTTTGGAATGTGTGAGGAGTATTTTTATATAGTTTCAATGTTATATTATGCACTTTGTGTTCATAACAATAATTTAAAACAAACTTCTCTAATATGAATTTAACTGTCAGAGCCATTATAAATACCATTATATTTATTACTATATTTTTGGCAGTTATTTCAATAATAGATCCTTCACATTGATATCAAACTATATTTAGAAAAAAGAATTTCATATTGATCATGTGCCAGAATTAAATGCAAGATTTCTTATTGAAGTTTTTGTATCATAACACATATTGAATAAGTTCATTCGTGTGATAATTGAAAACAAATAAATCAAAGTGATTAATTCCTATTGGTTTAAAAAAATCATGTCTGTATGTAAGAAAACTTTAATTACCGTATGATTTACTCCCCACATAAAAACAGACAATAACGGTTCATTAGCACGAAACAATTTCACTTTTTGATGTTTCACGCGAATATGTTTCTTTTTCAATTTGCTCAGACCAGTGCTAGGTACGGACATTTTGGATTTGTTTACAAGAGTCGGTGCACAGCCACTTATTAATATTTAAAATAAATTGAACTAATTAAACCATTTTTGGGAACACAAAACCAATTAGACTGCCAAAGAGTTAATAAATAAGAATTTATAGCAGAAACTCAACACCCATCAATAAGGCAAACGGCTTTTTGACAGACGAAATTATAATTTCACAGATAATTAGTTATTAACAAAGTTCGCGGCAGATTAAAAATATCAATAGTTTTATGATACATTAAATTAGATAAATAAAAGTCATAAAATCAGTTTCGTAGACAAGTTGTGAAACATTGAAACAAAAAAATTAATGAAACAATAAAAATCAACTAAAACTATAGCAGTATGATCTAAATGCTGTTCATTCAATTTGGCACGAGACGTCAAAAGTTTTGTCGTCGACACCCAAATGTCAACTGTCACTTTCAGTTTGAAATTTTTTGGAAATGCTGTCGATGCACATAGTATAAGAAAATAAAAATATTGTCTTCGCACTGTTATTATAAAAATGTCCGGTACAACATCATACAATAATGAGAAAGTGGTGCAAGGAGAAGTTGAATATCCTGCTAGCGATCCGGCCTCCGGGGCTTTCTTTCAGCCAGATTATAAGAAGTAAATTGAACATATTCAATCAAAATTCAATAGAAAGTTGCACTTAAAATTTCACCCGTTTTAATTTGTTAACTTGAAAATACAATTCAATTTATAAAACTTATGTGTAAAAGAGTATTGTAAAATATATGAAAAATTAATGAAAATTTATCAAAAACCGTATACATATATAGATTAAAGTGACTATTCTGTTGTTACTCCAATTTAAAAGTACTCAAGATAAAAACATGTTTTTATAGAAATGAAGACCTGAAGCTGATGTTGGACGGATCAAAAGACTCTCTCAAGTTAGAGGCCATGAAAAGAATTATTGGCTTGATTGCAAAAGGAAGAGATGCATCCGACTTGTGAGATATCTTTTAATATTGCTTCTAAATATATCCTGCTGCATAATAATGTTAAATATTTATAACTGTTCCACTTACTTGTGTAGAACTTTCAAGGAGTGTTAATCTTCCTTATTCTTATTGTACTTAAAAATCATTTTCTATTATGTTAAGATTAATGGCAATCCAAATAATCTACATAATTAGATATTTTTTATGTTAATATTTTTACAAGCAATAACATGACATTAATTTTTTTTTTTCCTAATGTACACTTCAGTTGGTATTATTTGGCTGAATGAATGTGTCTTAGTCCTGTTTACACAATTAAAAAAAAAACTTATTTGTCAATCATATTAGTTATACTTAATGTAAACTTTTTATAAAAGATTTCCAGCAGTAGTGAAGAATGTTGTATCAAAGAATCTTGAAGTGAAGAAGTTGGTGTATGTGTACCTGGTCAGGTATGCAGAGGAGCAACAGGACTTGGCGCTGCTATCAATCAGTACGTTTCAACGAGCTTTAAAGGTCGGTAAGGCTTAATTAATGTTGATATAAAATAAAAATCTCCTCATTTTTTTGAAGTTGGTTAAAAAACCAGGATTATCAATTATGTATAGAGTGAACGTAAATATTTTTACTATGAAAATTCAACAGCCAACTTTAAGCAAGCAGAATAATTTATGAGCACTAAAAAAATATAATAATTACTACCTAAATAAATGATAAGAATATATATTTTTGTATACTTTTATATGGTAGTGGTTAAGTAACTGGCTGTTAGTGATTTAAAAAATAAGATATTCAGCCCAAAATTATATACATATTGCAACTTTTTTCTTCAACCTTTTCATTCATTAGTTCCAAAAACAAAAAGCACAAATTTAATGTGTTTTATGACTTTTGTGTATGTGTCTAATAAAGTGTCTAATAAAGAGTTACAACTGTGTTCCAGGATCCCAACCAGTTAATCCGAGCCAGTGCTCTCCGAGTGTTATCATCGATCAGAGTGCCAATGATAGTTCCTATCGTAATGCTTGCTATACGGGACTCCGCCAGCGACATGAGCCCTTACGTTAGGAAGACGGCAGCCCACGCTATACCTAAACTATATAGGTATAATTTTTGTGTGTTTTTAATATTTCCCTTTTATCATAAATTTGATCATGAACAATATCAAAGAATTTTTGGGTTAGTCTCTCTGCCCGTAACTCCGTAACTTTTGTGTCTGACAATTTATTTCAATTATTATTTTTTTATTGCACAGGATTGACAAAATGCCGCCTAATTTTATCTACTTTAGATGACGGATTTAATTGTACTGAGACAACTCTCAGAAGTACACCTTCTCAAACATCAAACAGAACATACCTATTTTTTTTTCCAAATCTCTACAGACTTCTAATATTTTTTTGTTATCAACTCTTTTGGTGCTCTAAAAGTTATTTCTTTTACTGAAATTGCTCATTAAAAATAATTAGATTGTATTTTACCAGTCATAAATAATACATCCTGTATACTATTATACACTTGATTTATCTGATATTTCAGCCTGGATCCAGATCAAAAGGAAGAACTGGTGGCCATCATCGACAAGCTTCTATCGGACAAGGCCCCGCTAGTGGTCGGATCGGCTGCTATGGCTTTTAACGAAGTCTGTGGGGACCGTATGAACTTGATACATAAGAGTTACAGGTATATATTCATATATATATATAGATTCCTCACTGAATGATTTTGAAATTTAAGTTGTTGTGTCTAGAATATGTATTATTGAAAGTTATTATTATATATTCTATTAAGGATACAGTAATTTAATTAGTCTTAAATTCTTCTAGGAAGCTATGTCTGCTGCTAGCTGATGTGGATGAATGGGGTCAGTTAGCACTCCTGAATGTGCTAACGTACTACGCCAAGACCTGCTTTCCTGATCCCAACAATGAGGTATACTTTGAACGTTGCTCTGAACTATGTCTTTACTAAATTTAGTTGCTGTCTTTTTTTATTTTATAGTCTTTATTAAAAAAGTACATTTAACACACACACACACACACACATAAAATAAATAAATTATTGTGGTGAACTCTTTGGTCAAATTATGTCAAATTAGTATAGTTAATTATATAAATAGATTTAGTAAGCAAGACCAAGATGTTAACATTAACATACAAGACAGAACTCCTGTTTTAATACTAAGAGCTTTAAATAATGTATAGTTAATTGTAAGCACACATGTTATAGCCCCTCACAGCATCTAAAGCCTCCTGCCATCAATCCCCGCGATCCGGTAGATGGCGCTGTATCATTAAGAAACGTACAAATATTTTTTTGGCAGCTCTAATAACCAAGGCACTACCCATCGAACCTGATAGTTGACAAGAGCGCTCTTATTGTTATTAATACAAAGTATATTTTTATTTGTATTTCCACACTATTCTACCGAGTTCATACAAAAGCGCTGTTATCGTTATAGTACTAGAGTATATTTGTAACTGTACTTCCAGAGCTGTTCCAGTGACAGCGACAACTCCTCGGGCCGTCACTCCCCTCGCGTGGAGGCCGACCTGCGTCTGGTGCTGCGAGCGGCCAAACCACTGCTACAGAGCAGGAACTCCGCCGTGGTACTGGCGGTCGCGCAATTGTTCTATCACTGCGGACCAGGTTAGCTGGTTCATATGTTTTGATGACTCATGAGCACTTTGACCCTAAATTATTAGCACTGAACATAGTTCTTATAGAGATAGCTTTGGAAATTGATTATGGCATAAGAGATTGTTGTTTATGACCAGCTGAAAAGGAGTAAGGAGTTAGGATCCCAAGATATGGGAAAAATACTAGGAGATCCATCATCACATTGTTCCTGGCTTACCCGAAAAACATCTTAGTGCTAATTCATTGAAGTGACCCCAGCGTTTCGGTATCAAATCGTGTTTTTGGACACGAGTTCCATTCTCCGGTTCCAGAATTGAAATTGTAGTCCGATGTAATTTTTTTTGACAAGAACTACCCAAGACAACTGGGCTATCAAAAACCTCGTCCCGATAGTACATTTGGTCGCCGAGATCATCCGCGGATGAATGACCTGGGTTGCCAGTACAGCCTTCGCTCGCTCAATAACTTTGAATGGAATTGAGAATCCTAATTTACAATATATATATATATATATATATATATATATATATATATATATATTAACTGTATATTATAACTTTCTCGTGTATCTTTTCATTCCCGCAAATGTTTGAATGGCAATAACCTCACTGTTTCCAGTCCAGGAGATGCCGCCCGTGGCCAAGGCCATGGTTCGCCTCCTGCGAGCGCCGTCCGAGATCCAGAGCGTGGTGCTGAACACCATCGCGTCTCTCACCGTCTCCAGGCCGGTCAGATATTACATCGCTCATCGAAGCGTGTTTCCAAACAGATATTTTCCCATCAACACTGTTCCTTCAATTAAAATTTCATACGTATTTTAGTATATACAAGTTAGAAAATATTTTTGACTCAGTAGCAGATGTCCCATGTATAAGTCTAAGTTATTTCTCACGAATAATAGTAACAAACGGAGTGAGTCACGTCATTCTCGGAGCCGTTCAAACGACCGCCGCTAACACATTCAGACATGTGTCATATTCGGGCTTTGTGTCAAACGAACAGAATAAAGGTCGTGAGTGTACAGCTGAAGTAAATAACGCGTAGTAAGCCGAATGTATTAGTTTTATTTAAATCAATACGCGATAATCAATGTTAGATCTCATTAGACAGAGCGCGGTGTATGTGGACGTGTAACGAGGTCTCCGACTGCCGCTAGTATACATTTAACTGAAACTAATATTTTCGGATCAATAAAATACAAAAAGTAAACTCGCTTATATTATGTTTGATACGAGTGTCGCTCTCAGAGCCTGTTCGAGCCGTTCCTGAAGTCGTTCTTCGTGCGTACGTCGGACCCCACGCACATCAAGCTTCTGAAGCTGGAGATCCTCACCAACCTGGCCACGGAGACCAGCTCGCCCGTGGTGCTGAGGGAGTACCAGACGTACGTCACCACCAGCGACAAGACCTTCGTGGCCGCCACCATACAGGCCATAGGACGCCTGGCCGTCCGCATACACTCCGAGACGGAGACCTGCCTCAACGGCCTGCTGCACCTGCTGTCCAGCAAGGATGGTGACTATATATATATTTGGGATCCTAACAAAATCATAAAAAGATGCAGTCGGCTCACAAAGCCAGTAGGTTTAAATAACAAACACAACCTCAACGAGAACAAACTAAGTATTATCTCAAACCGAAACACCTTACACGATTTATATTGCATTTACAAAAAAGCTCCCGGATCGCGGCGACAAACACTTTCCCGCCAAAAGTGAACGAACTGTCATCGCTTTGACGTCGCTTCGGACGCATTCGGGAATTTAAAGCTTCGGTTCGAATTGAATGTGCGTTCATTTAATATTTGAAAATCAAAGAGATTTTAATTAAAATGAACAAATATATAAGGTAAACCGACCACCCGCGACATCTGCAGTCTGTGTCCAGTAACCTCTAAAACACAGCTGTTATGGCTTGATGAAGATAGGGATGTAAGGTAGGGGAGAGGTACAGCCGATGCCTCGTTCTAACATCCAACCTACGTAACGGGAAAGTTTCGATGAAATCGGTTCAGTAGGTTTTAGTTGTCGGTGTGACAACAGCCATATATCAACGCGGCGGCGGACAATCAATAATTTTATTTGTTTTTATTCATTATATAGTTATGTCACATTAAACTAGTACTAGTGATATTGTAATGTATTTTGTCACATATTAATAGTCTGTAGGCGTACCGTTCAGCCGTGTTATGCCAGCAGAAGCAGAATACAGATCCGATCCTCGCGTGACTTTTCATCGCGATGTGTTCCTTGCTTAGCGACACACTTGCTGTAGTTTTGTGTTGTAACGTGTCTCTGTGACGTGTGTACGTTCGTCAGAGTGGGTGGTGTGCGAGGCGGTGGTGGTGGTGAAGCGCGTGGTTTGCGGAGGAGCGAGCTCGGCGCGGGCCGCCGTCAGCAGAGCTGCCAAACTACTCCGATCAGACCGGTGAGATATACAAACATGGAGATAATATAGATACAATGTAATAGTGACTATTAGGGTCACACTGGCTGGATATGCTGACGTCAAATTGGCTGATGGTATGAATGTTATCAGAGTACAACAAACATATGCAGACTTCCTCTCGGTCTGACTCAGAATACTAATGTATGGTTGTAGTCTGACTTGAGGCCACGTGTATCTTCCTGTCTATCTTTAACTCTCTCTCTCTCCAGCCTGGCGGGCGGCGCTCGTGCGGCCGCGGTGTGGCTGGTGTGTGAGCACGGGTCCCAACACGCGAGGGCCGCGGCCGTCCTCGCTCACATGGCGGAGAGCTTCGCTGAGCAGGTGTCAAAAGACTGTTCTATAGGTTGATGAACTTTGAATATATAAGGATTTCTATCGTATTAACAACCGTATGTGTCTCCAGGAGGAGCTGGTGAAGCTGCAGCTGCTGTCCCTGTCGGTGAAGCTGTCCGTGACGCAGCCGGCCACGCGGCCCGTGTGCCAGTACGTGCTGTCTCTGGCGCGCTACGACTCCAGCTACGACGTGAGAGACCGCGCCCGCTTCCTCCGCAGCTGCCTCGAGGGACGCCTGGCCGAGTTCGCCAGAGAGATCTGCCCGGACACGCCCAAGCCCAGCGTGCAGGCGAACAACAAAGGTTCAACTATAACTATTGTGTTCAACACAAACCTGACCGGTACTCTCTCAATGTACTTGCCTTCTGCGACTCTCCCCTCCCGTCAAGACGACATCTATCCTGTTTAATTTATAAGCTAAAAATGAGCGCTACAAATATATTACTTGTGTTGTCTTTCAGATGACGGATGTCATTTTAATTGTGAGTGAATGCCACATCGAAGTCATGTGTGTAATTTCAGAGCGTACTCATTACACGGTGGGGTCTCTGTCTCAGTACATCGGGTCGTGTGCGTGCGGCTACCGTCCGTTGCCGACAGCGCCCTCTGCGGACACGTGCGCCGCGCTCCGGGACTCCGCCCCCGCCGAGACGGAGCCCGAGCGAGACATGGACCAGCAGGTAGAGAAAGAGAGAACAGCTTACACTTTAAAGTCACAGTATTTCTGTCTGTGTTCCTTTTTTTTATCTGTCTTGTCGTTTCAACCATCTCCTCACCGAAGTCTGTAACACATTATATATATGAACCATGAATAATATTTAGTAACAGCATCTGTAACTCTCTCCAGAAGAACAAGAGCTTCTACTCCGAGCCCGGATCCACGTCCTCCTCGTCCAGCTCCAGCAGCGAGGAGTCCACAGACGAGTGAGCGAACCGCCATATAATACACGAATCCTACACTCGATCTAAATTCACTCGCCAACATCAGCATTTAAAACGTCCTTCAATAAACAGCTCGTTATAACTCATCCTCACAATCGCTCTGTCTCTGTATTATTCTGTTGTTCCTGTTCGTTACAGAGAGGATTCCAATGAGGCGGACGACAAACAAGAAAAAGCTAAACAAATCAATAATTACAAGTGAGTTTGTCCGTTCATGTCCAGTATATATATATAAATTATGTCTATACATATAATGTTACATTTAAATTCCTTGAACCGAGTTACATTTTCAAATGTAACATTTTTGGCCATCAAATTACCTTTAAACTCTCAGTTGATCTTAACAAGCATTGATATTCTCTTAGCACGTCACTGTCATTGCTACCTTATATTCAGATGCCGGTTTCTGACCCCGCATGTTATGTACCAGGCACGCTCGGTCGGTGTTGTTGAGTCACATGCTATCAGTGTATTGTAGGTAGAATATAAAAGGCTCTGTCATTCAGTCAGCCGCTCAGCACAATATATATATATATTACTAATTTACTATATTTTTTTTGTATACTAAAGTTTCTTTTGTATGTAATTAGTTCTGCTATCATATCTCCGTGTTTCAGATCCTCCTCATCCGGCACCAGTGACTCGGAGTCGGACAGCTCGTCCTCACAGAGCGACATCGACTCGGAGACTGATCACCAACAGGACGGAGAAGAAGGAGACGGGGCGGACGGAGATGATAAGGTAGTAGGGGAGGGAGGGAGTAGCAGGGCAGGGGGGGAGGGGGATTATCACAAACATTATGTAGTTGTGTTCAAATATTAGCGTCTACAGAAACTCTGTATCGAAGAAAATTGTTAGAGCTTTATAGGCGGGAGAGCCTCGCTGTCTAGTAAGTACAGCTCGGACACGGGCTGGCTCGGCCGGGGAGGAACCACCCTCTCACAGAAAATCGATTTGAAGTAGTCTTAAATGGCTGCGCTTCGTCCGACGAGTGAGAGAGCCGGTTGCCCCTTCCCTTTTCCCTCTCTTTCCCATTTTTTTTTAATCAAGGGTGGCAACACATCCGCAAATTCATGCTGCGGAAGTCCATGGGTGACGGTACTACCTCCGTCAGGTAGGCCGTCTGCTCGGTTGCCCTCTTTAGCATAAAAAAAGATGACCTTCAAATCATCACCGCTCTTGAATTTTATAGGGTTTTCCATTAAGGGCGCTTGATCTTTGAAATGCAAAAAAAAAATACATGTAGGAAAGATATTTGCGAAATTTTTTTTTTATTTGGAAGGTCTATCGACCCCATTATGTATGGAATATGACATCATTCAAATGACCGCCACGGCTTCGGTTGGTGGCGCGCACACGAAAGGTCCAATTTTCGATGACTCTGGCGCACAAATCGGGCTGTATTTGATCGATGGCGTGGCGTATGTTGACTTTGAGGGCATCGGTGGTTTGCGGCTTGTTGGCATAGACCTGCGACTTAAGAAAACCCCACAAGAAAAAGTCCAGCGGGGTCAAATCGCACGATCTCGGTGGCCAGTTCACGTCGCCTCCGCGCGAGATGACCATGTCCAGAAATTGCTCGTGCAGAACTTCCATCGTAGCGTGTGCTGTGTGGCACGTAGCGCCGTCCTGTTGAAACCACATGTTGTCCAGATCCATATTCTCGATTTCAGGCCAAAAGAAGTTGGTTATCATCGACCGGTATCGCTCACCATTGACGGTGACGGCCACACCATTATCGTTTTCGAAAAAATACGGACCAATCACGCCTCCGGCCCAAAATCCGCACCAAACAGTCACTTTCTGCGGGTGCATTGCCACTTGGTGAACCTCGTGTGGATTGGTCTCGTCCCAAATACGGCAATTTTGCTTGTTGACATAGCCATTCATCCAAAAATGCGCCTCGTCGCTGAAGATGATTTTTTTGCCAAAATCGGCGTCAACTTCCAACTGCTCTAATGCCCAGTCAGCGAACACACGGCGCTGTCTATGGTCATTAACCTTGAGCTCTTGGGTCAGCTGGATCTTGTACGGGTGCAGGCTCAAGTCATAACGCAAAATTCGCCAAGTTGTCGTCTGCGAAAGGCCGAGTTCCTGTGCGCGACGCGGAATTGACTGCCGCGGGTTTTCGAGGACACTGTCGCGCACAGCGGCGATATTCTCGGCAGATCTCGCGTTACGTTGACGCACGGGAACCGGCTGATTGTTAACTGACCCGGTTGACTCGAATTTGTCCACCAATCGACGGATAGTCGACTCGGCAGGACGATCATCGCGACCGTAAAACGGGCGAAGTGCGCGGAACGTTGCTCGAACTGAAGACCCATTTTCATAAAACAATTTTATGATTTGCACGTGCTGCTCGACACTGTAACCTGCCATGGTGGTTTGGGAGGACGGAATGAATATAACACACTGCATTTGACAGCTGTCACTCAAACAACATGGCCGCAATCAGCTGTCAAAGTTCAAGCGTCCCTATTGGAAAACCCCATATATCTGACGTGATGCAAAATTTAAATAATACGATAATTTAATGAAAAATGTCGTTGTAAATTATTCTACTGATAGGATTATTTTTTTTTGGAAGAAAATTTTTCTGTGTATAAAATGTATCTAAAATAAAAATATGCTGAGAAAAGATATGCCGCTCATAAGCTTTGGTAATTGTAACTTCCACGTGATCGCCGCACGGCTCCTTGATTATTATGATAATATCGATAATTGACCGCCGTATAATACACAGTACCTGCATTTGTTCCAGCCACCGAACAAACGGGAACCGGAAGTCAAAGAAAAGAACGACAAATCCAATCTGGAGCTGCTCCTTGAACTGGACGAAGTGGCGAGTTCGTTGCCCACCATGACGCCCACGTGCGGGGGCTTCCTGTCACCCACCACGCCACAAACGGAGAATGAGGGTACGTTTTATTGTGACATAAACGACTGACAACATATTACGTTACAAATGCTAGGTTTGAGCGATGTTAATTTTATTCATATTTTTATACTATATTGTCATATGGTTCGTGGTTGTTCTCGGCGCTCTGTTCTTCTATTGTATACCATCAATTTATAAACTAACACAACCGACGCAGGGAGCGACATGCGCGTCTATCTCACCCCGAGCCACGCCCTCTTCCTCTTCTCCTTCCTGGAAATTTATCCCAGCATTAGCCAGGGTCTGCCTTCCTGCTCAAACTCCTCCACTTTGCACGGTCTTTAGCATCAACGGCCTCTTCCTATAAATGACCAACACGTAGAGGCGCTCCCGAGCCTCACTTGTATCTACCAGACTGCAAGTTGTCATCTCCATTATAGTAATATAATTCTGGACTATTTGTTACAGACGACTCCATAGTCCCCGTGGGTCCGACCCACGTGCCCGGCGAGGTCGAGCTGGTGTCCCGCGTGCGATGGTCCGGGCTGGGGGTCAGCCGTCGCTGGTTACGAGCGCCCCACCTGTACTCGGACAAGATGGTCGCCGTGCAGCTGAAATTCACAAACCACGGGCACGAAGACGTAGAGAATATACGACTCGAGAAAAAGGTTCCAGAGAACATACACATACACACACAGACACACACACACACACACGCACACGCACACGCCCACGCACGCGCACGCACACACACACACGCACACGCACACGCACACGCACACACACACACACACACACACACACACACACCATTGACACGTTAAGGTTATTGAAATATGTAAAATAATTCACCAAAGTCGTGTGATTTAGTAAAGCTATTGAAACTTCCCGCCCCTAAGCAGCGTGGTCTCCGCGGACGGCTCCCAGGTACCTGCCAGTTTGATGGCGAAGCATGCCACACATGCCACACTACTACTGTGTAGTGTAGTAGTATACAAGCGACTATTTATTGTACATTTATGATCCCGAGCACATCACAATATGTATGAGACTTCGTTCGAGGTTCTCGATAGATATCAAAGTTTTCCTGCGATCCTTTAAGATAGTTAAATCAAAGGCAGAGGTCAACCCGCGGGTAAAGTAACCGTGAAAGCATTTCAGTTCCTAGCACCAGTTGGAGCCACAGTCACTGTCAGCACCATCCAGCTCATTAAAAATAAAGCATATGTCATTTTATCGGACCTTACTCAGTTTATTGTTCCGTCATATATGTATATTCAGGATCCTAACAAAATCATAAAAAGATACAGTGGGCTCACAAAGCCAGTAGGTTTAAATAACAAACACAACCTCAAAGAGATAAATAAGTTAAATTCAATTTACAAAAACACAAATCGTGTCAGCAAAATCCTTTCCCGCTTAAAAAAAGTGTACAAAACAAATGTCATAGCTTTAACGTGGCTCCGGACACGTTCGGGAATTTAAAACTTCGGTTAGAATTAAATGTATTCCCTAAACAGATATTTTCCACACAGTACTCAAGGTTAGAATTCGTCCGACAAATAAAAACGTGGACATGTTATTTTCCAGGAGGTTCCCCCCTCCCGCTCCATCCAGGAGTTCCCGGTGATTCCCCGCCTCGCTCCGGGCTGCTCCACCACCGTCCTGCTGGGCATCGACTTCGCCGACACCATCCACCCCATGGACTTCACACTCGCCAGTTCCAACGGTGAGTTAGGCCCCCGTACATAGTACGGACCAACAGCCAAGAATATATGGAACGCAAACGTCCCTCAGAGCGGGGCTCGAGCTCGCACCTCCAGAATGTCCCACCAGTAGCGTTTTTTCTTGACGTTGGTGACTTTTCATTGTAAACTCTCTCCTTGATGGTTGAGTTGATGCTGTGAGCATTGAATCGATGTCTCTTTCCCGTTAATGTGTGTGTACCCGCTGCAGGCTCCGTGAGCGTGTCCGTGAGCCCGCCGGTGGGCGAGCTGGTGCGTGCCGTGCGCGTGTCGTCGGCCGTGTGGACCAAGACCTGCAACGCTCTGCGAGGAATGAACGAGGTGAGCTCACGCGAGCAGGGCTGTCAGTAGGGACCAGTGGGGAGTGTTGCGACATCGATATCGTAAAATAATAATAAAAACCTTCTAGAGACCTTAGTATGATAAACGTACGGATGTCACTTTTATAATGCTAAGTGTTAAAGGTATTAAACTGTGTCAAAAAATAAAGGTGAGGCAGATTTGAGTTTTAAATTTTGAGGTAGAATTTTTACACATATTTTTCTATACAAGAAATTACACTGTCCGCTAGTTACATTACAATAACTTCTTTAGTTTTCAATATATTTCATACATATAACATTTTTTGTCTGTGTTCGTTTGTAACGTCTCTGCCAGATAACTGATGTCATAAATAACTCGCTCTTCTTTTGTTTGAAATGTTGGAAAAAAAGCGTTCCTTACAGGAGTCGAGGGTAGATGTAGTTTATGAATAAATGAATCCCTGGTTCACAGTGCAGCAAAGAAACCTCCAACCCCGGGGACGAGAACATCTGTCGTCGTGTTCTGGAGGCGGCCAACCTGTGCCGTGCGGAAGGCTCGGAGGAGATGCGGTTCAGCGGACGGAGCATGAGCTCCCGGGCCCTGGTGCTGGTATCGGTGACGAGGGTCGAGGCCGACCGGTTGGCGGTCGTGGTCCGCTGCGAGAACATAGCACTCGCCAACCTCATGGCCGGCCACATAGCGACCGCCCTCGACGGCTAGAACACTCGCACCGTCGCACGGCTGCCTCGCTCGATATATTCCAGCGTATAAGATTCTTGCAAGGATTTATAGTCAAATTCTCTGACAATATTTTTATTACACAGTGAACCGTATCTGTATTGTATGCGTCCAGAGTGAAACAATCGCAACATCTTCACAAATTACTTATAAGTCGGTGAATTAAAATGTAATGATGTTAAAGTTATCGCAATACTCCGCATTTAAACCCTCGGGTCACAATAGTTAACTTTTTCTCAGCGTATTTCAGCTCACAGATATCATTTGGAATGCAGTCAGTTCATGTCTGCAGTGTGCAACTCGCTTTATATCATAAGCAAATCGTTTTAACCTTTTTCTTTTTCTTCTAGTCAGAAAACAAACGAATAATCTCGAAATTTTTATTAAAACTATCGTCACGGATGTCCTAGGTTAAGATTCATATAAAATAAAATATATTATCACATAAACTGACAAGCACCTAACGTTATACAGCATGTATCAATATACGATTTACAAAATGATAGCGTTCGTTTCATTGAAAACATTAAAATATTTTTTGTTGTATGACAAAAATCATATCAA
Source organism: Danaus plexippus (assembly GCF_018135715.1). Classification (NCBI taxonomy): domain Eukaryota; kingdom Metazoa; phylum Arthropoda; class Insecta; order Lepidoptera; family Nymphalidae; genus Danaus; species Danaus plexippus. The sequence continues at coordinate 8,001,951 of NC_083549.1, forward strand.
AATGAGAAGCTTACTTACATTGAGAGAATTAATAACTCGCAAACATAATCCACGCATCCCAACATGCGAGCTGAACACCCTTTATATAATGTTACACGTACAGATCTATGTATATACACGTAATGCCTTCAGTGTTGCGGGTAGTGACCCCAGGCCGGCGGCATGCCCACTCCGATGCTGTAGGGGTTGTTCATGAGTATCCTGGGTCTCTTGGGGTCGTCGTGCATCTGATGCGGATGCACCTCGGGGTGATGTACAGGGTGGGTCTCCGGCGGCCGGTCCTTCTTCGCCAGCCTCCTTTTGGTGGCGGGGCAGGTGTCGGTCGTGATGCTCCTCTCGGCCCACAGTCTCTGTATGAGCGCCGCCCGCGCTTGCAGGCCGAGCTGGTCGTGTTCCTGTCTCCTGGAGGCCGGGGCGTTGGCCACCCTCTGCTTCATGGCCTCCAGACGCTCCTCGGCCTGCGTCATGTCCACGGGCGGAATGCCGTGCTCCGTGCATATGTTGTGTAGCACGCAGCAGGCGAGGACCATCTTGGCGACGGTGGGCGGGTCGAACTGCTTGTTGCTGGTGGCCTGCAGACACTTCCAGCGCGCCTTCAACTGTTTGATAGTCTCCGTGACGGCCGAGTGCGCCTGCGCGTGCAGGTTCGTGTAATACTTCTCCGGTGACATGGAAGACTTCTTCGTCATCTTCGGCACTGGGGCCATCAGGTACGGTTTCTGTGAGTAATGCGGCCCGCCTGCCGTATAACAAAATATATAGTTACGTTATTATTTAAAGGTATTTAAGCAAATCACTACTGAGAATCTGTATACAGTATGCCAAGTATTCTTGAAGAGACGGAGTAACTTTACAGCGAAAAAAAAATCTGCCAAAGTCTCCACACAACATGGACCCCACATATTGAGACCCGCTTGTCTACGCTCAGCTTTATTTCATTAATTCGCCTCAATGACGTGACATTATAAGCATATAACAGTTTCTACTAGCCATGCATATAAATGTACTACAGGCATCGAGCGCGGTTAGTGACCCCTAGTATTTTTGTATTATACGATAAATGTTAAAGATAATACCTAGCAGCCAGCAGAGATCCCGTGAGTTGTTCAGGCTGACCAGGTCCACGGTGACGGCGTGTCTGGCCAGCAGAGCGTCGTGGGAGTATGAGCCTCCACCCTCAGAACACACGCTCATGATGCGCTGGCGACTATCGCTTATCTGGAACACGTGAACTATTAATATACGGACAAAACATTACACGATATAGCCTTACATGAATATCCATTATTTTCCCTAAATTACTTCGCACCGGCATCACCGTGATGATGTCGGCCTTAGTGTATGAACTAAACACTTGAAAAACATAAAAAAACAATATCGATAGCTAAGATTTCCGCGCGTGCGCATTTAAATAAAGCTAAGTAATTTGGCTACTAAGCGGTTTCAAATATTTTATATACATGTCCTCTCGTCTCTCGTGTCGTCTGGCCGCGATCACGGCTGCTGTACAGAACCAAACCGTCGGGATGATGTAGAAATAAAATAATAAAAGAACGGTTAGCAGCCGAAAGACCAAGTTTCATTGAAAAATGCTATATTTCTCACCATGTTACACATTTTTTCTAAACTATATCTATCCAGACTTTGATATTTTTATTCTAGACATTGGCATAACTTCAAACAAACATAGTCGTGGAATAAATTGTTTCGAGGATACAAAATATGGAACATAATCTTATTGTATGAATGGCTTGCTTTCAATTTGATTCAAAATATCAAAACCACACAGATACTTAGTGACTAAATATATATATATACTTTACAAATTCATGAGACAAACTTTGTACGATCCTGTGATAGGTATCAATTAAATCTATTGATTAATTTGCTGTATGGTTTAAAACACACCTAGAATCTCAGCTTTAATACTGGCCATAGAGACGCATTAAACATCTGATGAAAAAAGCTCTTCTATTTAATTCACTAGTAACTAAATACAATGGCAGCTGTTATTTGTCTGTAGACAAACTGTTTTGAAGCTTGAAACGTGACGGTGTCATAAGTGATAGTTAAATTAGATATTAAAAGAGTTACGGTGTAATCGCAGGTCGCGCTAAGCTTCTAAGTAAACTTGTTCATTCTACACGGGTCTGACTCAGCAGTTCCGTGTGAACAGACTTATTAGTTTTATATTTCTTTTTTAGAATATTTTAGAATATTGTGTCACTATTTGTTCACCTTTCGTACAATATAGTTGAACCAATTAATTGTAATTTAGATTTAAAATTAAATTAAATCATTTAAATTTTGGTTTCATTGCATCCACTGACCGTCGAAATCATAATTAGCTGATAATTCTATCAAGTGTATATTAATTGTTAAAACGACTCACTATTTGTACTTTCTTAGAGTGGTATGATTTGTTGAAGTGCTTCTTCTGATCTTCATCGGGCCGGGCGATGGGCACATGCACACAGTCCACACAGCCAACAACATTAGGGATGCCATACTTCATGTAAAAACTAAAATTTATAAAATATATATTAAGAACGTAGGGAATATATATCATTAATAACTTTGAAATTATGGAAGTGGTAGTATACAAATCTCTAAAAAAAATAATGACTATATTCCTAGGACTACATACTTCTTTGGTTAATTAATTTTGAGCACAAACAAATTCAAAAATTGAAAATTTAACAATAGATACATATAATAAAAATTGTATAATCAAAAACAATAAAAAATACCCATTTTTGATGACTTCCCTCTCATTTCTCAAATGTGGGAAGTGTATATATTTCTTAATAATACTGGGGTCATTCATAGCTTCAGTGACCTGCATCACCGCTGTTGCCACAAAATACTGAGTTATACTGGGGTCCGATCTACCCCCTATTGATTTCTGATACTTGCCAGTAGCATAGAATGATAAAGCTGCTAAAACCTTTATAACAACAACAAAGAATATAAATTGAGTCATTTCATCATAAAAAAATATTATGCGTACATTAAATTAACTAAACATATTAAAGTATTTTTTATTTTACATTTGAAGATATAAACAACTTTTATAACTTACTTTACTTTCGACTGAAAACTCAATCGATTTAATAGAATCGGGCATAACAGGTTTCAATTCCTCACAAAGATTTCGCGCCAGATCTTTTGAAAGTCGATACATATCTAAAAAGGCGGCATCACTCAAATCAAACGGATCTGACTCTTCTTTAGATTTTGTCACCATTTTCTCCGGACTTTTTGCTTTTTCTAAACTCCTCGGCTCTTGTTGCTTTTGCGATTGTGACGAATCCCATTTGAGTAACTCAAAAAACACAGGTTCTTCGTCAACAACAGATATGTAGCTGTCTTCTGGCGGCTTATCAGCCATAATAATATAGTTTTTAAGTAATTTAAAGTGAAATACAAAATAATTTGTAACTGTAACAAACGCAGCTAAGGACTTGGCTTTCCTGTTTTGACACATGACATGTAGAGTTTGATTGCCAGCAACAAAAACGGAAAGCACTGCTAACCACTATTACTTTTATCTTGATTTTCTAAGACGTTAAATCGGTTCTATTTTAATTTGGATGGCAGTAATTATAAAATAAACTTTCATACACACAAAAGAGATATAGAAATATTTAAATTTAGGTATGGGCCAGCCAATAACTACTCATGTTAACTTTGAATACAAAGTCAACTCCTTATTTTTCTTTATATTATGACTATGACTTATTCAACATTTTTTTTAAATAATATAATTAATATAGTGATATATTCGACATCTATTTGCAAATTATGGTATGAAATAATAAAAAAATATGGATATTTCCTATATATTCTAAGTTGCAATTACATACATTTCTAATTGTGGATTGGTTTCATTGTGGATGCATTATGTTAACATATGAATTTCTGTCATATATATGTGCTTAAGTGTGGATTTTCAAGTGCATATATATATATATATTTTAGTGCTTTGAATTATTTTCAGGACTCCAAGTAATCATGACGTTTAGAACAAGTCTTTCCCTTTAAAACTGACCACACATCATAACGCAGCACCTTGTCCCGAAAGGGCGTTTCTTAATTATTAAACAAGGAGTTGTTAAGTGACTTAATTAACTTCTCAAAAATAGTATCTTGATAAACTTGTGCCAATGTTTTAGTATCATAAAAAGTTCAGTTCTTAACAGCTAACGCTTTAAAAAACTAACAATAACTATCTAATGCGCGTTAAACGCTCTCCTCCACTGTCTAAGCTCCTCTCACTGCCTAGCCAAATCTGTAACTAACCTACTTGTAGTCTGTTGTCTTTATAATATTCTACTATGTTTCATAAAAATTAAATATCCAAAAAATAACATAGTAGGGCCTCAAGTATACTTGTGACGAAGGTATTTCTTTTATGTTAAATGGCCAGTAAATATAAATGCATCAAATATTCTAGGAGGAAAGGTTTTTGATTTAGGTCGAACTTTGGAATTTAGAAAGTCACTCTGTTCCTTCGTGATTCTCTTCGGAAGAGCATCGTCGGTCACCCAACGCCCCTCACACTCCTGTAAGAATTATTAAAAAGTACGAAATGTCACTCTTTTATTCGAGAAAAATCACAGTTTCTGTGGTATATACCTAGCATCAGATAAAAATGCTTAACGATTTCCGAGAAAAAAAACAGAAAAACAATATATATCCGAGCTTACCCGTTAAAGTTGTCTTTTTTTAATAAATTATAACAAAAAAATATATATGCCTGAGTTTAATATGATTTTTTCAAATATTAAAAAAAAATCAATTTTTTTTAATTAATAGAATTTAAGATGAAAAATAAAAATTGTTTTTTGACAATTTAACAATAAAATATAGGTTTGTATTCAAATAAAAGTAAATTCCAGCGCGAATGCAGCCATAGTTATAAAAATTAAGGAATTTGACAGAAGAGTTAGCATTTCCAAAGAGTATTTAAGCAAAATTTCACATACGTTTAAAAAATAAACTTGTATATCGGATTTATTACAAATTCATTATTTTAAAGACAGGACGCCAGCCTCGCTGACGTCACTAATGTCACTTGTTTCAGTACGTTCCAGATATTTTAAAATGAAACTTCAATTCTTCTAAATGTTCTTGTATTTCTCGAAGGTTCTTCATAATCACATTCTTAAGATCCGCACTAGCTGAACTCTGCAGTCCGCTGTCGTGCGTCCAGACGTCATATTTATACCAGAATTCAAACATAGTTCTATTCTCTTTGATTTCGTTTTACTTTTAACAATAGTAACGACGACCAATAAGTTGTTATAGTAATTGATGACAGCCTTGAGTTATTTTCATGTTGCATCCGTCATTAAAGCTGCTTGCGCCGATATGTATCAAATTTCGATGAGTCATAAAAATGATAATGAAGAGAAACAATGAGAGCTCCATATATATAAACGAGAGATATTTTTCCTCCTATCCCAATACAACACAAAGGACTTCAATTCCCGTCATTTTGTTTGGAATCTGCCAATGAGTTTGAATGTTTGTCCTTCAAATGTAACTCGTTAAATATTATCAATGCGTAATTCGTCACATAAATGTAATGCTATAATTAGGCTACTAACATTAGCTGTTCAACTTGACTTACGTATATGGACCTGATGATTCACACAAAACACATTTAACCGCTGAAGTGTAAACATTAATGAAAAATTTTCCACTTTAAAATTTCATAATATCGAAAATTTAACTAAATGAGGTCTGAGACTTTCGCAAGTTTTATTCATTTAAATGAAACTAATATTTTTCGGATATACTACGCGTGATTTATCTTTTGTTAAAACTGTGTCTCACTTAGACACTCACATCTCGTCTGCCCGTGATCACGGTTGCTGAAAAGTAACCGAAACGTCGGGAGTATGTAGTTTTAACAAAAAATTAATCGCTCGTAGTATATCCGAAAATTATTAGTTTCATTTAAAAGAAAATTGAACTTACTGTATATAAAACAGAATGTCATACTTTTTTCCTATCGAATCTGATCGTGGAGTCTATAAAAAAGTCTTCAACTATGAAATATATAATAATAGACTGTATAGAAGTATTATAATTGATTTTTTTTATGTCCATATTAACGAAATGCTGATAATTAGTACTTACCAGAAACAAAAAAATCTGCAAGTGAATAAAGTGAATCATAAAAATATATATCTAATATAAATTTGACGGAAGCCATTGGATTTAGCACGCGTTTAAAAAAACAGAAAGATTTATTTAATCTCAGACAAGTTAGGATTTTTATCCAAATACAAAGAATTTTACATATATAACCATTTGGATTTAATACAGTTTCGTTAACTTTTTATCATAAACAGTTTGTTCGTCTAATTATAATTATTCTGTAACATCAATTTTTAATAACTATAATTTCTGAATGAGTGTCATAGAGCATATTTTGTTTACTGTTCAATTTTATTTGTAATCATATTGTCTAGTTTATCGACTTTAAAAAAAAGAGAATTATAATAATGAATCTAATCTGTCATTATATAACGACGCAGACAACTGTATGAAGGTTGTATATTTTTATCCCGTATATATTTTATAAGTTATAATAAATAAAGCTTATATATAATAGGGATGGGAGACGTCACGAGCGTCATCAATTTATCAGTTAGAGGCATTCTCCGACACCGTACAAATATCTTCATTCTTCAGTAGTCACTGGTCAGTACAGATACAGTCGTTGAAGTGTTAGCACGCGTTATGAGAAGGCCGAACAACGAAAACAGTAATCAACACGCAAAAATAAACATACTGTTATGTAATTTGTTAATATGTGAGTTATTTTGTAACATAACCTATTGTATTCTTGTTGTAATGTACACCTAATATTACGAAGATGATTTATAAATGACTTCTGATTGTCTATTTTAATACAAACTTAACCCCTGGAGTGAAGTGCTAAATGAGAATCCTTTTCGGTTGATTTAAAAAATATATTTTATCAAATATAATTATTATATTTATGTTTTACTTATAATGTGTGTATTTACGTAACATTTTTCGAGAATAGCTTTATTTATTGTTCTAATAATATCATAATTGAAGTGACATTAGCGGTCATTGACCTATTTAAATTAATGAAAAACTTTTTTTACTTGTTTATAAATATTTACTTTAATAATTTAATTTTATATATTAATAAATTGTGAGTAATATTAACAGAATTTCAAACTTTTCCTCTTTGTTCACATATCTTCCATATAAGTAATGTTCTTGATAAACTATTTATATGTTTCCGCTGTCATGTTCTTTGTACGAATACTTTTTTTTTATATATGCATTTTCAATCAAATTAATCAACAAATAAGATAATTTATCAAAATTTTTGTCGATTTAATATTACTTCGATATTTTATTCTTTATTTTAGCATCAATGGACGTTGTTTTGATGGTAATCAGTAAGTTCAGGAGCGTGTTTAGTGAAGATGTCTGCGTTTAATGTTTACATCTGGCCTACTTTTTCATCCCACGGATCGCGTCTGCTTTTAATAATACCAATAAGTAATTTGTGAGACGAGCTTTAATTTAGGTATGCGGTACAGCAATTATGGCTGCCAACATTAAAAACATGTACTTACAGTATTAAATATTACTTACACATACTTTTTATTATTAAATAATGCTTGTCAAGATATGTATTTACTTACTATTTTACAATACAACTATAAGGAAAATAAAAGAGAATTTTAATTTACTCACTTTTTATAGTTATAACGAATCCTCTCTGATTAAAATAGAGAGATTTGGTCGGAATATCCTGAATTTCATAATATACTTATATAAGATAAAACAATAAAGAGAGTTTTTATTAATACTTTAATAATAATAGTTTCAAATTGATTGAGTTGATGTTGAAAATTATGTTATAAAAATCATTTTTTTTTTGTAAATGTTTGCACTGCTCTGGATACGAGTCCTTTTGAGCCTTATCGTTACAAATGTTATAAAAGTCACTAAGGTCGGTGTTGCCTGTTGGCTAGTCAAAACAAAAAAAGAAAAACATCTCTTCACCTGACTACGAGTATAAACAATCATTTATTAATCATTATTTAAAAAAACGATAAAATAAAAAAAATAAGCAGTTTATTTTTTGCTAAGAATATTATTCATTTATTTATACTCGTGAAATTACTTTAGAGTTACGCGTAAATATATTCAGAGAAAAATATTTGAAAATTTCATGTTTTTTGTTTCATTTATGAAATCTACTATATTTTGCTTCTTTTTTTTTAATAATGACTATTTGAAAATGCCAAGAACTCACGTCAGAAGTACAGATTGTTAGAATTTTCTTTGTATACAAACTCCTTCGTATTCCTCCACACAGTAGGTACTCAAGATTATAATTCGTCACAAATAAAAACGTTGATATTGGAAAAATATAGCACGATTCCAGTGCGAATGAAGCCTAGTATAAAAAATCTTTGTCTTACAATTCTATAGGAAGTTATTTCGAATTGTATAGAAATGTTAATTAATGTTTTCGTCTCGGCCTTGCCCAAAAAGCGTAAAATAGTTTTTTGAGTGGAATATTCCTAAAAATGTGAAGTTAATCCAAATACATACTGTATATAAATTATTTTTTGACATAAATATTTATTTTTAATGTTATTTTAGGTCTTAGGTTTCTGCACATATAATTTATATTTTATGTATAAATTATAAACACGTTGCGTATCCTTGACTTCGATTGAAGATAGCATTGTCTTCCATAGTTAAAACAAATATCTAGACTATAATAAATACTTCACAGCCACTCACCGTTTCAGTCTCGTATTGACTTCCATATTTTTTTAAACTAAATAATAAGTATATATTTATATTAATTATTTTGGTCTCGTGTTATGTTTACAAAAAATATAATAACGTTTTCTTTGTTACAGATATTTATTGTGAGACTGTTGTAACAAAATGGTGGGTAACGAAATGAATGGACAGAGTCTAAAGGACATTAACAAAATAAACTCCTTGAAGTTAGAGGAGGTTAAGAGCAAGGAGGTCGTGCATTACGCTAAGGATGATTCGGTTCAAGGTGAGAGAGTGAAGTTCGAGGGTTTGGATGGAGACAGTATACTGTCGGTGGACGCGAGGAGTGAAGGCCTGCCGCCGATACCGGACGGGGGGTGGGGCTGGGTGGTGGTCTTCGCAGCTTTCCTGACCTCGGCCTGCGCTGACGGTCTAGCGTACTCCTTTGGCATATTACATGAAGAATTCATAGCTACCTTCAATGAATCCCAGTCGAAGACGTCTCTGATCGGCAGCTTGTTCATATCGATACCCTTGATATCTGGACCCGTCATGAGTGCTTTAGTTGACAGGTATGGATGCCGAATAATGACCATGGCTGCTGGCGTCATAGCCACACTTGGATTTCTTTTAGCTGCGTTTTGTAATTCAGTGGAGATGCTCTGTCTCACTCTGGGTGTTGTGAGCGGTTTGGCGATGGGAATCTTTTATGTTACGTCAGTCGTGGCCGTTGCATTTTGGTTTGATAAAAGGAGAACCCTGGCGGTTTCGATAGCTTCTTGTGGCATCGGATTCGGAACTTTGATATATTCTCCGCTGACGGATTTATTGATACAGATGTTCGATTGGCGGAACACTCTAGTGTTACTAGCTGGCACGGTGTTAAATATGTGCGTATGTGGTGCCTTGATGAGAGATCCTGAATGGTTGATTATAAAGGAATACAGGGAGGCAAAGGAGGCGAAAGCAAGATCAAGAAGATCGTCGAGCGCGGGTTCGATTTCATCGAAATCACTCGGCGGGGAGTCCGCGTACTTGAGTGCTGATGAACTTAATGAGTTATTAAAATGTGGGAAAAATCCGGAATATATCTTAGCACTTCTCACAACATCCTTGGCGGAAGCGGAGCAGCTGGAGGCCACCACTCAAATGAACGCCGAGCAGTCGTATAAAAAAGTACATTCGGATATTCAGCTACCGACATTTATCCAAAAACGGGAGAAGGTACGTCGCAGACGACATAAAGCTCTCTATTCATATATTGAGGCAAATATGCTTTAGTTTAACGTTATATTTATTAAAAAAATTATTGCTTTTCTAGGTTCCAGCCGAGGTTTTAGAAAAATTTATGAGTAACAAACGCCTCTATAACATGATCCTTCAAAACTATCCCGATTTATTGACGCGGAGACGATCTGAAGAAAATATACACGTAGAACCTCACACGGCGCAAAAATTAACCGAACCCGCAACCATGAAGGTCGCTGTGATGGCAAAAAAACCAGCAGATCCTAGTCAAGAACAGACAAAGAAAACGATCCCGAAAAGTGAAACGGTTCACCAGCTCGCAAAGACAGGTCGCAAAGACCCGAAGGACGGGAAACCAGCTACCAAAGATCACACCATAGACAAACCCATACGGAAGGATGCGTCAAAGCCTATCATGCCAGAGATTGGTTGGCTGTCGAGGCACATCAACACAGACCACCACTACCTCAGAGACGTACCGCTCTACAAGAACACAATCATGCATCGAGGCGCGATGATGAATATTCCGCGATACAAGCTCCGAGCTTCCTCCTTACCAGATATATACAGGAACTCCACCTGGTCGATCTGGTCAGAGTCGGAAGACGAAAGGGTATGACATCGTGAACTCATTTTAATAATCCCCTAATAATGTTTACTATTTCTATTCCATATTCTGTATTCTTGGTCCATTTAGCAAGGCCGCCTTTCATTCATAAATGCTCCCACAATAATGAGAAACGGGAAGGGTTTCGTATGTACTAAGATTCAAACTTGGACTGAGTCTAAAAATTTCCAACAGTATTGGAATCGTATTTTATTTAACGCTTCATAATTTGTCATGAAGTAATAATCATTTCTCAGTAATTTTTTATCACTGAGGTTGGTCAACGGCCATACTTTTTTGAGTTATCGCTTCTAGGAAAATTTGATACACGAATAGTCTCTAACAAAAAGAATAATGCCTGGAGTCTTTCCGCGCGGAAAAAGTGAATTTCGTAATTGTAAACAATTCTCATTCACCAAATTTGATAATAAGATATTGTCCTACTAAATTACATGTGTAACAAATCAAACTAAAAAATAATGTATATAATAAATAAGTTTATAATATAGAACAACAAGTACCTACGTATTTCACGACGCTCATACTGCTACTTCTCTGCATAGCAAGAATACCATGTTCATGTGCTCGGAATCTACCGACTCACACTCTCTCTCTCTTACTTTCTACATTTGTGTATCTTTCTCTTTCCCTTAGCGTAAACCTTTAACGCAACCTTGTTGAAAGGCACGTAAGAAGTTTCACTTAGCTTTTCTCCTGAGAAGTTTAAACAAAGATCCGCTAGAGGCGGCACCGGTGGGGGTACATATGTTTTGAATTCTCTGTTGACAACAAAGACAAACGAACGTTTTATTTTTAACAAACAAACATTAAGTTTTAAGTCTCTAATAAGAAGATCTTTCACTTTCGCAAACTTCAATTTTGCTCCAGGTCAATGTTCTGTTGATTCCATTATAAATCTATACCTACGTTTGACGTCGCTGTCAATAGAGAATTCAAAACATATGTACTCCCCCCCCGGCGCTGCCTCTTGCGGATCTCTTATCCTCCCAGGAAAGAAACTAACAACAGTATATTTATGACAGCGCTGGTACGACCGCGTGCTGAGCGGCTTCAAGTCGACTTTCAACTTCAAGATGTTCTCGGAGTTCCACTTCTTCATGTTTAACGTGGCGACGCTGGTTCTGTTCGTATTCTCCATCATCCCCTACTTCTTCCTCAAGTCTTACATGACAGCCGTGAACGTGGACGGCGGGGCCACTATGATCAGTATCATAGGCATCTCCAGTGCTATTGGAATCGTGAGTATATTTAAAACTAACATCATTAACAAACTATAGGCCCGTATTGGGTAGTGAGTAGAATCGTTTTATGTCATCATTGATAGAGACGAGACCAAACCTCTCAGCATTCCATGGATTCACGGTGCGGATGCTGGGTCCATCGTTGCAGGGAGAGGAGCTTCAACAGCGCCTGGGACTTGCGACCCAAGCGTAGGTTTAAGGGGGCCCTATCTAACGCGCGTTAAGGCTCACCTCCACCATCCACCCTCTCTACCTAACCAAATTTTAAACGAACCTACTAGCGCCGCCTGCCATATATAATATACATTTCGTATTCGTGTGACGGATTCTTTCTTATCTCATGTTCATAAATCTTAAGCCTTCATGAATACGACAAATACATTAGTAATATTAAATAACAGAACAACTTTATCATCTGTAGCTTGATTGGTTTGCTTTCAACAAAACGATGTTACTATTTTGCAAGTCTCTGGAGTCTGTAGATTTTAATTGTTCGAAATTAATTTTCGGAGCCTTTCAATTTTCCTATAGATTACTGATAAGGTTTTTTTCATCTTTTCTTTACTTTGATTGGTTCGGTCAAAATACCAATGGAGTATATTTAGTGAAGTTTTCCCGCCAACGAGCAGTTAACGCTAGACATATAGACGTAGATAGAAATATAGAAATGTGACGAATATATGTAAATCTGTTTGATTTGTAGTAAACATTGGTTGAATTATAAATATTGGCATGAAACCAAGCTTTTTTTAAATCGCAAAGGTAAATGAAAGACCTTGAGGAACAAATTTTTGTGTATTTGGAGCAGTAAATGGGGATATTAGAAATCGTTGGCGGTAGATGACAAATAACAGGACTCACTGACTGACACTTTTAGCTCACTTGTCCGTGATCGCGGTTATTGTATTGCAACCGTAACGTTAAGTAAAATGTAATGAATCACGAAGTAAAATCCTTAAATCGTAGTTTAATTTAAAGACACTACTTCTATTTTGTTTTCTTGCGACGCTTGCTGTAGTCGCTGAGATCCCTCATTATAATACGTAAAACGCAAATAAAAAACCAAGTCGAAGTAAACAACAGTACGTTTACGATTCCATTTTTAAATTACGTGATAGTGTTTTGACTGTTTGGATTCACTAGATTTCAGTTTCCTCTTGTTTGTCATTTCAGTTCTCAGTTTATACCTTATATATATGTATATATATATATACACATATATCTGTTCAATAATATTAAATGGACTTATAAAGCAATCACCGGGATTAAAAGACAATATAATGTTTATGCTCACCAAATGTAAATAAAATAGAATTAAGAATTGTCAATAGTTAAAACGTTCGACATATGTATATCTAAATTATATAAGGCTTTTGTTCTTTATTTAAGTTTTTACAAATGTAATATAAGTAAAGCGGGTTATTTTTATTCCGAGGTGATCCTGGGCTGGGCTGGCGACCAGCCGTGGCTGAACGTGACGAAGACGTTCGCCGTGTGTCTGTTCGTGTGCGGAGCGACTATCGCCGCGTATCCCATATTCATCACAAACTACTGGGTGTCGGCCGTCCTCTCTACTGTGTTTGGGTTGTCGTACGCCAGCACGTACTCGTACACGCCCGCTATTCTCATAGAGCTGGTGCCTATAGATTACTTCACTCTCGGCTACGGACTGATTCTCCTCAGTCAAGGCGTTGGACATCTCTTGGGACCGCCTCTTGGAGGTAAAGTGTATTTGTACACTACTAAATCGTATTATTCACACTCATAGTATTTATCATGTTTATATACATTATCAATAAAGTCCCATCGTCTTTGCAAAAACTGCTGGAAGTTCTTGGAAAATGACTTTGAAGGTACCAAATAAAGTTTAAATTAAGAAACATATAGCGAAAAACTGTCATTTAATATGAAGTATGTCTCTAGGAATGCTGTATGATTTGACTGGATCGTGGGAGCTCACGTTTTACATGGGCGGGTTGTGGGTGATGCTGGCCGGTGGCTGTGTGATCACCATACCGTACACCAGGAACAGGCGACTGTTTGGAACCTCGCCGCTCTTAAAGGAAGAAGACGCACAAACAAACCCAATTAAAGTCTAAGAATAAAAAAATAAATTATTAAAACATTTAGTCGTGTATTTAATTTCGCGTTATTTAATCATAACTAACAAGTTAGACGGAATCTTATAGAAAACGAACTATCATTTTCATGAAACTTACAATAAAATAGTGTTGCTACATTTAAATTTTCAACATTTGTTTTAAAAGGAAAAATATATGAAGCAATCTGAGAGACAACATTATATAGTCATACAAATAATGTATTACGTCAGTCACACATCGGTTGGAATTTATTTACTCGTAACGATTAAACATTGTTTATAGAGATTTAGACTTCATCAAATAGCATTCAAAATATATGACGGAGCAGTGTGCCCGCTACGGTTTTTATGAAGCATGACGTCATCATCAGTGACGTCACAAATGCTTATCGCTCATCGCCAGCCTCGAGGCTTTGGAAGGAAACCTCGTAGACGTTCTGACGAATCCATTATTTAAGAGAGGTCTGATCGCTGAAACGGCTAGGGTGAGATGTGTTCAACCTGTACCCTCGCCAATATTTATACCAATCAGCACTCGTTGTGATTGCACGTGCATGCAGCTGTCTATGCAGCCCGTTATCCAGGTGACACCTGATAATTTTAACCATCCGTAATTATTAATTATTGAAATAGTGTTCATTTCCGCCGATATATATGTTTATATAAATCATTCTGCTTTACGTGTGTACGTCGCGATCTTTCACTCATTCAAATTTTCATTCATTCATTCAACGTCAGTGATCTTTCCATTCATTCAAATTTCAATTCATTCAATTTTGTCCAGCCGTTTAGCGTTCTAATTTTGTTGGCATTTGTGTGTCGTCCCAGATAGTTTTGACTCACAAAGTCATCCCGGCAGATGGCGCTGCAGTCGGCATCTAGATTATTTAAATTGAAGAGCCCGCAACGGAGGTTACTCTATGTATTGCTTTACACACATTTTATACATAATTTTCTCTCTTAGTGCAACTCAGATGTTGACGCGGACGGTGGCTCGGAAAAAATCTAGCATATATATATATATAATTATCTTTTATCGAATGTCAAATTTACTTGGCTTCAGTTATTAAATATCCAATTGGTGTTTAAAAAATGACTCTCTAGTATTCATCAGACGTCTCTGAAATCCGTTTTCTGTTTTAGTCAAATCTTATATAAGACTAGCTGATTCTCCGATACCGTTCGCCTTTTTTGATGAAAACAAGCATCACTAAACAGTGTTAACTTCAATGTTTTTCTGAAGAATAAAACTTTTGACGTCACGGGAACCAGTGGTCTCTGTATAAAACGATGTAATCAATGTTTTGGTGTCGGAATACGGAGAAATAAAACACTTTTATAACTTGATACAATGACAACTTTATTAAGAAGAACCAACAATACAGTATAGGGATCGGGTTTCGAAGACGAGCGTGACGAGGGGACATATAACGATCAAAAATAGAAAGCATATATGAATTATATCTCACTAAATATATTCACATACAATTAGTGTCCGCTGACGGAACCTAATACATTCATTGCCATATCGCACCCACCAGCTGTGTTTTATACTCTTGTCATTCTGTATTAGGTTTACAATAAAATAAAACCTAATTTACCATAAGTAGAATGATATGAAGACGTCACGACAAGATTTTGTTACGGCCAAACGGTTCTACTTCAACAATTTTTCTATAAACAATACAACTATACTGCAAATCTAATTGTGAGAAGATTTAAATTGTTATAATATGTATATTTTAGATAATTCGATTTATTTTAAACATTTGTGAGACGTGTTCTGTTTGATTTAATAATATTCTCTTCAGTATAACACTTACTGGCTGGTTTCAATGAACAATCTTAGGTTTTAAACTTATAAAAAAAAAAAAAAACGAATGCTGTAACAAAACTATTTCCTTTCGTAGGCTGTAAGATGCTTTCCGGGTGTGACATGACCGTGTCGGGGTTACAAATACATAATAATTCTATAATACTGAGACACGATTAGGAAACTTACAATTATTTTACAAAGGCTTAGGGAGAATCAATATCATGATATGGTAACATCAAGGCCGTTGATGAGATATGAGACAAGTACGTGTAGCTATATGTAACACTTATAACTCAAATGTTTTATAACAAAAATATATGACGTAGATTTAATATATGTATATAAGTATCTCACAGAATATTATATTTATGGAATAATATGCCTTTATTTTATATTAATAGACGTTCAGTTATAGTAAGATACGTAAGAATTGATTTCAAATACAATCACACTGTTTCATAATTTATTATAATTAGATAACTTAATATATTATCTGATATAATTTTCTTCATAATTTTATATTATTTGGAAATAAATATTTGAATTATAACAGATAGATTTTAAGTAAACATTATCTTATATATAGAACCCGATATTGTCCGACCGGTATGTAATAAGATTAATTTTATATAATATTTGTCATATATTTATTTTAGAATAAAGCGTAGAGGTAGATATCTGTAGACATAGAACATTTCATAAGAATAAAAATCAGATATTCGCGTGTTCAGGAGACGGTAAAGTTCACATTACAAGACAGACAGGATGCAACAAGTATTTGTATTTACAAATAATGTTTTGAGCTACGCATCTCGGCTAGCGCCTTGTGCACAATTTTCAAAATGTGCATATATTATATATATATTTGTATTTTATTAATTTTGAACCAACCATTCAGCTTACTTACTAATATTTCAACAAGTACGTGAATGAAATTTCTTTTTTCGAGTTAAGTGTTCAAAGCTTAGAGATAACATTTGTGAAATTATTAACTTTCACTCATGGATAATAACAGTTTATAAGATACGTGCGTTGTCTGCTTACTCCAAGTTTGAATCGTTACTACACTCGGAACGTTAATAGTTTTTAATGTCTGAATATTCTCACATCATAGTATTAACGTTAGCTATTGAACGAACGGCTGAGACCTTTCGTATGTAGTGTCACGATGCAAAATTGTGGCAAGCCAACAGTTTCCTACTGATGCCGACTGATTTGAATAATTTTCAATAAAGTTTTTAAGTTAAATATTTTCTTTATAAGTTAAATTTGTTCGATACTAAGAAATACTTTTGCTCAAATAGTTACGAATGTGTCACAGCCAATCAGAATGCTAGTGTCGAGAGTAGTAAAATAGAAGCTTCAACGTACGATTAGGTTGTATGCAAAATGCGCACTAACAATAGAAACTACGACTAATAAGTTTGATAAGATCAATATTGGAAAATATTAAATACATTATCATAAGATCGTTTTGTAAAGAGAATTCAAATACGTATGTTCAATATTATCTATATTCATTAGCTAAACTAACATCAAGGCGGACTGAAGACTTTTTATTACGCGGCAAATTCAACTACGGTGACTGTCACGGCTACATTCGGCCACGGTTCAGTGATACAAGACCATTATCGTCGGCGTTTGATTGTAAGACATGTCCACATCATAAAATCGCCAAACATCCAACAGAATAATAAAGATCTATACATTAATATATGACTAGTAATAACACTAACATTAAATGACATAGAAAAGGGTGTAGAAAAGACTTAAGACGAATTCTCACTTGAAATCACCATAGGTTTCATTAGACATTTAAAATGGGAGAACAAACTGAAATAGAACTATTACAATTCACGCAAACACGATAATAATTGAATAGTTGTATTTCAATGCAACATTTAATACTTACGACTACTACGAGCATCGCTTGAGACAAATAATATATCGATCAACATCATTTAAATATCAAACTGTTTCGTTTGACAACAGTTGTATAAGTGAAAACGTCGTCGTCCGGGATAGCTGGTGTAAAACGCGGCTGCAACGTGGACCGCGCTAGTCTAGACTGTCACATTCAGCCTTTACAATTGTTTTACGTATACTCCATAAGATGAGTGGATAATTTTAATGAAAATTACAACTCCCAAATTCAGAAAACGTCATGCGAGACGAGCTGTAATCTTGGAAAGGACGGTTGAAAGAAGATAATATATGTTTAGTGGCATAACGTTATCGTAACAATAGTAAGAGACTATGTCAATATCCAGGGTTTACCTGAAAATTTAATAGTAATTTTTTTTTGATATTATTTGTATTGTGAACGTTTGTTAAGTATATGTTCATACAAATAAAAAATAAGTTGAATAAAATGTATAAAAATAAAAGCAAAGAACATTGAAATCATCAGATCATTTAAGACTAATTGACTCTCTTCAAATACGCGAGTTCCAGTAATTTTATAACAGCAAATATTATCATAAAGTAACAAGTTAATGAACGTGTATTTTATCGAAGAAATTGACTTGTTTTGAGCATTTGATATACAGACGTCTTAACTACTCCTCACTAGTCACTAGCACTATATGTTGTGCCTCTCTTACTTCAAGAATTTCTCTTCACTTATATAAAGTGCATCTGAAGTAGTTCTGATGTGTCTTTTAAAGATGTCTCACAATTTTTTTATATCTTCCAAACCTAAGTATCTTGAGATTCAGTGATTAAGAATTTAATTAGATGGTCTAATTTAATTTTTTTACAACTTACCTGGGATGGGATGGCTGAGGTTACCGAGAACGTTCCTGGTCTTCCTGAGGTGTTGAATGTGGTAGTAAAATATTTGGGGTCGTTATATCTGTTGACTGTTTGTTAAACCATCAGGAGACAGGGTTTGTAACTAGTTGTAAAATGCGTATACATTTCGTAATACAATTACGAGTATATGTTCTCCTTGACTTGACTTGTTTTTACTTTTCTTGAATACCGTTCTTGAGAAGGTTTCAGCAGGTCCACCATCGTTGTGAAGCCTTTACTTTATTTCGTATTTATTATATTTATTGATCGCAAAGAAATTGCGGGATGGAAACCGTTAGATCGCGTCTACCACCAGGTGGTACCTCTTTGTACAGCTTAGTCTCATCGCACCTACTTTTGCATTGACGATACTTGGTATATTTTTTTCTGTTCAAGAGAATAGTTCACAAGTCTTCATCCGGAAATTAACACAATGATAATTTATCTCAAATATTTTATTGAGATTGTCCTCTAGACTTCAATACTTTGATAGGTGATACTATCGTGACTTAAGGATATTTTCATATTTTCTGAAGTTCTTTTTTTTCTCTTGAGAATTTATCGAATTTATGAATACTATATTTTTGCTTTTCGCTTTTTTTGGCAGATTCGGTAGACGTCTTTCCTTTATTATAGCACTGCCTCTGTATTACCGCAGCATTTCACCACCTCCTCAATAAAATAATTACCATAAAGGTATTAAAACATTAAATCTGAACGAATACTTGAAAGAAATATAAAACGCAAGATCTAATTAAACGAAAATAGAAATGACGCACACAACACTGACATCGAAACAAAGGAAAATAATGATATGGGAATAATTTCGTAAGTTGTCTAGCGATCGTTGCGGAGTTGCGCAAGAGGTGCTAGCGCTGCCAAAGATGCTCGCCGGCGGCGTTGAGCGGCGGGAGAGGCGGGCGTGGTGGGGGTCACCACCAGCCCACCGGCGGAACCACGGGGGGCTCGCGGCTCCAGCTCCAAGGAGAGGGTGAACTGACGCTCCTCGGGAATAATGAAGGATTCCTCGAGGAGGTAGTCGCATACCTTAAGAAGATCAAACACTATTAACAAATATGAATCAATAAATCAAAAGAGAACGCCTGAAGCGAAAGTGGATTTTATGATTCCTTTTTTAAACTAAAAGCCTCTGCCGGTTGCTGTAACACATATTAAAGAGATCTAAGACTTTCGCGGAGAATTCATTTAAATTAAACTAATATTTTTGAATTTACTACGCGTTATTCTATTAATTTTTAGAAACTACATGTTACC
Source organism: Danaus plexippus (assembly GCF_018135715.1). Lineage (NCBI taxonomy): Eukaryota > Metazoa > Arthropoda > Insecta > Lepidoptera > Nymphalidae > Danaus > Danaus plexippus. The sequence continues at coordinate 8,021,852 of NC_083549.1, forward strand.
GACGTTTCGGTTACTTTGCAGCAACCGTGGTCACGGGCAGACGAGATGAAAAATAAAAAACACATTTCCGAAAATAAAGTAAATAAGTGGCATCGCCTTCTTAACCCTTGCATTAACTTAATTTTCTGCTTTCGGAAATACGAGCATACATCCCTATGTCGTACTCGGCTTAAATCGGTGCCTTAAATCCCTCCTGCGCATCATCCTAGTTCCTGGTAACTTCTCAAATTCTTTCATAGTTTGTTTAATCCAACTCTACAATGACTTATCAGAACTCATGAAACATTCACCCAACAGAGATCTTTAACCCATCTTCAAGAGAACTTTAACTTCTTAGTGTTGCTTTATTGTCTATTTTTATTTATATATTTTAATCTAGACTATGATAAAGTTATATTTTAAATAGGTACATTAAATTTTGGGTTATAAAAACAAAATGTTTAATTAAACCACAATGTAATTGAAGCAAACGGCAAAATTTGTTTTATAGTACGATTTTTTCTAATTTATGCAGTGTCGTTCGTATTTGATATTATAAAAAGATGTGTGTTCTTAAAATAATTCGCTTCTAATACTAGTGACATTAGCCAGCCTGCCTTAAACAGATATTTAACTTACCTTGGGAATGTGGTCGATCTTGTACGGCGTTTGTTGAAAGTTTCTGATCTCTCGGATCACGTGTGCTATCTATAAACAAAATATATTATAGTATAGTATTCAGTGTAGTTTGTTCTTAGTACTTTTTTAGTTCCATAACAATCGTAATCGTCCTCACCATTCTCATCTTTGAAAAGTTCAGAAGTCCATCGGGAGTGTAATTGGACGTGCCCTCTTCGATGAATGACAAATCCGATAAATACATACCCAAGTACGGAATGCAGGGCGGGTCGCATCTTAAACAAAAAACAATCGTATTATATGTACACAGAACATTATTAATTTTAAAATCAAACTCAGCTGTCCGGAGTTTACCTGTGCAGAGATTCTCTTAGAATTCTAAATCTGCATTCCGATGATATTATATTCTGCATTTTCTCGATAGTCTGTTTCGTCTGTAATATTTATACAAAAAAAATAATGTGCTTATGTATTATATACCATAACCTTTCTGACTTAACAATAAAACTCAGTATAGATTTAAATAAAGACGATAAGTCTTGGCAAAGCTCAAATAGCTTGTCTGTAGTAAAGCTTTCTCTATGGCTTACAGTTTTAGAGACTTTGTCCCAAGTCTTCTTGAGACGGTACACCGCCGTGTTAGAGAGAGCCGCACACACTTGGAGTACTCCGTTAAAGTTGTGCAAACATCGCATAATGTCAGCAACCGCTGCCCATTTTTCGATAGCCGATACACGACCTAGTGATTTTTGGTTAATGAAATATGTTTTATAATTTTGAAATGAAAATATTGTTTTTGAAATTACCTGTAAGAGTGTATTTCTTCAGGATTTCGGAGATCACCAGGTTAGAGATATGGTTGAAATGACCAGTCATCATTACAATATGGGGAGCTCGTTCAGCTTTATCTGCTTTTGTCCAGGCTTGGCTCAGGAACTCCCTGTACATTGAGGCAATTGTTAAAAAGATGCGTTCATAGTATATATTTTTAAATAAGGTAATTGTTTATATGATGCATACTCGCTGTGGATGGCGCTGAATATTTGATAATCCAAGTACGTCATCTGCTCGGCGATCTCGAGAGCAGATAATGTTTCTATGCTCTCTTTGGTCGGTATCTACGAAATATTAAAAAAATAAATAACATAATCAAATTATGTTTTCTCATTTAACAAGAGTTTTTAGTAATTAGGATATTTTATACCTTTGATGGGGTGAACAGAGCTTTCAAGTCGACTGCCCTGTCCGGGGCGCGTTCTAAAAGACGAAGCAATTGAGCAGCAGCTTTGTGCTCAGCCGGCAGTAGCCCAGGGCTGCCTTCGATCTCTTTAAGGAAATCCATCGTCATACCTCGGAGACGTTCATCCGACCAGAAGTCCGAAGAATGCTTTGAAACCCAGTGCCTGCAAAATATAAATGATCTAAAAGGAGGATCCTCTCATTTAAAAGTTACCTGGACTTTTTCTGACCTTAATACATTAAGCACTCTCATGGTAGCCGCAGTTGAGATGACAGAATCGCGTCTGTTTTGTGGCGGTGATGTAGGCGGTGGTGATCTCGGGTTAGAAGAGGCTGACGTAGCCACAGCAAATGCTGCTGCCGCAGTTGATGTGCTGCTCCTGGATATACGACAACTGGATGCAACCAACTATATATACATATATGTATTGTCAGTGTTGTATTCTTGTATGGACATGTGGTTTTCGCCATACGAGTGATGTAGGGAGTGAATGTGATATGTACATATGTGCGAGAAGAAAGTGTTATGTGAACAGTAAAAAGATAAAGTAGAAAAGGTGAAAGATCATGCAGATAAGATAAAAATTAAGAAATAGACAATAATAGTGCATCACTTGATGGTTCTACCAGAGAAGTTTGGAGAGTTTCGGAAATTTGTATCTTAATGAAATTCCGAATTTGCTGTCTCGAGTTTTAGCCAGTAAATGGTGTGATGTCCTTCATTTGAGCTCATGTCTGGGCTGGGCCTAGTCATTTAATGAGGATTTTTTTTCTTCAATTTTATAACAAGTTTTATAATTCTTGTTTTTTACATAGGATACGAAGGAGAATAGTACGCGGTGGCTAAGATGACATACCGAACTGATAAAACAATATAAATTTTCAAAACTCCCGGAAATTTTTCTGGTAACTTCGTATTTGGAATCAAATGACTGCACTAATAATAAAATTGGTGATTCAGAGGAAAGTTTGATACAGAAAAAAAAAACAAAGATGTACCATGCGGAGACGTAAGCCTGATGGTTCGTATGTTTTTAATACAAATTTAGCATTTAAATTACAATTCACACTCCATTAGCTAAATTTCAAGGAATATCTATATTAATAACTCCGACGTTTAACAGTGAGGAAGAAAAAATTATTGTGCAGTTATTTATAAATATTAATATTAAACTACTTTACAATTATCTTACGAAACCATTCAGCGACGAGCTTGGCTGAAATTATTTATTTTTTTGACACCCATTTTGTAAATATTTTTTTATTGGCAACACTTTGTTCACTTTATAACGTGTGGTCTGCATTTATATTTAAAGTACAGGGTTTGTGAATTCTAACAGGGATTACAATATCGTAGAATAAGGGAAAACTTTTCTATTTTAAGCGTATATTGTTAAGGATTCTCTATGCACCTCTACTAAGGCTGCTCTAAATTTACCTCCGCCGCCTACTCACCATAACAGGTCATTTCCAAAGCTGTTAAATTAAGAGTCATCAATAACATTCAACTAATGCCAATAGTGAAAATGATTTTGCGATGAAATTATCATAACAGTTGAAATCTATTTATTGGAAGATTAAATAAATTATAGAAACAGAACTGTAGCTATTTTGAAATCGAATATTTTTTTAAATTAAACTCATGAAAAACCTTGTGTTATCTGGAATATATCTTAAATAAAATAATCGTAGCCATCTTGAAAGATCTGTGAAAGAACTAGCATTTATTATTTTGTTTCTTCATCCGATATTAAATAAAAAAAGAGTTATTTCAATCGATCACGCAATAAAGCGTTGATGTTTCGAAGCTTTTTCTACGTTGTAGGTCACAAACGACGAACACTATTTCACAAATAAAAAAAAAACTAGCCTGTCTATCTTGCTTATTTGATAAAAATATCCGGACTATAATTGGACAGTTAAATGAACGTAATATTAACCAGTGCAAAACCCTAACTCGACGCGGGCGAAGTCGCGGGCAACAGATAGCTTTAAAAGTTGAATAAGAATAGAAACGTCAGATCGTAGAAAAGTTGTTTCATGCAACAACACCAACAAACAAAATTCCGTTCTGTGCTCCAAAATCGATTAATGATAAATTAATTTCTTAAAATTTTATTGAATTAAAATAAAATTACGCTAGAGACTATGTGACATACCTTCTGTGCGACTGTCTGAACGAGGTTATGACAACGCCGGCTTTCGGTTGACTGGTTTCACGGCGGTAGTTCTAAAAATAGGCTGTGTTTAGTATACATTCGACTTACAGATATATAAACTTCTACTAATAAAACATCATCAAGCTAACGTGACACCGATGTCAGGACACTAATTTAAAACAGGTTTTTCATCTCTGAATGCAAGTTAAATATAAAATGTCAAACTCACCTGCATCTGTGACACTTGAGATGTGACAGATGTCCTCGGCTCTGAGCCGCCCCAGTACCGACGACGCTCGCTGTTCATGGATGAGTTTGTACAGCGTCTCTCACTGAACAAAACCATGTGAAATTGTAATGTTACAAATAGCTGATAAATTTAATTTGCACCGTAAGTCATCGTTTTATGTAAGTCGTCAGGAAGAAACAAATTTGTTTTAACATCCGTATAGAATTGTTTTATTCACTGAATTTATTAAATATCAATTTTGGCCCGCAACTTCGTCCTCCTGAACTTCGTAATCGACTCCAGAGAGATGTCTCAAATACAATGGATGTGACAACCAACCGTCAGCAACATCTACAGTCTGTGTCAAGTATTTTCGGAGAAAATAGAACAGTTATTCCGTGATCCCGTAGGAACTATAGCCCATTATTCTGATATCCAAAAATCCGTTGTTTTTAAATGAAAGAGCTACAAACATCCTGACATACATCCATAAATCCGTACACCCTCACAAACTTTCGCATTTATAATAGCATTTTTAGTAAACAAAAATTAGAAATCTATTAAGTTATTATAATTTATTCCATGAAACTACTTCAATTATACCTGTGGTCCTAGATCAAACTCGCTGGAAACTACTAGAGACGAATGGGCCACCTTAAAACCTCATTGTGTTTAAAACTACAATTGGTCATGTATTTCCTGACGGTTGGATACCTGACAGACCGTCTGGGTAGTGCTCGAGCGGCGATATCCGAGGCTCTCCTCGGCTCGGTCTCAGTAACCTCCCGCGCCCCCTCGGAGCGGCGCCGCGCGTCCGCCAACGCAGCCCCGCCCGCCCCCGGCTGCAGGCGCCGCGGGCTCTCAGACATGGTACGTACACGCTGCTTTAGTGACAGGATTTCAAATTAAGAATGCATTTCCACTAAACTATTAGCAAGATGAATGTTGATGAATATTGAAAATAGTGTTGTATATGTTTTGTTTTGAAATAGTAATCCTTTTGAAGGACTACCTTTTAATGTCACATCAGAATAAAAAATATAGGAGACATACTTGTAAAGTTAATTACTTTATGTTTTAAAATAAAAGATATGTTATTTACATTGCAAACTTCTGAAAATCTTTGGGATATTTTAAATTTATCATCAATCTTATGCTTGTTCTTCTCAGGTTCTTCTTCTTTATACTTGATGTCTTCGTCGCTTTGATCGACGAGCTCAATGCTCTCTACTTTCATGATAGCAGCTGCTGTATCATTGTCTTTAGTCGGTGACTTTTTCTCAGTTTTAGCTGGTTCCACTGGACTGGTTTTGTTAGGACTACCCACAAGAGTCACTGAACTCAAAGCGCCAGGCGAAGATGGTGACGTGCCTATAATGCAAACAATAGATGTAAATAGTTTTGCAAATCCTTTCAAACTCTGGGAATTTTGTATATCCTAATCATTACCTTTCAGTGTTTCGTTACTGGACGAGGTGGCCATTATTTTTGGTATTTGAAGATGGCTGTTATCTTCTTCAGCCTAATTGAAAATATAGTTTTCATTAATATAAAAAATCTATCCATGTAATCTGCTGCAATATCTTTCACTGAACCCACCTTAACAGCGGATGTGCGTCGCGATGGCGCCATTAGATACGGTGATAATTTATCATCTTCTTCACCTAATTAAAAGAATACGTTTGATAATCATTTGTTTCAAAACTAAATTAATAATATCAATATGTATGTGTTCATTTCAAAGTTTCCGAAACGTGCAAAGACATTGAGATATAAAATATAATGAAATATTACTTTTTCTAGACGTTCTCCAAAATCTTGACTGCCAATCACGGTCGCTATATTCAGATCCATAACCTAGAAATAGTGAATTATTCGTATCTCGTGCACTGAATACAATATTTGAAAAGAATACATAAGATTATAAATGAAGTGAGACTGAAGCCATACATATTTATTAAAACACAAACACTTCCAAACCAATCAACGTTTAGGAAAATATTAAAAGATTCTTTATTTAAACTCGTTTACTTTTGTTCTAACATTCCTTACCTTACCGCCTTTAGTGTCAGTTTTATATTAACCATATGAAGAAAATATTTAAGATATTACCAAATAAATCCTTAGTCCACATTTTTTTCAACATGAATACCAATACCTTCAAAGTTTTTTTCCTCAATACGAACATGATCAAATACTAGTAAATAAAAACCATAGAAGCCAAGGTTTAAGGGCGGCAATGAGAGCTCTAATGAATAACCAAACTCGAAGACAACAGCTTAGGTTAAGTATAAAACTAACACTAAAGGAACAATGAAAAGCTCAAAGAAACAATGTCGTGTACCACGAATTGCACATTGAATATATTTTTTACTCAAAGTGCGTGTCATCCAAGATGTCTGAGGTTATTACCAGAGACGGAGCTGGCCCCGCTAGCCTTCCTGGTGGTATCAGGAGGCGCCAGCTCCAGCTCCTGCTGTGACTGCTCGTAAAACACCGCCTTCAGAGCCTCTAGTACTTTGACCCCATCCGTGAAGACGCGGTACGTCAACAAGAAGGTGTTCAGGAAGTCCACAGATAAGAAACGCAGATCTGCCATAAATATAAATAGCAGGAAACATACATATGGTGACATTAAACGGTCTCAAAATCATTATAGACAGTAAAAAGCAAATAATTGCCTAAGTATTGAAATAATTATGTGAGATATGTAATTACTTATTAGCTTTTTACATTCAAAATAGTGAGTATCATTATTACTTGAAACGCTTGAAATAGATCAGAAACCCACCCGTCAATCTTTGCAGCAATCGTTCCGGAGTTGCCGATCTAATTTGCGGCACCTTGCAGGAGTTCAGTGTCCTGCTGAACCTGATATCCACATCGTCAGTGAACAGGGCTCTGTCAGACCTGCAAGCGGGGAGACTTGCCGATGCTGCACCGCATGAGCCGCAAGCTCGTAACAGTTCAGTTAATGCAGCGCTCTCCATACACTGGGCCAACTCGCTTGTCCACGCCGCTTTATCTTCCAAAGTCGCTGCAACTGTACCAGACAAATTATTAAAATGTTTATTTTTCATTAGACCTTCGTTAGCAGTACATACCTAAATGTGCACAAATTTGTTCACCCTTGACTTCAACGAGTATTTTAAAGTCCTTGCCGTGATAGAGATCTCCTCCAGGCGATGAGCAAACTGATGTGGAATCTAGTGTAGAAATATAAAAATATATATTCACACTATTTTAAATAAGGTAACTTGACTAATATATTTGTTTTACCATCATCTTCGTGGTTTGAGGGGTCCTCAATAAGCAGTGCGTCATGTAGCGGGAGACGTCCTGATGGCGGCAGGTGAAGACGTCCTCCAGCAGCTCGTGTCGTCAACAGCAAGTGGTTACTGAACAGAAATGCCTGACGAGCCTGTAAATTTGCTCGCCGTCCTTTACCTACCACTTGGGAGAGAGTTCCTGGAAAAATTTTAAGTCAGTCATTTTTCTTTCTTACTTAAGTATCTGGTATTTTGTGAAAGTAGAGATTTCGATCCAAACTAATCGACTTATTTTTATGTAATATTAACTATATTAAAAGTTAAATGTAAAGCTAAATCCTTGATCTTTACCTTGTCGAATGAAAACTTGGTTAACATCCAGCAGTATGTCACATCCTTCAATTATCATTCGTTCCACCGCTAGATTCTTCCTCAAATTTTCAGTTTCGCTGACCTAAAATAACATTAATGAAATATGATCCGTATATTAGATACTCAAAGAAGACCTCAATATTACACTGTGCTCTATAGGATTTGGAAGTTATGCTTATGGTAGCAGGATCAAACCTCATCATGCATTTGTCTGGACAGTTCCTCGAGCTGAGCGCGGGCGTGCTGTAGGCTGCGCCGCTCCACGTGGTCGTGTGGCGTGTGTGCCAATAACTCGTGCAGAGTGATGATGTATCTAGGAATCTTAAATCAAATATATTATTATCAATAACATCCAAAGGTGCTAATTATATCGTTATCTATTTGTCTTGCAAAACAAACACTTTGCATGCTCGTATATCTTTCAAGGTCAATCAATTTTGACTTTACTATTAAACTCTAACCTGATGCATAGGATACGTCAGGAATGTCTCCAGCAGTCTCGACTGGCAGGCCGGTTTGCTCTCGAGACGTGCTAGAAGCTGCGTGAAGGGCTGGTTCTGTTTGCATTCCGTGAGCACCTGTAGCGAGTAGTGGTGGTTCCGCACGTATTCTTGGTAGATCGTCAACATCGGCAACAGCATGTCGAAAAGGTCTCCTGCATACATTTTATACTAAGAATACATTCGAAGCTCGTCCAATATTATTCATCGCATTTGCTACAAATCGATGCGATATATTACAGGTATATGTCCCAACGATAACTATTTACAATAAACTACCCGCGATTCACAGTGAACGAAATTGTTTTAAGAAGTATGACTAATTCCTGTTATAAATCGTCACTGAATTATTATTTATTTCTTTAAAATCAAAAGTGTTATTCAATTTAAACATTTGTTTTGAAAAAAAGTTGTTATATTAACTCAAATTATTCAAATTACTGTACAAGCGTTATTGAAATTTGCCATAAAATATTAATCTTGTTAAAATTAATTCTAAAATACAAGATTATTAACATGTTACTTTAATATTTCGTTATTTTGTGATATCGTAGCCTCTGGAGGGGTAACCTTCGACCGCCAGCATCACCACCCATCAGACTAAGTCACTGGTAAAGAAAGTTTTCAGAGTACCGGATGTGCACTATCATACCGCCGATTGCCTGTATATTATACTAACAACAGATCCAGACAGATACACCAGTCAAGTCTTATGCCGGTTGGTGACCTGTGACGACTTAATGGTCAGGTCTGTATTGATATATGCACCGCCTAATTACGAACTCCGCAATGAAAGGTAATTGTGTCGGTAAAAGAGCACATCGGAATGAGATAAATAATTCCTCAGTATCTTTCTTTGGCGATAGATTTTCTTCTACACTTGAAACCCGGCGAGAACCGTGTTTGCTATGACTTATTTGATACGTCATGTAATGGAATACTTTACACTCTTCACAGACGTACCCGATGAGGTTAAAGCTCGCTCATGGTTCACGGCCGTATTTGCGGGGTAGATCCTCGAAACAGCAATGGTCCGGATGTTAGTTCTAAAAAGCGAGCTACTAACCGAGGCGGCAAGTTGCAATAAAAGGTCATCAATGAAGTCTTACTTGGATCCTATTAGCCAGTATATGCTCTAACTTTCCAGAAGTAGAGCTTTCAGGTCCCTAGCCGTAGTGATCGAAGCAAACTTCTGTCTTCACTATCTCCAAAAAAGAAACCTGATGGAATATTAACCAAAACGGGAAAGAAGAAAATCACCTACCGTTGCTCTTTTCTCTCACAATTTACGTCTTGACCAAAACAGTGGCATGCCACCTATTTTATCTGACTGCAATATCTCTAGAAATGAGATTCGTATTATAAATAAACAGGTACTACGGCGTCCGTTATTCTTGGCTGCAAGACGATTAGTTACCCATTTAGCATTCCGGTCATAGCACTAAACACACGTGCACCCAATTTGACTCTTGTCTTGACCTGACCGTACCGCCTCTCTTTATTGCCTGGTGTCTAAATCCTGGAAATTTGCCTACGTGGTACCTGTGCTGGAGAAAGGAAGCTGAACATTCCTAATTATCATCCGATTTCAATAACCTTAACAATGACAGATGCTGAAAATTATCAACTCACAAATTGTGACTCTGTGAAGAGATTTGCAAAAGTATTGGTGACCTCTTTAATTTTATTAAAATTACTTTAATTAGCCTTGAACACGCGCGTGAAATAGCCGGAATGACAGTATTTTACAGGATAAAGGATCGACCAACTACGACAACCACTGGGACTCTATCCTTTCGTTCTAGATCTTCTTCATATATCTACTTTTTCATTGACAGAGGATTGTTACGGTTTTTCTGCGTCTGTGTTTCCTCTGACTTACAATTTAAAAGTCTTCAAGGAATTTAGATGCCTTTTACTGAGATAATCAAGTTACCATCCATGTTAAATTTAAATGTTGACATGATTAATGGGGTGAGATGAGCAGACAAGTTTTTGAATAAGTTTGAAATTCTAATCGTCTAAATCATCAGGACTAATCGTTAGTACCGAAAAAACTTGGTGTCTCACCTAAAACGAGTGTCGGCCATGACTCCATCCTGGAAGTCAATCCCTTGAAAAATATTTGATGTAAAAACAACACAGTTTCGCTGTTGAGGAAGATGGAGTTGACATCCTCGTGAGTGCAGGGCGGTTTTTTCGAGCTTGCTGCCATTTTGAAAGGCCTTAAAAAGCAGGTGACCAAGCACTCCATCTGTTCCAAATATTCCTCTTCAGCTTCCACCATCTTGAAGACCAGACTGCAAGTATAAGTGAGCGTTTTATGAATTTGTATAATATTCATATAAACGTATTGTTTCGTAACTGTTCTCACCTATTTCTTTTCCTCATACTCTCAGCGTGAGGACTTTTGATATACTGTTCGACAATCTGCTTCCAACGCCGCCTGCATAGCCAACCGCGGAAGAAGCTCTAAAAAAAGGTTTTTTTGATAAGATACGATCAAATACTAGTCCTTTTTGTATATAAGGTTCACTATTACAAGGATAAACAGCTATTTTCTTTTTTCAAACAAAACTCTTAAAACAGAGAAGTTTCGAGTAACAAACTATAACAAAACGTAGAATTAATATTTCTTCTGCTTTAAAGAAGATCTGAAGCAGAGACTGCAAGAAGATAATGTCATCGTGAAATTTGTTTAACGGAATTTCCTTAAAATATTATAATTTTAACTTAAATTGCAATTAAATCTATCTTAACTTGCTGGTACTAACGACATTTGATATTACAAATAGTTTTATTATAAATCACAAGTGGAAGTAACCTGAACTTTTTTAATCTTTCTCAACTCGTTGGGATCGATCTCCTCGGAGTCAGTGGGTGAAAGGCTAGTAGTTGATTCCGCTCGTGTTGCTGGCTCGTGTTCCTTCTTGTAAGCACATAACTAAAACAATTAAAATATATACATCTATTAATTTATTGCCGCCTTAAATCTCCTCGAGTCCCTCCCTAATAACAGTATACACCCTTCATCTAGCGTATCAATGCAGTTACTATCCACCGCTTATCAAAACGTACATAAAGCTATGAAATATTTAACCTTCATAATTTTTGTTTTTGCACGTATTTATATTAAAGTAGAACTAACTGCTTTCGTCGTCGACGGTCACTTTTATTGACGGTACTAACGAGGACTAAGCCTACTTTTAGTCATCGTGTTTTCAAGATCCAGGAATATATTATAAACCATTGATACAACCCAAATAAACCTGTGCTTGCTAGACAGCTTCACCCTACTGCTAATAAATCCTACCTCTGTCCTCAGTTTCTTGACCTCATTGGATAGTTCGTCACACTGTTGGGCGTACTGCCAGCGAGAGGTTCGCTCGCTCTCCACCACCTGCAGAAGATGCAGCTGCTTCTGTTCCAGCTCCTCTTTCTGCTGCAACAGCTTGTTGAAACTGTATAGGATATTTATGTAGAATAACTGAATATGCACTTTTTTTTAATTCCAGCTATAATTGACATCCGACTACAGAATAAGTTTCCAGAATCTAAAAATGAGGAGTACCCGAATCTATTTATGGCCTGCCAAAGACAATAATTTCATATATTTCTTGTAGGTCAAACTTTTTATTACTTTTGTACAGGAGGAGAATCAATAGTCTAATTATAGAGTGAGCACATCTTCATATACGTTGTATGAGTGTACGTTTATTTCTCACGTTCGTATAACAACCTACGCAGTACGTTTCTTGCTTTAAGCATGTCTATTTCAGTAACTACAGCTCGACGTATGCACATTTATGGCAAACCAAAAGTACTGTGTTAATATAAATAAATTAAGATATCTTAAAATTATAATATTGATCGTAACTCCCAAATGTCTCATAATATTTTTTAGAGGCAATAACTCTGCGTATAATTTAATGTTTCTATTAGGACCTTATAAAAAACCCTTACATCGCCATCTCTAAGTATTTTACTGGCGAGTGATGAGATAACGGGACACATTAAGTATTATATTGGCACGTAAAGATACTAAAAATCTCTCAATTTCTTTATGAGACACAAATAACTTGTTTCAGTTACAATATAAAACTCATATTTTCAACTTCCTTTATGTTTGAAGACATTTTTTATTTAATTGATATTCTTACTTTGTGTTAATCTTTTTTGTATTATCCGTATTTTAGTTCCGCGTCCTGAACCCGAACGGTGACTTACATACCAAAACAGTTAATATAAACATATATATATATAAGAGTTGTGATCATTGGAATTTTACGTAATAAACTATATATATTAGATACGTTTCTAGTGTAATATTATCAAAATAAAATAAATATCAACGAAGATTATATTGTTAATATATATAAAATTTAATATCATCACGATAAAATTGTTAAAATATGAAGCTAATTTGTGGCGTAAGTTAACTTTATGACCGTGGTTAATTCAACTTGCGAATCCATTAGCCGGTGGCTTGTTGAATGCTACAGGCTGCGGGGTGGCCGCTGGAAATGTCAGGGCGTCCTTGAGCCGGTTGCCATGGCAACGATCTCATCCCAGCCTACCCGTATTTGCAGGTAAAATGCATTCCAATATGTTATCTATTACATGCATATAATAAAATCGTTCACGGGGTCAATTCTGTACATTAATAAGAAACGAGAATAAATCCCTATAGGGGTATTTCTACAAGAAACAGATGAAAAAAATATGATTTTTATATTTTTTGTCTGTCTGTCTGTCTGTTGTACACTTATAACTTAAAAACTGCTGTACGGATTTCAATAAAATTCTATATAGGGGTTGCTAATAACGTGATGCAACATTTAGGATACCTTTTACTTAAGTGTTTAATATATTGTATACAGCTACACTTGATATCCGTCTGCTTGTACAAATGATGTACAACTTGATTGTACAACAGAGACTTTGTCGTTAAAATGTTTTGATAATCGATAAATCGAAATTCTTATTACATCACTAACTCGTCACTGTAAATTCTTAAATAACTTAACTCGTTATTATGAATAACAAATGAGAAAAAATATTTATAGAATTCATTTTTCAAATTCATTACATATCATATAAAATAGTTAAAAGATCTCGTTTTAAGGATATTAATTTTCACATGTGCCTTTGATAAAAATAAAATCCTGGTATGAAAGATAATGTGCTAGACGACAGGCGTTGTTTGAACTGGTTGTAACTAATAATTAAAGAATAATAAACAATAATCTCATTGTATGTTTACACAAAGGTTTTGTCTCGACATTTTTATTTTTTATATCTTGGATATAAGAAGTCTCTCAGATGTATAATTCATAAAAATCGCAAAACTGAAGCGAGAACAAAAGAATTGTTACATTAAAATTGAATGAACCAACTTCCCTGCGAAATTGTACGTAAAAAATTCTGCCTCTGAAACATTTATGTACACACTTAAATTGATTTTTTATACGTAATAAAGGAGAAATTTTTATTATATAAACAAGGTAGATCTTTTTAATACACATTAGCATTTAATGTATCTAATGTAATATATATATATATATATTTTAAATTTCAACTATCGTCAGTAACTTATTCTTTATGTATGGAGCGTTGAAGGTCAAATCAATTAGCTTCTGAGCTAGTCTATAAATTAGTTATCTCCTTGTTACCTTAATAGGTAAATAGCGTTTGCGGGTAAATTACGTTTTAAGCCTGCAGCATGCTGGTTACACTATTCTATATAAGAGTAAAATAATAATGATATTAACGACTTTGGCGAGCATTCGTTTAAATCAAAATATTGTCGTATGTACTATCTGAAGAGGACACTTTTAACTCGTCTGCCCGTGATCACGGTCGCTGCAAAGTAACCGAAACGTCAGGAGTGTGTAGCTTTACCAATAAAACATGCGTCGTAATCCGAATATATTAGGTTTATTTAAGTATAATAATAATACTTACATATGTTTTACTCTGAGATATTCCAGCGAATAACTCGAAAAGACGGTATTGTGTAAGTACTGTGACGACATAGAATCATCTTGAACTGTCTTGGAAAATTTGACAGTACAACAATAATGTTAACACATTTTTGTTTTCTTTAACAGAGGAATTTGAAACTGGCAACATCCTCTCTCGTCCTACAGGTTGAATTGGTTTAGAATTATGGCAACATCACATACAGATACCTTGGAAAAAAATATAACAACATGAAAGAGTGTTTTATACAACATAAAATATTCCTAAATGTAACAGTATAGAATTTTGTTAAATAACGTGAAAGTATCGGAATTATGATGGATGGGAACACTCAAGTCGGCGAAGGAATCCATTGGGATTCTGAATACAGATATTATCTGATACTGAACTTATGATGAAGAAGAAATGATGGGGTGTAGAGCTGGTGAGATCCAAAGACACGGCAAAAATCTCCTTAAAAAATAATTTCTTTAATAACTTTTGTAACTATTCTATATTCACTATAAGTTTTCATCTATATAAATAAAATTATATATGTATGTCTGAGGTGAGCGCATTACGGTAAACCTCCTGACAGATATGAAACGAAATATATAACTTTTCTTATTGCTATGGTTTAAAAGAAAGCTGACGAAGTCGCCGGTATCATATAGTTGTAAATAAAAGTGGAAAAAAATACAATATTTTGACCTTAAAAATAATCACTCCAATATATAAGAATAATTTAATTACATCAAAATCACATTACGAGATGCTACGATATGCTACGAGATGCTACGGACTGCTACGTGCTACGAGGCTACCCGTCATGCCAAGGATGCGACCTGATTACCAACGTAGCATCTATATTACATTATTAATATTGATATATATACATTAATATTAGCCTAATAATATTTCAATATTAATATTATATACAATAGAACCTAAAATGTTATTAATTTTAATTAAAACATTGCTTAAATTAGAACTTATATACATGGTTAATCTTTAACAATGCCATAGTTAACTTTTACTTCGTAATTCGCATTTTGTATCATATGTTTTTAAAATCGAAAGAGATTAAGTTATATTTAGATAAATGCATACGTATGTATGTATATAATTACACTCCTTTGTGCAATAAACATTATAACAAATACGATAAATAATTTGATTTAATTTATACAGTTTATAATGTGTCAAAAATAAATTAGAAATCTGTTTTAGAAGGTATCATAGCTCAATATGTTACAGGGGTCAGGGCCGTGACCCCAATACCGTCCCAGGATGGGGACGGATCTCGTCTTCCTCTTTGTACGGTTTACGTAAAAGGAAATATTGTTTATAATAAGAAAATATAGCTATTTACGTTTTAGAAACACTCGTTATGATAGGTTTTATATAAAGTAGGCACTGTCTAACGTTTGTATATATTGAGATTAATTTTATATATAAATGACATTGTGTACTTCATTGCTAGGTGCTCAGTCTGAGTTAGCATCGTTACTATATACGGAGCCTTAATAGTTTCTAATTTATAAATATCCACACATTATATGTGGTATTAACGTAGATTATTGTGTGAGAAACGGGAGACGCTTCGTATGTAGTTACGATAGAAACTGGGAGTAAGCATAATGATATGTAGATTACCTCAAGACTCTCACAGATGTAAAATTACTAACTATCACACGTGCTCGATTTGCATTTTTGATTCTTTTAACTTAAAGCTCACGAATAAGAACGAACTCGAGACGGAGAACGAGAATAGTATTAAAAAAAATGAGACCTAATTTTATATATATCTAAATAAATCAATATCGAAACACGAAAAAAGCATTAGCGGGTAACAAATTAGACATATGTACGTCACTATAAAGTCCTATACGACCACAGACACACCGTCGTCTGTACATTTCAAAGCTCCATTATTGATATTGAATCAGGAACAACTCACTTGACAGGAAGCCGTAACGACTCTTTAATGACGTTGTTTTTATCATAAAACACATTTTGTTTAATTAATATATAATAATTTTAAATTACATACTTTTATATCTATATAAAAGTTTATTTGTAAGTCGTCAATATTAAAGCGTAGTCTACATTACAAAAAACGGATAAATTGCTGACTTCAAAGATTAAAAACATATTATTAATTTCAGAGCTGTCATATCTGAGAATTTCATAAGAATTGATAACGTATTAAAATTTGAAGTAAGATAAAGAGGTTGTTTTTAAATAAAAAATAAAAGTCATAAGTCATACCTCATATGTCAGATTGACAAATGACGTATGACACTTAACATTGTGCTATCTTTGTTTGTAACTCAGTGTTTTTTAACCTCCGACGCAAAAACGACGGGGTGCTTTAAGTTTGATGTGTGTGTGTGTGTATGTGTCTGTCTGAGGCAACGTAGCTCCCAAACGGATGATCCGATTTTAATGCGTTTTTTTTGTTTGAAAGGTATATCCGTCGAGAGTATTCTTACCTATGTTTGGTGGAAATCGGTTCAGGTCTTCAAGGTCATCAGGTCATTTGTTAGGTGTGATAGGAATGTTACGCACAGTTTGCTTGCAAGCATATGTGGGATCTGACATTTGAAACACTAACCTTTTTTCATAATAATTGCGTACTTTTTTTGGATGAATTTTTGTTTTAGATTTACTAACAAAAATCCTAATTGTGACTTCAGTCGAGGCTGTAAAATTTTATTTCATTCAAAAGTCAATCCCGGATCGTGTCTCCTCCGTTCTACACGACACTGGCAGAATATACTGTGCACGTCTTTGCATGGATGAAGGCCAAATAAACCTAACCTAACTCAGTGTTTATGACAAAATCATTCTATTCCTTAGTTTCAACAAATCATCTTTCATATTGTAGAAGACTAAGTTAAGCCACTGTTTTACACGTTATGATTGCTTCTTGACGACATTCATAACGATGAAATCGTGGACTATTTCAATAATTCTTAAAATGGATGCAAAATAACTAACCTCGCCTCCCGGATAGCGTCGACCCAGTGGGAGCAGTCTACCTCAGACGCGGCTCTCAGCTCGTACTGACGCTGGCTCTCACGACGATACGATATTGTAAAGCAGAACTGCACAGAGGTATTTGAACATAACATTATAAAACATATCTACGTTCTAAATATCAACAAATTGTTTACAAATAAGTCACAATAAGTCTTAACACTTATAGAGATATAGTATCAACTATCATCAAATCAAGGGGCTCAGAAACTAAGACTGTACTGTAACAAATAGTTTGTAAACGCCTTATGTAATATAATCTCACCGAAGCGTTCCTCTCAAGCGGCGCTTTGCTAAGTCTCTCGCAGTAGGAGCCCTCTAGCAACAGAATACCAGTGGGACGAGTGTTGTTCTCCGATTCGTAATAAAACAACAGGTTCTGATAATAACAAATGATATTTTTATAAAACGATTTCTTAGGATAATATAATACGATGGTATAAGTATAGAAAATACAAAAGAAAGAACTTCTTAGTAAATCAGTTCTTATTAATATTTTTTTAACGCCTCCACACACAGGCATAGATTACATAATAAAATCCTGTTCGTGTTAACTGTTATTTAACGATGACACGATACTGTCATTTAACGATACGTCAAAAATGTCTTAAACCGTTTTGTAAGAAAACTCTTACTTGGACGTATACACAAATACTTCACAACACTGGCTGAATATACTATGCACGTCTTTGCGCGGATGAAGGCCATATTTAAAACAGCTAAAAAAAATTATTGTAATAACAGAAAAAGTGTCAGAAAAAATGTTTTACTTCATTACCGATAGCCATTGATCATGACTAATAACCGAGACCTCTCTCCACAGAGTAAATACATTAATTTAACTGATAGGAACACAAAAAAGAGTAAAAAAAAAACTTTATATATTTTGAAACATTCCTATACCTCACATTTTATTTACCAGTGAACTTCAATTACATCATAACTAATATATTCTTTGAAGTGGATTTGAAATTGTTCGGCTGAATAGAGCAAGTCGTCGGTTAGTGAAGCTTCAATAATTAGAAAAAGTAAGTGTTGTGAACAAAATGCGAGGTGAAAATCCATGTACCTATTACATAATAGGCACGACATTTTAATGATCTAAATATTAACCAACTTTTAAGTACTCTAAAATGTTTCACAGATCATTAATTTTTAATGATTCGTCCTCTTTGTAAAGTGATCCCTTTATATAAACATCGCACAAAGTTGGTCTAGTTTCGTATCAGAAACTTGTTGGTTGTTATACAAACTGAATGTTTAAGAGCTGGCTCGTTGATTTGACCTCAATTATTCAAAGGACTCCGATCTAAAGAGCATGAAATAAATTCTTTTGCAAGCCGTTTTAAGGATTCCGTGAAGACATTCCAAAGTAATGCTTGTTTACATTTCTTCGTCTCTTTGAGAATCTAATTAATTTTTTTTTCTTTCTAATTATATAATATATAAAAGGAATTATTTGAAAAATATTGTCTTGCCTTTTTATGAGCAACGACTGAGTTTTTTTTTTTAATACTAGGGATGTAACTGAAAATGTTGGTAAATATTTTATGTCAGACTCAAACTACCTTTTAAAAACTAATTACAATATTTATCTAAATAAATGGTTAGATTATCTTCGGTTGCTCCGCAGAGCTCATTTCGCTTCACCCCTTCTCGACTGCCGACTGTAATGTGACATGTGAGAGGTGGCCGAAGATATTTTGGGCGATATAATAAAAGTTTTACAAAAAAAAAATTAAGCTATGAGAAAGGTACGAATAACAGAAAAAAAAGAAATTAAAGAAAGCTCAAAAAACGATCGTACTTATTTCTCTCAACCCTTTTTTATAATATTATAAGGGAGTAATGTCGGGAATTTAGCCCACTATCTCTCACCTGATACAGTATGAACCACCGTAGCTGCCATTTTGTATTGTCGGAGCTTCGTTTGTGAAGGTACCCGGCCTACAATACATGAATTTTTAATAAATTAAAATTTAATAGTAGCGTGTTATCACAAAATATTTGACTAAAACAATCATACATTATATTGCTTGTTTTACTATTTTTATTAGTGTTTCCTTTTTAATATAAAATTTATTTATAAATTGATTTATTTATAAATAAGTTATTAAGTATGGACACGTACGTATATATAGCGCCTTATAGGAAACAGTCTTCAAGTGACGTTAGTGACATATTACGCTCATTTAATCGCTGAAGATGAAGCAATTAAAAACCCTGACAGTTATTACGTATGGTTTATTAAAGTATATGCTATGAACACAGAACTGACAATGTTTACCTGTGAGTGGTCGTACTGGGCTCTCTCTGACAACGCTATCAGCTGGCCGTCGTTGACGCGGATTGAGCGTTGGATCTTCGGACTCAACATGGTCTACAGTCTAGAATAATAGTCGTGTTATACTTATTTATATAGAATAATGAATAATGACCTACAAGCGATCGCTCCTACTGATTTTGATGATAATAAGTGTCCATCATCTTCACCCTTGAACCATAAGCCTCCACTGCGTTCTTAAGAAACTATTCTGATGAAGAAGAAGTGTTTCTGGATTATCAATGAAGATGTTGGAACTTAAATCGTAATTTCTAATTGCTAAGGACATAAGCAATGCAAAGTGGTAGTTGAATTTATTCTTCCTATTCAGTATCTATAAATATTTAATCATTACTTATGTTTTTCCTATTAAATAAACCAAAACATTTTTTAAATATTACCTTTTATTACCACTTACCTTGAGAAGAAACACAAATTAAATAAATATTTTCCATTAACTTTATAAAAAATACAATTCTTACATTGTCACTAACTTTGTACAAACAGATTTCAGTTAATATTCTGGTTAATTTATATGCGTGACCGTCATATTCAATAAGCTATTAAAAACTAAACGAATTTATAAAAATCTGCTATTATTAAAGAAACGTTTTATTATTATTGTTTATATTATACTATGACTTACATATATTTATTGCGTTTCCACGAGAAAATACTTCAGATCCGAGTTTTTACGCATCACGTTACTTTTCACATAACCGTTTATAATTTGATAATCGATTGAAACACTTGAATAAACATAGACTTATTGTACTTATAATCTTATATTAATAAAGATACAACATCAGAAACATTAACAACAGTATAGAAAAGGACAACTTTAAAATATAACATACAAAGATAATACGAGATGAGAGCGCCTGTTGATTTCTGAGACGCAAATTTCCTGGAACGAATTTGTCACAAAAGATCACAGGCGTTATTGGCATTAAGATTTGAGAGTTTACGAGAAGAATTCAGTTTGTCAGTCTGTCATAATAAGTGGTGTCCATTCTATCGTATGTTTGTAGTGAGCGGTCCTTCGTCGTCGGAGGCCGCGGGTCTACTGCCGGGATAGCACCTGTAGCTGAATCGACTACTGCGCGCGTGCGTGTCGCCAATGACGTAGGAAATATGTTACAGAGCTACGAAAATACAGAGTTGAAATACCACTTTTAAACTTAAATTAATCTTTTACATACATTTAAAAAACAATATATGAATTTGGTACTATATTTAAAATTACGTGAACTTTATTTTAGACATTAGGAAAAATAGTTGTTCATGTATAATCTCTATTGGATAAACAAATTGTGTTTGTAAGTTCTGTAAGTTTGTAACGCTGTGACACAGTTTAAACTCAATTTTGTGAAAATGTGATGCATCCCGTGCGGCGTACAGGACTTAGGAATCGAGAACAAAAGTGTAAAGTGCCCTTCATTTGCCTTTACAGAGATTATTATACGACTTATATCTCTTTATTTACTTAATATATATGCGAAAAGCTAATTTAAACATAGAAAATATTTAATTGTTCTACGGTACTGTACTATTAGTAACGGCGCACGGTTAATATTCCGTATTAATAATATAAAACCTGAATAAAAATTTCAAAAGCTAAGTAAAACGTAAAATAAATAAAAAAAATTGCGTATTTAATCCGTGTCTTTAGTGATATAATTTAACCCTCTAATGCATTCAACCGCCTTGAGGCGGACATAAAACCACACTCTTGTAACTTGCTCTGTATGTAAATTTACTTGCCAATCTGCATAACACCGCCTAGAGGTTACTAATAGGTATACGTGAATTTTGTTGGTATGGAGGGGATCATGCCATGAAACGTGGTCGAGCGGATTCAGTCACATGTTTGCGGACAAGTGGTGAGGTTACATGCATAAATTGTTCTGCGTGAATGTCCAATCTTTGTGTAATAATTATACGTTTGTGGAACTTCGGTTGAAGCAGAAAAAATTATTGGTGAGTGACTAGATACCTTTATTATACATTTCTTCATTTGAGTGGAGTCGAATCAAATTTGGTGTCCTTCTTTGGGCCCATTTGAGGACCCCGTCTTTAGGCGGACTTATGCATGTGACTCAAAATAAAAATTTCTTTCGACGAGCTACAATATTTTTGACTTGTGTTGGTATGCGGTAGATAAAGTATATATTTTCAGATATGGCAAACCAAATGCGTAAAGATTTCATAAAATTATCTGAAATGGGTGAAGAGGAGATCTGGCAATTGCTAGATAATATTCCTACTGATGATGAAGGGACAGACGATGACAACGATGACGACGTTGATAGCGATCAAGGCGCCCCAAATCTTGATTTCATGCATACTGAAGATGAATTGGAACCACTCACTGACGAATCTCAGAAAACGGAAATACCTACTAATACAACAGAATCGGGCAGTGCAGTGTCAACAATTTGTCCGATTGTTCCAGAGCAACTTGATCAAAATGAAGAAATAATTTCGCTTATGCCTGACCACACAGAAGAAATTGCTGTACAGGAATCCGCGAAACCCTATCGACGCCGCAAACGTCCTCGTACCCCGGAGCCAACAGAAGAAGAAGACGGTCCCGTTGTTCAAGCTCTCGGTGTAGTGGATGATGTTGCAGACATGAAAAATGATTCTCCACAATTCAAATCTATTGTTTGGAAAAAAAGAATCTTCACCTTCATGTAAATGAAGTGGTTTTTAGAGGTCAAAAAGAATTACCGGAGACGATTACCAGATTGGACACACCTTATAAATGTTTCCGTTACTTTATGAACGACGCCCTGTTTGACCATCTTGTTGAACAATCAAATTTGTATGCAAGGCAAAAGAACATAAGAACAAACTTCAGTGTCCAATCCGTTGATTTGCGAAAATTTGTTGGCATTCTATTGTATATGTCGGTTTATCGCTATCCAAATGTGCGATCATATTGGGGAAATAATTCCTTTGAGGCAATTCGCCAAACAATGCCCGTTTTGCGATTTGAAGCAATACGCCGGTACCTCCATTATAACGACAATGCAGCAGTAGTTACACGAGGTGACCCAGGATATGACCGTCTTTATAAAGTTCGTCCCTTGGTAAAACATTTCAATGAAAGATTTCTATCAGTGCCCATGCCTTCTAGGCTGTGCGTAGATGAACAAATGTGTGCCACAAAAATGACGGGATCCCATTTGCGCCAATATATGCCCAATAAGCCACATAAGTGGGGCTTCAAATTTTTTTGTCTTTGTGATACTTCCGGATTTTCGTACTCTTTCGAAGTATACACTGGTGCCGGAGATAACGTGATTTTTGATGGTATGCCAGATCTTGGGGCTGCGTCAAATGTTGTAGTTCGCTTGTCAAAACAAATACCAAATTTCGTAAATCACATCCTATACTTCGATAATTTCTACACGTCCCTTGGCCTGCTTACGTATCTCCGAAGTAGAGGAATTTACAGTTTGGGAACTGTGCGAGTAAACAGAGTACCCAACTGTAAATTGTCTAGCGATGCAATTTTGCAACAGAAAAAGGTTGATCGTGGTTACTCAGAAGAGTTTGTAGGTACTGCATATGGTATTGATATATCCTCTGTGCTATGGAATGATACGAAAACTGTGCGCCTATTGTCTACCTACGTTGGAGTAAAACCATTTGCGTCTAAAAACATAAACAAACAGATTTCAAAAGTAACACGTTGGGATAGAAAAAAGAAAACCCACTATGACATTGACTGTCCACAAATCATCAAAGAATATAATCGGCATATGGGGGGTGTCGATTTGATGGATGGCTTATTAGGCCGTTATCATATTCGTATGAAAACCCGGAAATGGACCAACCGAATTTTTTATCATATGGTCGACGTGGCAATGGTGAATGCTTATATACTTTATCATCGGTTGCATCCCCATGCAGATAAAATTGAGTTGCCAACGTTCAGAACACAAGTCGCAGAATCACTCTGCGTGTGCGGCACTATTCCAGTAAAACGAAGCGTTGGCCGACCATCCAATACGACACCGCCACCAAAGATACCAACAGCGAAACGAGCCTATCTGCCAACCGATGATATTCGTTATGACCAAATTGGCCACTGGTGCGTTTTTAGGGATCGGTCTGGCAAGAAGCAGTGCAAATACCCTAAATGTAAATCGGAAACTCAAGCATACTGCACTAAATGCAATCTATCTTTGTGCAGTTCAACAACAAAGACATGCTTTTATGATTTTCATAACAAATAGTAATTGTAAAATACAGAAAGTCTCACTCAATGTATAATAAAGGAAAAGTTTTTTAATACTACTCACTGCATGCGTCCGCCTAGAGGCGGATGATTGTTTTTTACCTATAACAGCCGCACCTGATAACAAAATCAGTTTTCTTCTTCATATTTGTTGTTCTAAATATGAATCTAAAATTAGCTGAAATTTTCAATACGATAGAAAATTCATGCATTAGAGGGTTAAACTAAATTTCTGTAACAAGTTAAAGTATACAAACTGTATCTATTATTGTCAGTTTCATCCCAAACGTGTGAACTGATTTCGATGCGGTTTTCTTCATTTGAAAGTCAATTTCCTTGCGGTAGGACTCGGTTATGTTTGGTCAATGGTGTAGGAGTAGGACCTCTTTTACAAAATGATGTAAGGAATTTTGGCCTATTAGTACTCGATTAAATGACTGACGCGTGCTAATATAATAGTTAAATCACAATGAATGAGTAGGGAGTTCTTTACTTAATATTTAATCTTTTTTTACTACATACTGATAATATTTTAAATTTTTCCGATCCACAAATAATTTAGCGTTTTTATTTTTTTTTTCACAACGATTTACTCTAATAAAATATAGTTTAGTCGGATACATAGCATTAATTATTCACATTTATCATTAACGGACAACACGATATTAGTTTCATGGTATAGCGACGTAGGGTTACATATATTTATAATATTGCAACACATATATATTTTCATTTCATGCTGACCGGTTAATGAAATATGAAAGGAATTGAAAGTTTTTTTATTACCTCCTTTCCTACCTATTTGAAATTGGCAGCACATTCTCAACTTATTTTCGTTGGAAATATCCGTGGGAAATGAGACTAGTCTCAGGCCAGTAAATCATATGAGAAACTTAAGATATAATTTCATATCAAAATATAAATAAACCTCATAATCATTATTTATGTGGTATTTGAGCAATATTTCAGTAAATGTGTTAATATGTCTATATACTACCATACCATAAAGTAAAAACTTTTAAAATTAGACATATAAAGTTATTGCTCGGTATTTTTTATTTTTGATTTAAAAACTAGTAAACTATAATTATTACTAAAGTTTGTTACTTGTTACAAAACTACTATGTAATGTATCTGTCCTTAAAAAAACTGTTTGTCAAATGTCTTATGTCATGAGCTATTGTCAGACGTCACTATTGTCATGACTTGAGTGATAAAAAATTGTTGAAGTCTTGTCTAAATAAATATATAAACAGACTAGTATTGTTAGGTTTACGACTAACGATTCATTTCCAACGTAATTGTTTCTTTCCCAATTAATGTCTCTGACAGTTTTTCGTTTTGGTTTTTAAGACGATTTGTCACCAATCGGCCGGCTATCTATGTTATGATTGTCAGTGTTCTGTAGGTAGTTATGGCTTCGGTATCAAAAAATGATTTTGTGAACAGATTGTTGAATTTCCGTCTCGAAGAAGGAGCAGGCGAGGAACAGCCACCGCAAAATATGCTGCCCTCGAACCAGCAATCCAGGCAAGGAAGCCACGTCGATGAGGAGACGGGGCACGCGAGCGAACCTATGCCTTCCTCGTCAGCCATCGAGAACCTCCAGCCGACGAACAACAATAATGGCCGTCTTCACAACTGGCAGGCGACTAAAACCACGGTGAAGGAGCGCTTGTCATTTCTGTTCAATAATGAAATACTGTCTGATGTTCACTTCATAGTTGGTAAAGACACAAACCAGCAAGTGATACCTGCCCATAAGTTTGTACTCTCAGTTGGGAGTGCAGTATTTGATGCCATGTTTAATGGGGTGCTAGCAACAAAATCTGATGAAGTAGAACTCCCAGATGTTGAACCAGCAGCATTTCTACATTTACTCAAGTTTCTATACTCAGATGAAGTCAGGATTGGGCCGGAAAGCGTCATGACAACCCTGTACACCGCTAAGAAATATGCTGTTGCAGCACTGGAGGAACATTGTGTTGATTTTCTTAAGAGCAATCTAGGTACGGACAATGCATTTCTATTACTGACCCAGGCAAGACTGTTTGATGAACCACAGCTGGCCGCTCTCTGTCTGGAGATGATCGACAAGAACACAACGGACGCACTAAATGCCGAGGGCTTCACTGACATAGACCAAGATACATTGAATGCCGTATTAGAAAGGTACTTGTTTTTATTTATATTGAAGTAAAATAAACTGATTGTAATATTTCACTGGTATATCTGCAAGGATAGCCTCTGGATATTATTCTGTCAACAAGGTTAGCAATATACATTATAATTAAATACAGTCTTTTATAAGCCATCAACTGTTTAAATTTCATTTTGTCCTTATTAGTAACAAAATATAGTTAAAATCAGTGTTATATTTTTCAACACATCTGTGTGACTGGTCGGAGGCCATCTTGAATATTACCACCAAAATAAACTTTTTTTTTTTAAATATTTCTCTGATTGATATAAATCCTACTTCCAGAGACACTTTACGAATCCGCGAAGCGAAAATCTTTGCTGCGGTGCTTCGGTGGTCGGAGGCGGAGTGTATCCGACGACAGCTGCCTGTCACACCCAGCAACCAGAGGATGGTGCTGGGCAGAGCCTTCCACGCTATCAGATTCCCTCTCATGTCAGTGGAGGAATTTGCGATGGGTCCAGCTCAAAGTGGACTATTGGACGACCGAGAGATAGTCCAATTATTTCTATACTTTACAGTCAATCCCAAACCGAATGTAGGTTTCCTGGACACTCCACGATGTTGCATGACCGGTAAGGAATTGACCGTGAACAGGTTCTCGCAGACTGAATCTCGTTGGGGCTACAGTGGAACGACTGATAGGGTCAGATTCACAGTGGATCAGAGAATTTTTGTCGTTGGTTTTGGGCTGTATGGATCGTATTTCGGACCTTCGGAATATGAAGTGCACTTACAGGTAAGGTTTATATCAATAATAATTCTAGACCTCTCAGTAGCTATTATAAATACCAGTTAAATCAGCCTCGTCCAAATTTTTATCTAGACTATTGTAAGAGGATCAAACGAAACAACTGAATTAAAAAGTTTAGTGTTATCTTGTCTGGTTAAAGTGTAGACGTTGCTCTCGGGCAATGATCAATACAATTATTGATGATTTGTCCTATATTGTACTGGCGTCGATCGCCTCAACGACAAAGAATGATCTTTTGACATATTCTGATTGGGACTTAATCCAGCGATACACATTAAACTCTGTATTAAAATTACTACCAAATAACAACGTCCCTCTCTCGATCTATAACAGATAATTCACCTGGCCACCAAGAAGGTGTGCGGCTCCAACACGACCACGTTCTGCTGTGACGGCTCCGACGACACCTTCCGCGCTATGTTCAAGGAACCGGTCGAGATACTCCCTAACACCTCGTACATAGCCAGCGCTAAACTCAAGGTGACTAGTATACTGACTACATCCAGCTATTACCTAGATACAGACTAAGAACTAACCTAAAACTTACTTGATGAGGGTTAACAGCTCTAAGTACTAACCTTTGAGCTGGAAGCGCCTATGATAACCTTACTTAGACTACTTACTGGATAAACAGTAGTCATCAAGCGAGTAGTTACCCGCCTAGTCTTATATGTGAATGTGGACTTAAGGAGATGTTCACTATTGATGCCATCAGCTTTCACCCACAAGGACATCTATACTTTGAAAAACACAAAAAGCTTAATTCATATTGTTCAGAGAACATTATAAACGATAATAACTCTGGTTAATACTCTACTACACTAGTATCGAATAGAATAAAGGAATTATATACACGCTCGGGAGTATGACACCTGGAGTATGAACAGATCTTTGCATGAGCAGCTGCTATTTACCACCTTGTCTTTAAACTAAGCCTGCAAATAAGTTTAAACTCCAACTGTGACACCTAACACGAACTGTTACAGCCTTAGTCCAAAGTAATATAATGAAAACTTTCCGTCAATCTATATTACCATAAATGATATTTATATTTCCAGGGCACCGACTCGTACTACGGTACTCGCGGCTTGAGGCGAGTCACGGCTGACTGTAACAACGGGGAGAAGGTGGTTTTCCAATTCTCATACGCGGCCGGAAATAACAATGGGACCTCGGTGGAAGACGGACAGATACCGGCCATCATATTCTATATATAATACAGTATTCGACCACATGGTCGGTCTAGACTAGATCTCGTTAGACTAAAGCTCCTTCACATTAGACTTGTTCCCAGAGAGGGTTATATAACGACCGTCTGTGTGGAAACGCACTAATGTTCCTCGCTGTTTTAACATTTCTATCAACTATCATATGTTCTGTAATGTTATGTGTAATGATTACTAAATTACTAATAATCATAATTATATCTTGTATGTATATTAGTTGTTGGACGGAGTGAATGAAATTTTAAAGTTTTACCTTGTAATAAAAAAAAAACAATATGTCTCATGGTCTATAAATGTAAATTTGAAAAATGATTATATTATCAATTTGAAAAAAGAAATATAAATGATAATGTATTTGTATAGATTTAAGTTAATTTTTAAAACATAAAATATATCGTTGGAAATTCATCGAACTCGTATTATGTAATCAAATTGAAACAATCCTTTTATATTAATAAAACTCTTATATACATCAGAACATATACATACATATATATATATATATATGTATAATTTGTACATAATATATCACTACAGTTTCTATCAGCTGTGCCTAAAGGAAGTGCCCACCAAATCACATATTATATATGGATCTAAACACATATATATTTATATATATATATTTCTAGTCATTAATATCTCTGTTGGTGTACGGGGAGCGTTTAGTTTAGACAAGTTCCTTTAGCACATTTAATGTTATGTAGGAATTGAGCCGTGTACTGTGTAAGCATATTTTTCAAAACTTTTATATAGACGCTTAAATTATAATAAAGTATAGAGAATAATTTTTGTTTTCATTTCATAGATATCACTTTGGATGCAAACACGAACTGTATACCATATTTTGTTTTTTTTTATGTCAAAGAGGCAACCGAGCAGGCGGCCTACCTGATGGAGGTAGTACCGTCACCCATGGACCTCCGCAAAAAAATTCACGGATGCGTTGCCACCGTTATGTGGGGAAGAGGGAGAGGAAAGGGTGGGAAAAGGGAAAGAGCATATATTTAAAAAATATATTCAATAAACCTTTTATAATATAAATAATAGTTACTCTACAGGCAATTATTATACACAAGAACACACTGTAGTACCTGCAATGTTCATTAGTGTTATAACACAATTTGAATTAAAGCGAGTGTACCTTTCTGTCTCCATTCAATCAATTAAATTTAACTTAATTCTAAAAAAATTAAGTGAAAATTTAATTAAATTTTCAGTTTCATTAAGTTACTAGTATATCACACGGGAAAATCGAGAATTTGGCAACATTTATAAAAATATGTATTTTTCATTTAGAACAATGCCCTCCCTAATTATTGTATATGCTAGTTGGAACGAAGTATCTGTTTGTGTTTTCAACCTATTAATTTATATATTTTCTTGTTGCAGTTTATGTGTTTTAAAAACTTTGGAAAGAATATCAAGAAAAAGATTTTCCATCACATTTTTGTATTAGTGGAAATCAACATTAAAAATGTGAAAAATATTAGATATTTTGTTGCCATATACATTAGTTTAATTGTTAATGGCACAGCTTATTCGTGAAACCTTATAATAAAGAAATAACCTTGGTATACTAAAAATGCTTTATAATTAACATTTATTGGTATTCATCATCATCATCATCAGCCTATACTGGTCCACTGCTGGACATAGGCCTCTCCAATTGCACGCCACTGAGATCTATTTTCGGCTACTCGCATCCAGCTCCTGCCAGCCATCTTGCGCAAATCGTCACTCCACCTTGCCTGAGGACGTCCTGCACTACGTTTGCCGAGACGCGGTCTCCACTCAAGAACTCGTTTACCCCAACGGTTGTCGGTTCTGCGGCTAATATGGCCAGCCCACTGCCACTTCAGCTCGCTAATCCGGTGGGCTATGTCGATGACCTTGGTTCTCTGCCGAATCACCTCATTTCTGATGCGATCCCTCAGAGAAACTCCGAGCATAGCCCTTTCCATAGCTCGTTGGCGACTTTGAGTTGGTGAACTAGCCGTACCGTTAGTGTCCACGTTTCGGCTCCGTAAGTCATTACGGGAAGGACGCACTGATTGAAAACTTTCGTCTTTAGGCATTGTGGGATCGACGATGTTAAGACTCGGCGTAACTTCCCAAACGCTGCCCGACCCAGCTGAACTCTTCTACTCTATTGGTATTCTGTGCGTCTTAAACAAAAAAAAAAACAAAAATGACAATGTCATTTGTCAACGTAATAGTGACTGTCTTAAATCTTGGCCGCAAACTTCAGTTCACTTCACACAAATGACATTTCTGATAGTTATAAAACAATTGTAAATAATAAACTAACGAATAGAATAATTGTGAAAACGTGATGTTCCAAATTTAAATAAAACTCAAAGGAGTACAATGGATGTAATTATATACAAAACAGTGAAAATTCCTTGACAGAGTGTAAGGATGTATTCAAAGATGACATTAAATAAGTTATGGTGTAACGATCCCTCGGCCGTCAGGCTGATCCCATCTCATTCTGCCAGTCTTCGTGTTTCTTTTCCAGGCTTTTGGAAACGGGCTTCGTCTTTTCTATGGCTGTCAATATATCCGAGAGAGTTATTTTATCCTTGCGACTATTGAAACCTGAAAGGGTTTGCTAAAACTGTTATATTGTCCGTAGAATATATATGAGAGATATAAAAAAATAAATGTCTTAATGAAGAGCCGTCTTTGTAATGGCTCAATAAAGAATATGCGTTTAAATAGATCGAGCATTATCCTGTACACCTTTGACTTGTTTCGTCCCCTTCACATGAATCATGAAAAAAAAAGTTTTATAGTGAAACTCACTCTTGTTCATATGTGGCATCATTTTCCTGACGCCGGCCATGAGAGCCTCCTTGCAGACAAGCTTGATGTCACTCCCTGAATACCCCTCGGTCTTCGCAGCCAACTCTTCGAAGCTAACCTTGGGCACCAGCTCTATGTTGTCGCTACTCAGATACATCTCGAACAGTTCAGTGCGCGTTTTAAAATCTGGCAACGGTATAAATATTCTCTTCTCCAGTCTTCTCAGTATCGCCGGGTCGATTTCCCTTAAAAAATAGGTATTGTGACACTTTTAAGAATAGACGATTTTTTTTAAGTTCCTATGGTATTAAAATGAATCTAATATTTTCGGTTACTTCGCGTTATGTTATATTTTTGTAAAACTACATCCTGCCGACGTTTCGTTTACTTTGCCAAACAAAAACAGGATACTCGACAAATTTTAGGAAGTTATTTAAATTGGTCATTATATTATCTATGAAAATCCCAATCAAAGTCTGAATTATAAGTCAGACTGACAACACTTGTAAAGGCGCCAATTACTGTCTACTGAGCCTATACATTTTTAATAACGATTTTTTTTGTATAATTTCTTATGAAAGCCCTAAATGTTAAATAATAATATTAAAATATTTAAGTAACATTTCGTTCATATCATCATTACATCGTTTTCCCCATGTTTCGTCTACTAACCATGGCATATTACTGGTGAGTAGGACGAACACGCCCCTCCCGCCGGAGACGCCGTCCATCTCGACCAGCAGCTGTGACGTCAGGCGGCGGGAGGCCTCGTGCTGGCCCCGCCGTGACGTCACACACTCAGCCTCATCCATGAAGATGATAGACGGAGCGTAGTAGTTCGCCAGCTCGAATAACACCTGACAAGCGATCATCAGCGCTCAAGCTAGTTTTGCTTTGTTGTGTTAGCCTGTTTTGCAAGCTTTTTGTTTGCATCCGACAGAATAACTTGCCGGAAATACTGATTCAACACATTTATATCGGCGTCTCCTTGTATATACGAAAAGGATTGAAAATATCAGCTAAGGTGTATCAAGATACAGTCTTGGATCATTTAAATGAAACTAATATATTTCGGATTTACTACGCGAATTTTAGTATTTTAAAAAACTACATAATCTCGACGTTTCGGTTTCTTTTCAGCAACCAGTTTAAAATAATAAGATCCGCGTATTATATCCGAAATATATTAGTTTCATTTAAATGAATAAAACTCGCGAAAGTCTTAGATCTCATTAGTCCTAGATAATGTTGTGAAACCTCTAAGCAATAGATTTTTTTTTAAATTTACCGTGGACTTCTCAACAAGACCTGATCTCACGACACAAACCAACCAAGCCTGGCTTTAAACCAACGTTCACCTCTTTAAGAGCTGAAGGTTGGTCCTCATGTAGCCCAGACCTCGGCCTTTTAGACTCTAAATTATAGTCAGTTTTAGAGGACACGCCATGCTCCAAACTAAAAGGTGACATTGAGTTTAAAAAAAAATCTTTGAGCAGTGACGATATTTCCCTTGGAAACAGTGCGTAAATTCAGATTCATGACCACACAGATTGAAGGCCTACATAAAACCGAATTGTGGCCTTTTGGAATAGAATATTTTATGCTAAAGTTTTAATAAATATGTAGGGATGCAATTTAATAATAATACATTAGTTCCTTAAGTAAAAACGCGTTTTCGTTTGTAACGGAACTCATCACTGGACTGCAGTTGTTTTAAACTGAGCAACATGTGTCGCACTCTCGTCGGTCGTTTGACAATCATATTTTATAATCTATTCGAACATAGCTCGCATTGAATCTCATTATGTGATCTACATTAAACTTTTCTCCAAATCTATTAAATGCTTTTTCAATATTAAAGAAAATTTTCAATATAAAATTAACTATTATTTAAAAATTATTAAAAAATTCATATTACAAGGAATGAACTAAGAGGTCCAAGATAAGGGAAATGATTAACAACAAGAAGTCGTCCTGTGTCGCCTCTTTTATGTCCTTTTCCTTTGACCGCTGATCCGCTTTAAACTCGTTGTTATCTTTTGACTTTCCTTACTTCCCGGACGAGTATTAAATTTTATATTTCTTTTAATATTCAAAGCGTTACTTCAGTATATTAAGTTTGAATTAATATATTTAGAAGAAATTAATTAATAATAGATGAAAAATATTTAGACGAAGAAAGTTAATCCTTTTTGAAAGAATAATTTAAATTCGGCAACAAACAATACCGTCCCTAGAATAATACAACAGAGTCTCATTACAACCTGACCGATGGTTTCAGAACGCAAAATTCAGAAAAGAAACGTTTTTTATTTATAAACATAATATAATTAATGAATATTAATCAAAAAATATTCACGCGACTAAAAATAAATTAACTCTAGTAACGAATCCAATGGACTATACTTATATTGAATTCAGATAACAGAGAGATCTAAGACTTTCGCGAGCTTTATTCATTTAAATGAAACGAATATATTTCGGATACACTACGCGTCTACACCTCGTCTGCCCGTCATCACGGTTGCTGAAAGTAACCGAAACGTCGGGATTATGTAGTTTTAATAAAATAAAATTCACGTAGTATATCCGAAATATGTTAGTTTCATTTAAAAGAGATTATAATTTATCCAAGCAACAAAAAATAGTAAAAAAATTGCTGAGCAAAATCTTGATCAAACACTCTGCAACTAAACAGACACACAACAAACATAAGCCTCGAGCTGACTAACCTTCACAATCTTCTCGGACTCGCCCCTCCACTTGTTGATGATGGAGCTGCAGGTTATATTGAAGAAAGTGCACCCCTCCGCGGCCACCGCGCGCGCCAGCAGCGTCTTGCCCGACCCGGGCGGGCCGTGCAGCAGCACGCCGCGCCACGGCTCCAGCAGGCCCGTGAACACCTCGGGGTATCTGATCGCCGAATCATAAACAACGTGCGGTAAAAACGCCGACAGCGCATTTTGTTAAATAAAATATTATTACATCGTTCAGTTTCAGTTAAATCACAACCGTCAGCATCATTGCTAAAGAGAGCCACAGTTTTATGGAGTTAAGAATTAAAAATTCATACTATAAAGTGTCATTTATTAAATCGTGCTAAGTGCGACGTGTCCTCTGTTCGGGGATCACTCGATCTCAACACGCTCCGCGAATACCCTCCCACGTACTTCAAAGGATACACCACACACTCCATGAGTATGGTCTTGGCGTCCTCTAGGCCTTTGATGTCCGCCCAGCTCACGCCGGACACTCTCAGGATGTCCTTGTAGAGATACTCGGCGATATGTTTCTTCTCCGGCGCCATGTCGGCCATCAAACACGCAAGGGGCTTTCTATCCACTGCAGGGATCGCTTGCTCTGTGTTAGCTAAAATGCTCTCCTTAAATATAACAATATATACATATAGTCGTTTATAGACAACCATGTACAACAGTAAGTAGTTTATTATTGTATAATGTATTGATTCCAGTGTCTTTTTAATCATTGCCTTTCTTATATCAACATACAAATTTTCTATTTAAAAGTTTTTTACAGCGTCGAGGAGGTCTCTACTCACACAACACAAGAAAATAACGTTTGAGGAAACAACAGCAGAGACACATATCTTTCATTTCATTGAAGTGGTCATAGAATGAATAGATTTTATTCCTACTGTGAATTTTTAACTACGAATTAGAACATTAACCAAGAATTAAAGAATCCGATAGATTTATTGTTAGAATTTTTAGGTATTATGCTGCAATGAACACACAAGGTATAATAATATAGTACACAAAGTATAGTCACTAACGGAAAATCAAAATATATGAATAACCACTAAATTAATAATCAAGTTGGCACCTTTAATAGCTTGGTGACAGTGAACGTGGCGGGCAGGTCTGTGTCGGGGGCTCCCTGGCCAGGGTCCTGCTCCACCTGGGGCTCCTGTCGCGTCCTCCTGGTGTGAGGTCTCTTCACCGGCCTCTCGTCCACCTTCCGGCAGAACTGCGGCTGTTTGTTGAACCTGATGAGGTAGTAGCTGCAGTAGTCCTTGAACACACGTGTATCCCATATCAGAACCTCAACACATACTAAATCCTAAGAAATATAATAAATAAAACATGATTACTTGTTCTTCCGTCTTTAATTCGTGATCATCAATTGAATAAAATTTTAACAAATAACGATATCTAAGATTTTTTCGAGTACACATTTGAATGATAATAAAAAAGATAGATAGATTTTCATACAGACATATAATAATAAATCAGGCTTAGTATCCGAAAATCTGAGTTCCATTTAAATGTTATCTATACCTATAAAACTCTCAATTGAAACACTTCCAAAATATACATTCTATTTTGTTGTCAGAAAAAAAAAATGGAACAAGTTGTTCAAATATTATTTATATACGTGTCTCCCTCAGTTTATAAAAAAATGTTAAACTAACTGCAGAAGACTAACGCAGTGACAGAAACCAGTTCGACCAGACACAATAACACACACAATAGTGTAAATTAATTCTTAATTATTTCAAATCTAATTACCTGATCTGACTTATTTTAAAAACAAATGTTCATAGAGTCCATATTATTGATAAACGACATGCCATGGCGATGGTTACACTAAACATTTTCAATAATAAAACCTCGTTCGAGATCACGAAAGTTAAATCCATAATTTTCAAACCAAATACGTTGAATTGATTTGAATTGAGAACAATTCTAAAGTAGACCGATTTCAAAAATGTATTGGCGATTTAGTAGAAACGAAATAATACGTTGAATTGATTGGAATTAAGAACAACTCTAAAGCAGACCGACTTGAAAAATTGGCATTCTATTAGAAACGTTTTACTCTCGTCCTTTAAACACCCACTTACTGCATCCAACTAGGTACTAATTGCATACAATCTTTTAAGGTTTTAACCTTTCCTTCGTTCTTTTAACTCAGTAGATTATAGTTCATCATTTTTAAATACAATCCTTATAAATTGTTTGATAAATACGATTAAACGTACAAGAAACAACAAAATAAAAATTATACACCAAATATATTTTTAACACAAATACAAAAGACATATTATTAGTAATAATTGTTATAATAAATTATAACAAGACGCGTGGGATTAATATGAAGGTAGGAATTAGAAACAAAATATACGACTTTGACGTCATCACATTGGCAACACTGAAAACAGAATGAACAATAAACTAAGTCTATATTAAACAGATCTTTAAATGAGACGCGGTATTTATTCAAAAGTATTGGACAAATTAATCAAAATAACTCTCACAATAAGGAATAGTTTTTTAAAACATTAAAAAATATCTTACAATTACTTTCTGTTGCTCGTGAATAAAAACATGGCGCATCTTTGACCTCGTCGATGGAACAAAGAAAAAACGTGAAAGAGAAAATTTATACGAAGCAAAGAATTTCTAGTCATTTGGATTTTTTAACAATCCTAAACAATGCTAACATAATATTATATACGAATAACGGTAAATATGTGCCAATGACGACGCCATTTAAACAACGTTAATTTATAATTCACTAACACGTATTTGAATAGATAGTAATCTTCTAAACACACACATATTATTTTGGCAAATGTAATGTTCAATCAATTTCAAACTCAAAAATCTCGACCGTGTCGCGGCGTCCGCTAGTCTCATTCATACTGGCCGACATCCAATTTTAAAGCACAATGTTATTGTAAATAAAATTGTATTATTTGAACGTCGGTTCAAAAAAGTTAACTGTCTTCACCAACCCTAATGGCCGCCATCAAAAATGCGGTAAAATATTTAAATGACTGCGGCAAATTCCTTTTTTAAATATAACGGATAAGTTCCGTCAACTTCAGTGTTTACATTATAAGATTAAATTTTAAAATGCAAATTGTTAGCGTCGTGGATTCTTTAACAATTGAGCTGAGCTTACTAAGGCATATTGACCTAGTACCTACTTACATGTTTCTACACTATGATGCCAAACTTTGTACATTGCACGAAACGTGTGACCTTAATTCCTATATTCTTTTACGAGCAAAATACTAGGATAATTTTCTCACAACTAAAACCTTTTTCATTGTTCGAGTGGATTTATAAATGGTTTTAATTTAAGTAATACATTCGGACGATCAATTCTGTCAGTTAAAAGTCATTCATTCACTCGTTCGTTCGTTCAGACAAATGTGTCTGGTCGTTGCTTTGATCGTGTGAATGAGTTCCATTGAGGCAGCGTTCATGTCGCGGTAAATGGGTCGTCAAACCAAATTGACTTTGATGTGTGTAGCCTTACCACAAGTCGACACCCTCTGACTACACACGGATAGTTTACAGTTTTTATTCATATACGAATATGAATGTAAAACAAGAAACTGTCTTTAGGTTGACGATTCGACCTCAAACTAACTCCTTAACTATTGTAGGCCTACCACAAATTTACACTGTCTCACTACATACACAGCGTTTTCAGTTTTCATTAAAAAATCTTAGAATATTTTAGTAATACCGGTTATTGAACATGAGACGGGTAAAATAGTAAGCATACTGGTACGGGTTTATCGATGATATAATGGAGACCGTTTTCTTCAAGCACTTCGCGTCTTTTAAAATTATTAATAATCATCCCAAAAAGCTTTTTAAAGGTTCTTGTGATGGATTAGTTGGTATATTCTCAGTTTTGTTGCTTCATAATAAGCGTATGTCTTAAAAACCACCACAAAGACGGAAGCCTATTGACGACAATGTACACATAATATGTAATTATTGCATCTGTCAAATTGTGTAACTATTTTTTTTAATATCAGAGACTTTGATCACCACTTAAGTAAACCTTTATCACCATTTGTCGGCCAAGTCAAACCTTTTTCTATATTTATTTATGTATATTGTGCATTATTATAAAGTTACCTGTAGTATGATGTCCAGGTCGATGTTATCACACAGCACATACTCGTCAGTGATCCCGGCTTCGCTCGTGAAGGCTGCGGCAGTGTTCATATACCCTTCCTGTTTAATGAAACCCAGTACCAAATATTTGAGAATACGCTTTCTAGTGCGGAACAGAGCCTCTTTCTGAAAACATTGTATTATGCTATCAAGACTAATAAAATTTAATAGTATACAATGTATACTATTAAATGTATACTATACATCCATAATGGGCCACAGGTTATATAAATCGACCAAATATTATATATGCAGTGCACAGATTAGTAAAAATAATGTTTATTGAATCTTAATAATACGTAAACCGTAATATTGTAAACGACTGATACTAAAAAAAAAAAACAATTTTATTATTTATACAAACATAATATATTGTAATAGTACGTCTGTATGCAGTCGATATTAGAAGTGTTCGTTCTGAAATTCTAAAACATAAAAACAACGACTGAGCTGAATTCATGCCGACCTTGACCGTTACAAGTTTTGACAAACGAGTGTTCGGGACTTAGGAAAAATGCTGTTTTTAAATAAGTACATTCTTATATAACAACTATTAATAAAAGTATCATAGAGGAGAGAACGAGCAAATAAATTAATATTTTATTAATAATTATATACATACTATATTATTGATTGGGGTTTACTTACAGCCTCCAACTTCCGCATTTGGCTCATAGGTCGATTAACTCCAGTCATTCCGTTAATTATAAAGATATAATATATTATCGTAAATAATCACTGATGCTTTGTCAATAGGCAGTCACCGTAACCAGGGGTTGTTTTTGGTTGCCAAGTGATATGTGCTACTGTTTGACAGCTCACCCTGTTTAGGGGACATTTGAGGTATTCGTTCAATGCACGCGGGGTAAAAATTTTAAATATAACAACACCGAAACAAATGAAATATTATATATATATATATATATATATATATATGTTTCTTTATTATATCGAATAAATATAGATTATCATATTAGCTTTGTAAAATTGAAAGGAATTTCAATGTAATAAAAAATTTGTTACGTATAGTATTTTTTTTATTTAGTCTATGTGAACATTACAAAGATTGAATTTTTAGTTCCTAAAAATAAGTCAAAATTATATATTATAAATATTTTGACCGATTCAGTATGCACTAATGCTTACGAAGCATTATGCCGAACATCGAAAAAGCGTATTCCGTATTCTCTGAAGGACATCTTTGAATTTCATGACCCCGGGTAAGACGGGGCACATATAGTCGTTGACATAATTCTAGCGAATTACCCTAACAGGCTTTAATGATCGGTTTAGGGAGATTAGACTTAAGTTCATACTACATATATTTTTATTTAATATTATAAGTAGATGAAACTAATATTTTCGGATGACTGCGCGTATTTTATTATTTTTAATGCTACACACTCCCGAGACCCGACGTTTCGGTTACTTTGCAGCGACCGTGATCGCGGGCAGGCGAGATGTGAATGTCGTAATATCAGTTTTTAGAAATAATAAAAAACGCATATTAATCCGAGAATATTAGTTTCATTTAAATGAATACTCGCGAAAGTCTTAGATCTCATAAGTAGAGTCTTTGATATTATGAAGATTATGAACATTAAATAGATGGAAGAAATCTTCTTCGCGGTCTGCGCATTTCCGCAATGTCGATCTGCAGTGATGTCATCCCGCTTTACGCATTAACATAAGGAATATGTTAAAATATGAAAGTTTTATATAAATAAGACAGTATATAATACAATTATTACTATATCAGTTATTAATTAATGTTATTATATATCTAGAACAATACTGACATATAAGCACATAGCATTGTGTCACTTACAAGAATGAGAAAATATTAAAAAAAACCTTTTCATTTTACATATATAACCTTCACTAAACCAAAGAGATTAATGTACTGGACGAAGTCGCTAAAAAAACATTAAGGTAAAGATGAAAAGTCGTTGTAATTAAAAAAAAAGTAAATCAAATAAGACGTTTCGTTTTTCACAAAACACTATTGAACTTTTAACGTTTTGTAGTATGTGTGTAATCTTAATATCAAGATGATATTTTGCTTTCGTTCGGATGACAGTGCAATGCTGTCTAATGTAACACAATATGGCGGACAGTCCAGGGTGGCGTGTTCTTAGTAATTCGCTCTGCATTAAACAAATTAACAAATAATATATAAAGTGATTTTTTAACACGGTTTTATTAGCTTGGGTTGTATGAATGTAACGGAATCTTTGAGCTTATTTTTCACCGGTTTCTAGAAGTCTGAATAATTAGAAACTTTGCATACCTGTCAAGGACCGATGACAATGCAATAATTTGATACAAGTTAATCACCTCAAAATAAAATTGTAATAAAATTTAAGTTACTAACAGAATAATTTAATTAAGAGTAAAAAGCTTTGGGTGTTGATATTGAATATTTCAATCACTCCAGTGGCGACTATCCATGAAAGGAAAGATATTTAATTTAATCAAATGCAGCCCACGCTTTTTACTCTGAATGAAGTCAGTCTGTTAACAACTTAAATATTATTATAATTTTACCTTGAGCTGATTAACTATGAATGATTACTTGACCTTCTACTACTGTAATATAATGTCTTTGCAATTGATAATTTTTTTTCTATTTTTTAGTTCGGTTAGCTATAAAAGCGTGTTTTTATTAGTTTTTTAAACTATTATTTAATTTTTAT
Source organism: Danaus plexippus (assembly GCF_018135715.1). Lineage (NCBI taxonomy): Eukaryota > Metazoa > Arthropoda > Insecta > Lepidoptera > Nymphalidae > Danaus > Danaus plexippus. The sequence goes on from NC_083549.1 coordinate 8,062,435, forward strand.
TTATATCGAGGATACGGCAAAATGGCGGATCAATATATATTAATAGTAAGTAGGGCACTTTACAAATATAAATTTATCTCTTGAAGGGAATACCAAAATTTTGTTATTTAATATGTATTTATTATATTATTATTATATGTACATAAAATATCAAATTTTAATACTTAAATATTTATAAGCCGATCTTGATCTTTTTTGTATACAAAGATCAAATACATCAAAATGCAAACGTTCTTGTTGTGAAGTGGTTTCCAATAAATTGTTTAGGCAATCCTACGATTAGGATTCATATATTTAAAGTTACCTGTCAGAGAGTTGAACGACTCTAAACTGTAGTTTTTTAATCTGATAAACCAGCGTTTATCAGATATTTTAATATAAACAATTCAGTCTTAAACTGATCCTAGTCTGCTGCTGCGTGTCCTTCAAAGGACTAGTGATGTCGTCATCAGAAAACCGAGTTGTATGCTTAGTCTAAGCTTCTAATCTATAGATAGGTATATGTAAAAATGTTAAGTTGTTTTGTGTATGCTTCAAAAACTCAAAATTTTCTGCATCGATTCAGCTGAAATTTTGATACGCTATACAACAGGCTTCAAGGATTGTTTTTATAAATTTTTCACGATACTAACATACCCCTTAGTGCGCCTTTAACCAGCCAAAATTCTGCAACGACGCACGACTCGCGGTTAAAAATGATTGAACAAAATAGTGGAATCAATGATTTTAACGGAGCTTTTCAAAGGTGAAGATGTCCTCATTCCTCAAATTCCCACGATCCCGACCGATACACCGTTTCAATATAAAAGACTGCAATGCCCAATTCGATTGGCGTTCCCAGTTACAACTACCAAAGCTCAAGGTCAGCCTTTAGAAACGCGTGCTCCAGATTAGGATGTGGAATGCTTTCCACATGGACAATTCTATGTTGCGTGTTCCCGTGTTGGAAGACCAGCTAGCCTCTATATCTCCCCAAACAGAGAAAACAAAAAATATTGTACACCTACAAGTATTTAAAAATTAAACTTCAATAAAATGTACGCTGTCTTTTGTTGTTCACGGCGAAGCGTGGCAGGGCACGGCTAGTAGTTCACAATTTGTTTGCGGCCTTGGACTTTAACACAAGTTAATACTTAAAATACGCGGTCCTAACTGTCATATAGTAGCCATCCAATATAACGAATTCCCACAACGATGAATAAAAGTAACCTATTATTTTTATGCATACTATATATTAACATCGTCAATAAATACGAAAAATTTTCCGTTTCTCGCCACGTTAAAAGTTAATACTATTTTGTTAACATTAAAGAATTAAACTGAAAACGCTTCGTGTATAGTCTAACGATGTAACTCGGAATAAGAATCTATAAATATAAATAAAATTGGACTGTCTGTTTGTAGGTACTTTGTAATATTGTAATACCGTTTTTAATACATGCATATGAATATGGATATACGGTAGATACACCAAAATTTTTTACCATTTTGTCTGTCTGTTTGTTCCGGCTAAACTCTCAAATGGGTGGACCAATTTTGACGGGACTTTTTTTGGCAGGTAGCCGATGTAATAAGGAGTAACTGAGGCTTTTTATCCCGATCCTGAATCGAAATCGCTAAATAAAGTATATGAGGCTTTCCATTGTTTTTTTCTCTTTTTATGCAGACGGAATCACGGGTAACAGCTAGTAGTTTATATCTTTTAAAAATGACATGTACAATGAATGTATGTAATCCAGTTGAAACGCAAATTAATACAATATATTATATATTTATATATATTATATATATATATATATGCTTGAGTTACTCTATTTGAGAAAATTCCCTCAGTATAAAGCTTACATTAGTGAAACATTCTAGTACTCATAACGATAGCATTGCACGAGGTGTGACGACGTTTACACGTGTAACGAACAAAATACAACCTTAATTTTATTGTGTTAGATTTTATTTTAGTTTGAATTTATGTTTAAAAAATACTTATTCTTAGAGAACTTTACTGATGGGTTAAATTACATTTAAACTAATCACAATGAACTATGATCAATATTGAACTTCGATAATATACATTGTATTAATTTGGGTTTCAACTGGATTACATTCATTCATTCGTTTATTCATTCCTTCATTCGTTTATTCATTCCTTCATTCGTTCATTCATTCCTTCATTCGTTCATTCATTCCTTCATTCCTTCATTCATTCCTTCATTCATTCATTCTACATCACAATTTTAAAAGATATTGCCCTGAACTTCAAGCCGATCGTCCTACTGACCGAAGATAAAGTCATTACGAACTGACAATATTTTCTATTTTACGTACATATAAGTATATATATATGTATAAATGTAAAGATCTCCGAAATATTTAATATATCAAAAATATATTTTAACTCTTAAGTATACGATACGCGTGTTACATGAGTATGTTCTTAATGAATGCAGATTGAATTGAGGGTGAGTGAGGTTTAATGTCGGAGAGTGCTCTCCACCGGACACGACGAATTAATTTAATGCCTAATATTAGTACTCCAGCCTTTGACTCAGCTCACACGAACTCAACGCGCACTCACACGACGTTAAAAGTATTAAAACTGACAGATATACGTTCAGAAATATGTATTCATAAAAATAATTTCGCAGCAGACGGTTAATTTTTTTTTAATTTTAATGTTCATGAATTAGTGCGGTGAAAAGGCTTGTTATATGAATATATTATAGGAGGTACTTTTTTTATTATATGTTTGTGACACGGGTCCTTATCAAACCGATTTGTTATACGTTTTTCTTATTGTATCTTGAAAAATGATTATTAAATAATATTAATAATTCATTCAGTCGCTTATATATTAATAATTTATGTGATTTTAATTATCAAATTCTCTCATTTATTGTATTTCATAATTATTATTATTTTTTTGATAAAAACTCAAAAACCTTTATTATACTGGGCCCCGAAAATAATGTTATGCAATGTTGATTTTCCTGATATTATAAGACAATACAAAGCGGACTTAGCTTAAATACTTTTTAACTCTTCGTAAAATTAAGTAATATTTAAAAAAAAGGCTTTTATTCCAGTTTTGAGAATGCCATTTATTATGAACATTATTAAGCCCTTACATTTATTCTACTTCAAGTCTTTACTCAACTTTTTTTTTCTATCTAACATCTAAAAAATATCGTCTCTAAAATAGACCTCACTTCTTTTAAATTATAAAATAAAAATACAAAACTAAATATAGTATAGAGAGAGAGAGATTGTAATTTTTATACAAACATTAAACAGGTTTCGATAAATTAATGAAAACAACGAATGTATGAATAAAAAATAAATAATATTATCAAAAACATTTCTAGTTTGAATCGAAAGCGATTGTAGAAATTCAGTTTATTGGAAAAGTTTTGGAATATTCACTAACGATGAATTCAGGCGTCTGGAATTCATACAGTAGGTATGGGGAGTTAGCAATCAACTGCACAGTACACGCAGACTATATATATATATATATATATATATATACATATATGTATTAATTTAACATATTTAATGTATTACTTATTATGGTATTAAAAAAGGAGTTTTTATTGAAGAACTGTTTAAATTCTTATATTTTCTTTAAAAAGTATACCTTTAAAGCAGGTTGCTAACAAAAGAGGTATTACATTACATTTGAAAAAGGAGTATTTATGGAGAGATTTTGTTGGCAGGTTGTATAGGAAATAGGAGAGGATTTTAGATTTTTGTCCCTGATTATGAAAATAGTGAACTATAACTAAACAGAATCAAAACTCTTCCAACCATTCAGCTTTGAATTGAAATCAATTTTGTATTACAATATATGTATATATGTATATATGTATACCTTAATTATAAATGTAAAGACCGTAAATATTAACCCATAGCAATTAGCTTAACAGTAACACTATTACAGTCATATAAAGCTTAATTTATAAAAGCTGAAAGCTTAATTCATACAAAGCGTCTGTTTACAGTAAGCTGTTGCCGCGCTACCTCCATACAATGAAGCCGTGAAGTGTGAACCATTGTGCTAGTCGCTAGGGATGGACACGCGCTAATATACGTTAGCGATGTGCTTCTGTGAGATAACAAATTTGTATCACAGCTTTTATGTCGGGCATTACATCCCTTTACTTATATTTAAACTGTTATTTTTTCATTATTCATGTTCAGAAATCAGGGCAAAATATGTATGTATTTTTTGGTTCCATTAAATTTTTTTGATGTAACAATTAATAAAGCAAAATGTTTATATTTTTTTATTAATGAATAGGCATAATGACCTAATGAAATATATCTGAATATTATAATATCTTGTATTACTTTGCAAGTATTTCCGAATAATTTGAAGACAATCACATAAAATCTAAATGATAAAACAAACGTAAGCTGAATAATTCCAAATCCAAAAATGATTTGCGGGAAGCAAACAAACGGAATAAAGCGCGCCGCTGCCGGCGGCGGGCGGCTGCCGCAGTGGGGGGCGCGGGACGGCGGCACGGCAGTCGACTGCGGCCAGCCCGCGGAGCAACATGTCAGGCTCTGCGTTCCACTTCGCCGTCACGCTACTCGCCGCACTCGTCGCGCTCGCCGGTGAGTTACACCTTTCGTTTATTTGACAGTGACATGTGTCAGTTATATTTAGTGACTTTTAATTAAGGACTAGTGATTTTTATTTCAGGAGAAACTTCTTTTTACAATGTCTGTCTGCATTTTATTTTTATATATAATAACAAAAACCTAATTATATAAAATTTTTATAATTTATAACTATTGTTCTTATAAAAAGTATAGAATGAAACAGTGAACCCGGTAGAGATTTTAAAATTCATGTCACCAGTTGAAGAGTCTCTTGACATGAAGTTGAACTACAGCGACACAAACTTTAAATAAAGTTTACATTTTAACCAGAACAATGATACGTTAAATAAGGTAAAATAACTTGAAAATATGGCTCGAATCTCGATATATATACAATAATGTACATCAAATTATTCTACAACAGATAGACATTTTCTTTTATCTCAGGTTGTCTCGAAAACAAGGTTTTATTTAAGTAATATCAGTATATTTTTTAATGTCATAATGTTAAAACATAGATACAGCTTGTAATCCGACTCAAAATGACATTTTATGCATTTAAAAAAACACTTGACCTACAACCTTGGTATCAAGAAGAAAAAGGTCTTACACCTTAAACTCAAAGCCCGTAAAGTTTTTACCTAATTTTCGATTTAAAAAATAACTGAGATCAAAAAAAAGATATTTTTTCAAACTTTTACTTGTAAATAATTTCTTTAGAAAACTTAAATGTCTCAAAAGAATAAATTCATATGAAGTTTCATATTTTTTTATGTAAAAAAAATACAAAGAAAAAATGTTTTTAATAATAAAACGTCTATCTGGAGTTGTATTTAAGTTTATTAAAGACGTATTCGTTTAAATTCTATTTTTAAGTAAATAATTTTTTTTTCTACACATAAGCTTACTGGAGAAGGTTTAAATTAATAGTTACGTTTTTAAATCCGAGTTTCAATGTATTTGAAATTCTTGTATGGAAAATATATCCTAGTTCATAAAATATTTTCTAATACTTACATATTAAGCGATCGTTGGACATGTTCTTTGATAACATTTAATAATAATCAGGAAAAATCTTATTGTAATAAATATTAGACAGTTTTTATATGTATAGTCATCTATTGTTCTAAAATGTTTAAATGATGATTTTTTTTTCTTTAATTATTTAAAAAGCATGATATAGTATTATGAAACCACGGTGAAAGTAAAATTTTCGTCAGGTCATAGTCATATGATTGCAGTTTTCGGCAGAATCACTCCATTTGGAATATTAAAATCGGGTTTTTAACTTAATGATTCGAAATTTTTTACTATAAAAGCGGATTACACACGCATGATATACGGTAAACCAGTGCGAGCCGTGAGCACGGTAATGTTGCCCTTGGTTGCCTTAATGGACTCTACTTTACCCCTACCCCTTGTCCGGCTGTAATGCGACAAACGATAGATAGACGAAAAAAAATTTAGGAGGGTTAAAAAGTTTCGCTTTAAAATATTATATGCGATGGTTCAACTAGAGAAAGATATTTCACCTTTATCGTCAGGTAGGAAGGTATATATTACTGTACATATTTGAAAGTTTTAAAGAAAAATCTATACATTAAGTACATAATTATATTTTCTACTTTTTCATGTATAACACCCGCACTCCTTATAAGCTCCGATTAAATATTTAATTAGCTTTAATATATTGCTGAAAGGTTTCATAAAGGTTGCTGAGGTTTTGTTACAAATAATAACTCCCGTCCCTGCATCCTCATAACTTATTCAACGGTAACCGCTACAGTTATTTCTCCTGTAACTTGTGGTAAGCGATACTCGATAAAGTAAGTTCTAAGTGAATCGCCTTGATGGTTATTGTATGTTATAAATATTGAACACGTTAAATATTTCAGTATGCCTACAAAAAGTTTTTATCAAACTGTTCCGTATTTAGTTTTCATTCATAGATCTTAACACGTATTATTAAATAAGGTTATTGAATAAGAAACGCAAAACGTTTTGTGTGTTGTGTGACAATGCTGACTCGGACTAAGCATACAGATAGCTTAAAATAAACTAAGCACAAGTTAAATTCAAAAATTTCTTTATTCTGAAATGTTGACTAACTCTATAACTTTAGTTATGACGTTTACGTTAGACGGAAATGATTTGCAGTTACAGGTCGCAGGTCATAGTAGATAGCTTTTGAGTTACGGCATTCCAAGACGTAAATCAGAGATTATACGATAAATATGACAATAAGCCAATACATACTATACATTCATAGCTATCAATAAATAGGGAGACACTAGTTAGTGGTACCAATAACCTTACTACAAGTGTTCGTCAAACTAAACGTTCAGTTTTCAGTATTCCATACATATCCCTACGTTTATGGGTGACAAAACTTTTTATACTTGTATACTTGTGTTTATTTCGTCTACGTGAACTCGTATTAAAGTTACAGTATAAAATATATACATACATACATATTTATGACACATTTAGCAAGAAGTATGTGCACCTTTAAACGATACTATTTATATACAATTCTTTTATTATTAAGGACGAGTATATAAAATACAATTTAGTTCTGAAAAAGAAAATTATGTTTGCTACGTGAGAATGCGAATAAGGAATTAACTAAGGTATGTGTGGTTTAAATAACTATTGTTACATGGTTACCTTTATATATATACTAGCTGATAGCAGCGACTCTTCTTGTGTCCTTCCACATGTTAGTGAAGTCACCGTACATGCATGTGCCAATCGTGCATCTCATCACGGATGAAGAAGCGCCATTAAATTAGTTCATTCGTAAAACTTTAATTTGTTTTATAAACGAAATCTATTCAGTGTCTAAATTATATTGCATATATTTACTACCTCATTCAATTCATATACACATATATATGACTTCTTATATATTAGTTACTATGTTGCATTACAATGTAATGTCCTGAGTTACAAGTCCTACAACATACATTCATACGTATAAAGCAAACATCCTCCATAGTTCGAATATAGTACAAGAAGTTTTTCTTATAATTAAATTTAAATTAACATTGTCGTAAATAAGATTACAAGTAAACCGATTGCCGGTATCTTTATAGCGTTTTATCCGAAGCCGCTTTATCGATAACTTGGCCTTGTTGCTTTGCGTACAACACTATGGAGTCATGTGATATGAAGTGATGAAGGCAGAAACAGAAACAATCGGCTATGTGGTGGAAGAGGCGACAGAACTGGGAAGCTGTCGTTTGGGGAGGACCTCCTTAACGTGGGTCCAAACCAACATATTTCGAGCAATGCAACACAAAGACTTTATGACCACCTTCACGATCTACTATCATTGCAAACTTAACACTTGTAGTAATGAGTTTAAACTCACTGCCAGCATCTAACTCTGTGTTTTTTCATATTTTACAAAATAATAGTTCCGCAGAAGAGTAATGAAGGGGAGGTCTTTGTAAGATAAAGTAAGGCTAAAGAGAATTAATTCAACACTGACAACAGTACGTATGTGGAAATATGTTGCTATATATATAATAATTATTATTATTTTCTTATAACATAATGCATAACGTCGTCCTTAATTTTTACTTAATAATGTTTATATTTGTTCAGTTTCAATTAAAAACTATCGATCACGAACAGAATACAATAAAAAAATTACTCTTAAATAATTTATTACCATAAATAGAGAAAACTATACTGATTTATGAACATAATTATTTTTAAACCGGTGATTAAGAAATTGGGGAAATATGTTTTTTAAACCAAACATTTAGAACACCTATCGATGTGTTTGTATCCTTAGCAGGAGTTGTAAAGTTAAACTAAATACCAAATGTTTCATAGTTTTTCATTCATAAATCATATTCAATTTACTTATTCCGTTTGTTAAGTCCTTTCAGAGGCAATTGTTGTTACGGAGATCATGAATTAATTTACAATGTATATAACTATATTATTTACACTGTATAAATATTAATATACACTGTAGAATAAAAAATACATCGCATCGAGAACTATACGAACTGGTAATTATCGGAGAATAACGTTACAATTGCTATAGGCCATTGTGGCTTTACCCGAGTTAGTAAAACAATGGATATAAAGATAGGTTTAACGAAGGAATCACGAGTGGAAACACCAACTACACCAAGATAATGATCTCATACTGATAATAAAACATCACTTAAATTATCACTCCATAATAAAGGCATTAGGAAATATATTCTAACTTGCTGACCCATAATTTACAATGATAATTTTATCAATAAAACTATTTTGTTGCACTCAATTCGTCACAACTTCTCAGTTAACCGATCTATACTAACATTAAAATATAACACAACTGACAAACTACAGTTCTTTACCACTATGGATCATCATCATCAGCATATCGGAGCCCACTGCTGAGCGTAGCCTCTTCTAACATGGAGAAGGTTAGAGCGTCAATCACCACGCTCGCTCAAGGCAGATTGGTCATTTCAAACTTATAATTAGAAGATAAGTCCAGGTTTCCTCACGATGTTTTCCTTCACCGAACTAACTGTATGTATGTATGTCCCCTTATTTAATTAAAATACATATATTATAGTTTTACAATATCGAAATGCATTAAGTGCTGTAAATATTTGGTATTTAATTATATATTAACAGTGAACCGGTTTTAATTTTAATATAAAGTCAAATGTACAGCTTATTAAATTTTAAACACGCAAGGTAATTGTCGTTACTATTTTTTTAAATACTCCTCAAAGCAGAGTTAATATTTTATAAGGAACAAAACTGAAACATTCAAGTTAAGGAACTAAATAAAGAAATATATATAGACCATGTAATGAAAAAACGATCCTTACATGTAGGATTTTTATTTAAATGCTTTTTTTTTTGTTTTTTTGAATAAAATATGAAATCAATAAGATACAATAGTAAATTATTATTAGAACAACCTCCATGCAAATTTTTATCTCACTAAAACCTTCATACTGCATTCACTACTATGCAGTGGTATCCTTAAATGGTTTGAGCGAATACAGAGTAGATACTACACAGACTACACTCAATGTGTTTGCTATCATTACTCTGTGCACGTCAAAAAATAATTTGAAATCTAATTCAATAAGATCTAATATAAAATCTCTTGAATTTTTACATCGATAATCCACTAAACATTTTATTATAAAGATCAAAGACGAGCAGTGATGAGGTCGTGGACTTCATCACTTCATCACTGTTGTTTTAAAAGTACGTTCGGTTAAAATAGGATTACATGGAAAAAGGTTTAAATGGTTACTCATTCACTATTCTTAATGTAATACTTTCTTTCCTTTTAAAAACAAAAAAAAAAAACGTAAATCCACTTTGAATTAAAATCATTTCGTGTCATATTAAATTTATTTTAAAGATGCGTTCATGTTAATTAAATTTTAATAACCTCTAGTTATTTGTCATTAATGAAACCTAATACGGCTTCGTAATCCTTAGTTTATTGAAGATCATATAAATATGAAGCCAATTAAAATTGGATTTTTATGTGAGATGTCGTTTGGGAATGGACAACTTATTCAGCTTTCACAATTTATCTTTTATCAATTAATAATTTGTATTATAATATAATATTTTATATATATATATATATGTTTTTAAAATTTATTAGAAATATTTTCAATTCCTCGTAACATCTTCGTCAATAAATTAATTTTTCTATTAATTTTTCCAATTAACCTCGGACCTAAATTTATTTTGATAGGATAATCTATAGAGGTTATTAAGATTTTACCTGAACCAAAAAATCGATTTTGTTTCATTATAATTATTATAACTTCTTTAATAAGTAGATACTAATATACAATATTAAAACCTCATAAAAATTATATAAAATGAATAATGTTTACAAAAATACATTTTTAATTACTCTTTTAATTAGTTAAGGCAAAAGTCTTCGCCTCATTCTAAGACTTAAATAAAAAAGTTCATCTCGAACATAAATCTCGTATTCCTATGACTGTAATTAATCAGCACATCACCTACTACCAACATCAGACGCTCTGAGTGCTCCCTAATTCACACACATATATGTACATTATGCATATTAATGTAATATGAATATTTTTAATTAAAAGTCTTTTTTCTCTTAGCTTGTATTAGATTGTATATCGGCTATAAAAGAGACAGCATTTATTGAATACCTTCAAATGATTTTCATTCCGGCCTTCCTTAAAAAATGTTTTTTATCTATAACATTTTTTTCTATTTTCCCTTTTATGCATTGGATTCTTGGCATTATGTGATTATTTTTACTTATTATAAATATATAATAATTTCTCGTCATTATTATCTATCTTCATAATGAACCTCTCATCTTCCAAAGATCCAAAAGGTTTTATTATCTTAACAGTTAACCCTATTTAAATTTTGTGTGCACTTTAAAACTTGTTCTCTGTTACAGAAAATTAATGTTCTTTAAGTTTAAAATAGGTTTACGTCTAGAAATTTGTTTATGTTTTTATTTTAATTTTATATTTTCTATTTTTCTAAAAATGTGAAAAATCTTAAATTAAATACTTTGATGATAAAAAATATCCTTTATATCAATAATTAAAAAATATAGAATAAAAACATTATCAAGATGCTGGTGCAAGACGTATGTTTACGACTTCTGGTAAATGGCGTCGCAATAACGTGTTCATTCCCTTGTTATTTCGTATTTTCTAATTTAAATTCTTTCAAGAATTTATTTCATTATCACAACATTATTATAATAATGACTCTAAACATAGTTTTCATGATTGTTATATGAAGATCAACTTTTATAACCAGAAGTATTCCACCATCGTAGTGATCGTAAAAGCTCTGTAACTGTCATTCATACAGATTATACAACATGTATATTATAGATACTGTTTATTTATAGTCTGTGGTCACGAGACCCACATCGGGATTTTATGTTCATTTGACAGAACAATAATGTCATTTGAATTATGTATAAATGTTTTTTTAGATTCATTTCTATATTACGATATTTTTGAATATACATATTTAATTATGCATAAATCAATGCAATTAAAATATTAAATAATTTATGTGCTCAAAATATTTAAATTTAGATAACACAAGTTCACGTAATCACAATCCTTACGAAGTGTCTCTTTTTCTTTATTCAATAATGACTAATCAACGTTTCTGCAGTAATGAGCGAATTCACGTAAGGAAAACGTTTACAGCTGCGTATCTTGACAATGCGGGCTGGGGGTGGGAATACTGTCGTAGACAGGGCACTGTATACAGAACAATGACTGTCAAAAATGGAGATACTATTATCTAGCATATGTGTATATATTTGTAGACTCCATTAATACATATCAAATCTGTGACACGTCTAAGATTCGTAACAGTCATAGCTAGTGTACTTGTCTATCGTAAAGCGTACGACAGTAACGAGTTAGAGGTCGTAATTTTATGATATCCTTTAATCGATACTTGAACCAGTTAAACAAATCGCCGTGCAACTAACACATCGCATGACATACATTGTTGTAACGTAGTTTGATTAACTTGTAATCCAATATTATTGTTTTATGAATCCAGTTGCTTGGGGTCTGGGGATCAGAACGCGATGTTTCTGTAGTCGCGCGTTTGATTGTTGTGTTGAAAGGTTGATTTTTAATAATAAATTTTCTATTTGAATTTTTGTTCATGGCTTCAAGGTTATAGAGATAATTACAAGATTTTTTTGTTATCACTTACATCTTTCACACATTTCTTTATTAAAGCAAGTGCAGTGAACTTTGTGCAATGAAGTTGATATTGAATTCATTCAAAGGTGAAAATAATCCTCTCCATGCCCACGATGACATCAAACAGTTTTTTTTTTTTATAAAAACAGTAATATGTGAAAGAAATGTAGCTAAAGTAAAAATATAAGTTCGTTGAAATAGTGATTTCATTTTCAGTTTACTCTTCAATTCCTCATCGAAATTAACATCGTGATATCCAAATAAACCATAAGTATAAATTATGAGTTCGCAACAAAGTGTAACGTATATACATACATATATAGGGTATATAATTAGATTATGTAGTTTTTTAAATAATAAAAATCCGCGTAGTTTATCCCAAAATTATTAGTTTCATTTAAAGGGTATATAATAGTGTAATCATTTTATATATTTGGCTGATCATCAATATGTACATATCATGAAACAAACTCCCTCGCCATTTCTGTCTGTCTGTCTGTCTGTTCGAGATAAACGGAGAAACTACTGCACCGATTATCAAACAGTTATCACAACTAGCTAGCGTGATTCTCGAGGAAGGTTTTAGTATATCATTTGTTAAGTTTTTGTATTTACTTGTGCGTACATTAACGATATTTGTTTGAAATGTCGGGAAAAAATGAGCCGTCTGAGAGCTTTTAACGAAAACGATGCCTAAAGTCTGTGAGATATAACAAAATAATATATGGTGGAATTGTGTATCTTACATAGGTCTACAGAAAAGTCCGCGTTGGTATATGTCTATACCTACCTTAAGGATAACATACTATATCCCTTTTATAACTTTTAAAAATTCGCATTCCTAAAGCGTTTATTGGAAAGCTATTTACATAAAAACGGTATTAAGCCTTATCAAAATAAATTCCTTCGTTTTCAAGACTGCATCAGTATCTGTAAATATTTTTTTTAATCATTTAAATCGGGCGTACCATTTGAAGGTTATCATAATATAAGTTTAATCATTCTCAAAATTAAATTGGCTATTTTATATTTTTTGTAAAGAGCCCGTGCGAGGCCGAGGCTGATACCTAGTTGCAACTAAATCAAATACATCATTTTTATCAGTGTTACCAGTTACAGAAAGCTTCCTCTGAATGGTCTATGAGTAATAATAGCCAACTCAAAAATATAATAATTTAAAATGCAGCGACAGTATTTTTCCCATTTTTCAGGCAATATCTCAAAGTGGTACAGATCAGATGGTTAGGTAGTCATTGAGCGTGTGTTGTGACGTCACACACGCCTTGCACTTTTTAAACTATGTGTTATCTTATAGTTCTTTTTTTGAATTCTACGTCAAGCGCCTTTCAAGAGTTCAGGTGTTTCTCATTAATCAGAAGGTGTTGTGCATTTTAAGGCCTCTTTTTGTTTTGTTTAAATCTTGAAGAGGTAACACCTCACAATGGACTTTTCTTTGAGAGGCATCATAAAAAGTGTATTTTTAGGGATGTTGAGGAAGTCTAGTTATATTATAACGAATAAAACAATAATTTTTAATGAAGTTTTTTGTATTCTTACGAAGAAAAAAAAATACTCTGCAAAAGATTTCGGTTTCGCAGAAGCTACATAGAACGTAAGGGTAGGTTAGTAGCGCTTGATGTTGCCCCTGTTACAGGTCACTGAACCTTGGATCAGCGTTTACGAAGCAATTCCAATAAACATTAATTATTCTAACATTCGGTTGGTTTACATTTAACTTATATCCTTAATATAGACTAGTAACCATGACCATAGGAACATTAAATGAAAATCCCGTTTCAAATGTTAGGATGTGGTAGTTGTCCAAAAATTAGTTCAGACTACTTTCATCATCTGGATATCTGGATAGCCCCACACGATCGATAGCCGACCATAATTAATCGATTATTTCAGTACAATAGAAATTTAATTAGATATGTTTGACGAAAATCACAAAGCACACATTGAGGAATTTTCACACATTAATGTATTATATGTGTGTATGCGTGTCAGAGTCATGGTAGTGTGTTTTTTTTTTGGTACTTGCTTTGTGCACTTATTTTTGTACGTAGTCTTTGATCGTATTAAATTTTACATTTATCCGTTCGCAGAATTATATTAAAAATAAAACGATGTTTTCGATCCACGTATAAATTTTATATTAAGTAGTGCAATTAACTATTTCGTTACATTTATTTTGTAGATTATATAAACATTATATAAGGTATCTTTGTTATGTAGTTTGTTCCTTAATCATCAATATTTAGTTGTTTTTTTTTACACTAAAACGTCGGAAAGGTTTTTTAAAGTGAAACTTCTTATGCGACTTCCAACAAGGTTGCGTTATACTTTTAACGCTCCTGGGGAGGGGGAGTAGAAAGAGAGGGAGCGAGCGTAAATGAGTGGGTCAATAGTGAATTGTAAGCAATGTTTATAAAGTTTCTCTAAAAGAAACAGTATGAGTTCAGTAAAAGTTGAATTCTTCCCCATCCTTTTTTCATTTTAACATTACGAATTTTCATTTATTTAATAGATTCATTGCAACATAATAATAATTGTCATTTAAATAACAAGTGAGGTCAATTTCGACAAATTTTCACCTATGTAGCAGATTAAAAAAAATAATGCGCGGAGTCCCTCAACGCGGAAGACGTGAAAATTTTAAGTCTGTTTGTTAGTTATCAAATTTGCGTCATTTATACATGCAACTAAAAACGGATTTAAGATCCACCTTTGCCTAGTACTCCTCGATATCTCTTGCAGTGAAAAATAACCACATACTTCTTCTTTTAACTTTTAAAACACCATTTTCATACCCGCTATAAATTCCTTGATGTTTATCTCACACCCGACTTATTCTATGAAAGACTGTGTCGCAGAAAATGAATCTAAGTTGTTTTGATTCAGAGACATAACCACAAGTCTATTTTTTTTAACAAAGCCATGAATTTGTTCTTTAGCAGTGATGACATTTTCATTCGCCCTTGAAGACTTTTGTTCAATATATTTATTTCATTATGCCCAGAATTAACAATGGAAACTTTGAAGTTTTTGATTCCATTTGCAACCTCGTACTTGCGCGAGTTGACATATTCGTCATTGGCCCAAAAAAAAAGCAAGGATAGCAATCGTTTCAATTTGGAAAACGACTTAACTCTGAGTGTAGCGGAAACGGATACACGATGGAAGAAATTGGTGAATGAAAAACAAGCGCAACCTGCGCATTGACGGGCCGCATCAGATTATTACAGTTTTTAGTTTAAAGATAGATCAATGATTGTGATGCATAATATCTCACAAGTGATTATTATTTTTTGTTCATACAAATGATGAAGTACGTCTTTTAGTTAACATTTTTCTTAGTAACATTTAAAAATGTTATTATTTCTTTTTTACTGCTGTACCTTTCCCCATCTTTAGTAACTGCACTAAAAAAGCTTCGCGACCCCTCCTTCGACCCCCCTGGGGGTCGTGACCCACAGATTGAAGAACCCTGCTCTATATTACTTCAATAAAAACATTGATTTCATTACAGATAGGTTTGTCCGCGTATTGAGTGTAACCGTTTCATTCATGTTCGTTAAAAAACCTCTTAAATGAATCGTTTTTGTAATGAGTTAACGGCTCAGACCCACCGAGCCCGCGACTCACTTCAGCGACCACTCATTATAACATCGTTCAGTGATCAAGTATCAGATACGCTACGATAAATAAATTGACCCGGGTCACGGTTTTTATGTACAATGTTATGTCTGATATAAGATTTAGTATATGTATTGAAATGTTAATTTTAAGTCATGTATTTCAATGTGATCAACATACCCCTTGCTTTAAGCTTACATCGTCACTCTACAGAGCCTGTAGCTTTTCATTCATAAATCTTGGCACATTGTAGTATTAATACAGAATATTGAATGAGGAAAGGACAAAGCTTGCTATATAGTATAATGATGGAGACTTGGATTAACATTACTGATTTTAGGTCCTTGGTATTGGTTTGACAAAGAGACCATCTTGAGATTTAATATTATTTAAACAAGTACACACTAAACAAAGTTTAGATACGAAGATTTTCAATTAGCCTTCCTAAATAGATATGTGTATAACTTGTTTCAGACGGTAATAAAATATATTACGGACGGAGAGAAAATGAAATCAATTCTTTATAATTTAATATAAATATGAAATTCAACACAATACAACCTCTACTGTAATGACATCTTTTATATGACTAACGCGATCGAAGTATTCAATGTAGGTACGTGAAAACATTGAACGTACAACTCTAAATGAAAAATAATTAACGCTTAAGGTCAATATCGCTGTTGCTACCGGCAACTAACATTATACATTAGAGAAAAACTGTTAGGATTTCAAATTATAAGTCAAATCGATAATTGCAGAGAACGACTCGCTTGGGAATTAGTTCAATGTTGACACTTGACGTACACGCTGCGTGTCGTTAAACTTTGACAGCTGTCAGTGAAGTTTGCCCCATCAATAAGGTCTAATTTCCAGCGCAAATGAGGCCATAGCATAAAAAAAATGTCTATTACTGTTTGATGACAGCTATTATCTCATTTAAATATATTTTTCATATCTACAATAATTAAGTATACACTCATGATTAATGCATTTCATGTCATGTTGCATAAAAAAACAAGAACAGTTTATAATATTTTATGAAATCTCTAATAACATCAAAATTTTTAAATTTTCTTGTTGGCGTAATTTTTTTTATATATCTATTTTTTTATTTAACACGTAATTAAGCAGACACGCGAGTATCCTTACTTACCTTAAAGCAATATATTCCAGCATATATTTTCCCACTATCGCGATCATCACTACACAGAAATATACACCCATTAAAAATATAATCCACTTTACCGAAAATTTTAACAAATTAATTAAATTTAAAAGAATCCATTATTTTCTAACAAATGAAAAATGGCCTCCATATTGTCAGAACTAATTTCTCTTGTATACGATTAGACAATCAGAGACGGTTTAACACGAAGAGATTCAGTCTCGCGAGTTATATATGATAGTTTATTACACTGTAACATAATAACAATATCACACTACAGTCACTCGTCATAAAAAACTAATAACTGCTATAGTATTATAAAATAATAAATTGTATAGTATTATGTATGACAAGAGTTCTCTCATAATTGTCTGTATATTTCCAGCGTGTGTGGAAGAGGACTGTGAGGACTGGGAGGGTAAGTCCATCCCGCACGGTCTGCTGTACGTTCCTGGACCTGGAGTGTGCTCCATATGCGTCTGTTACCACTCGAAACCCATGTGGTGTAAGGCGATATACTGCGACCCGCCTTATGTAAGTAGATTGACATCCACGAGGGATCACGAGAATAACACTTGACCCCTAACGTTAGGTTAACGGTGAACAGATCGACGGACCCAAGGAATAGATAATCAGATTTTTGCTTTTTCCGGTTGGATTTGAAATAATATCCTTTTTTTGTTAAGTTTAACGATCTCAC
Organism: Danaus plexippus; assembly: GCF_018135715.1. NCBI lineage: Eukaryota > Metazoa > Arthropoda > Insecta > Lepidoptera > Nymphalidae > Danaus > Danaus plexippus. The sequence goes on from NC_083549.1 coordinate 8,080,277, forward strand.
GTTACCATGGTTACCGTACCACAAATTTGCGACAAAATAAATACGAGTAGCTAATTGCATTTTCATATGATCCGATCAATGAGATCGGAAAGTCCGTATATATTTTGATTTTTCATTGTGGTATCTAGTAGGTTCTTTACAACTTCGTTTAGCTAGAGAAAGGAGCTTGGACAGTGGAGGTGAGCGTTTAACGCGTGTCAGATAGTATCCCCTTAAACCTACACCTGGGTCGCAAGTCCCCAGGCACTGTTGAAGCTCCTCTCCCTGCAACGATGGACCCGGCACCCGCACGGTGAATCTATGGAATGCTGAGAGGTTTCGTCTGATGCCTTAATGAATGTCTTAAACTATCGACAGTTCTGTAAAAACTTCCGCGTGGGTGATCGCTGCTGTGAGTTCGAATGTCTGGACCCCCCGGGACAGGACACCAGGTACCGGGAGAGACAGAGGCTGCGGGCGCTGATCCTGGCCGGGAACTCCTCCGCCTACCAACTCACGAACATCAACAGCTTCACCATCATCGCGGTGGCCGTGGCCAGGCTCGTGTGAACGTAACCCTGGAAGGAGTACATCAAACCCCTCTGCTCTGATCAAAGCTACAAGAGTATCTTCCCAAAATGTACATGTAAACTACCTTACTGTCGCCCGTCGACTGCAAACTCAACTTATAGGTATACAGTTGATGTACTTACAAGAACATCCCTCGCTGTACTAATACAAAGAAGTTTCACGGTAGTAAGTAATAAGAGTACTCTATGATGGTGCGTAAATATTAAACTGGTTATGAGTCGCGAGTTGACTCGAGATCATATTCTTATAATGTTCTGTGATTTCACATTATTCAAGCTTAGTTTTACTATTTATAGTTACCAGTAAGTTACAGTAAGTTACAGTGTAAGCGCTAATCTCTTTTCATAAACAATTTTTCCAATGCCAAAGAACACCATTTACCTCCCTCTCTCTCTCTTTCTCTCTCTCTCGTAATATTTTTATAATCACTTTAGTTTTTATTAAGATAATAATAAATAAAATTTAAATATTACGTAATGCTCATATTAAAATATGTTCATTTTGAAGTGAATGAACGAATGATTTTTTTTTTCAATAGATCCTTAAATGTCGTACGCTTAAAAAACTGGTCGATAAGTAAAGAAAAAAAACGATGTGACATATTCTATACTGTTAGATATTTAAGTGACATTTGCTTTATCTGTGGAGTTGTGTAAAAGTTTTTGAACCTGTATGCTAAATATTGAGTGGGTTTTCAATATATAAGTTAAGGTTTACAAACCTCGTTCTTCGGATTTTCAATAGTTTTATGAAACCAAATCGTTGTTTTACTGCAATTTTACTAAATTTCATGTAACCTATTTATGTAAAGTATTTTTTTTTATAATTTCCAATAAGACCATGGTCTTTTAAGCGTGTGACTTTACTTGAATATAAATATTATTCGAATAGTAAAACTGTAATATAAAAATATATTATTAAACAAAATAAATCACGTGGCTGTATCTAAATATAGACTAATAATTTATGGCACAGATAATAATTAGTAAAAAGATAATTAAATAAACCTTCGGACCAATTTTACGTAAACAAGTAGTATGTATGTTGATTTGATTATTTTGTTCACTGTTTAATGTCTGCCGTCGCGTCCGGTAGATCGTTTGACACGATGCAATCAAATGATTTATTCTCTGTGGTCCACGAAGCGGTACCAAGTGCTCTTTTATGTAAGTTTAGAAAAATGATTTTGCTATTACGTGAGAAATGATAACATTCTATCAAAAGATAAATTATATGCATAAAGGCACTCGCTATGTTTATTCGAATTTCGAGCGAAACATACATCGAGTGTTTAACGAGCATTATGAATTTTATAAATCACGTAAATATGCAAATTCTTTACTAAACGGACCATATTATTTTTATCTTTAATATATAATCTGTATGCGTTCAATAAAGATGAAATAAAACAGTGATATTAGTAACGATATAATGATACGATTGTTATTCACGTCATGTAGTTAGACACTTTAAAATTGTAGCTTTAAATCTTCATATCATCGGCTATTAGGGTTTTGCATAGTGCACGGGACGCGGTGTAGTGCCGGCGAGTTGATAATCGATACATATACTATATGCTCTGCCGTCAAATCCGCCTCTCTAGGGCTTTAGTTTTAAAATATATTCAATAATCTACGCACTATTATAAAATGACATAAGTACCTGGTAGTCATTTAATTCTATCGATATTGCCTTTTATGTAGCTGCTAAATTCACTTATTCTAAATGTGTTTATATAATTCCAAATAAAAATATGTTTATTTAAAGTTTAAACTATATTGAATTTATTTATTAGAATATTCCGTAGGCATAATTCATAAATGCATTACTTCGTAAGCCTGTATGTTCTCTCCTCCTCTCTCTACTCTTGATTGCATGCTGGACTGCTGTTGCCTATGTTAAAACTAGAAGCGGGTAATCCCGGGCGTTATTGATGATTCGACCTAGCGCACGGGAACAGCTGAGCCGGATCCCGCACTAATTGCCTTCGGAAAATAAACCAGAGAGACACTTGGGATCATTAAGCGCCAGTGTCTCAGACTTTGACACATCGTTACTGAAAACCAATGTTTTCTTAAACAGTGATGTCTTTTTAGTCAATAGTGACTTTTTGCTTCACTCTGAGATTTCTGGAATTAGCATAATATTCTAGTTTGTGGATTCATTTAATTCAATTTCGACTAGTAACTGACTTGCTCGATGTGACTCGTAAAAAGTTGTAACACACATATCTTCCATAGTATTACTAAATATTATTTTTCGTCCATCCCTACTGCCTGAACACGCAAAATCCTTACTAGTTTTATACTCGTAGAACTGTCACATTATTTAGTCACTATAGAATTCGTGTAACGAAGATTAAACATACATAATATTCGGAAAAAATAAACACGTAGAGGCGTGTATATTTAAACTAGCACTTCTAATTTATTCATAATCCTATACATAAATAATTCACACGCAAATAAATTGACCGCATTTCGCAAAGTTTTCAAAACTTACAATTTGAACAACACTATATCGAGTGTCAACCAATAAGAACAAAAGAAAAACGTGTTGCATATTACGCTTAAAAAAGATACACTCTGTCAAACTTACTACTAATAAAATCATATTTACAAATTAAACAGAATAGTTATATTTCATTATATAAAAATTTTATTTTTTTATTTTATATCTATTAAAAATTTAATGTTAGAAAATATTTTATTTTTATAATCGTTATCCATATCATGTATTGAGTTAAGTAGTGTATTGTATTAAAGGTTAAGTATAATCTGTCAATCGTGTGTTGCCAGTATGTATTCTTCCGATGTCTCAGATACACTACAGTCCACAGCCTTGATATACAATGTCTTATGATTTTGACTAAGGCGATGGATATTTTATATATTTTTTAAATTATTTCGTCTTTTGAAACATACGTGCAAATAAATATTTAGCTCAAATAAATATTAGGCCAATTAATCGTGTTTCATTTTTCCTTTGAACTCTGGTGACAAAGAAGACGTTCAATCTCGAATGCTTCTTAAATATTATGTGGCATTTGTAAAATTTTCTACCAATATAATATGTCATACACGTCTAGCTCAAATGTATAGAGTGAGAACATTAAATATGAAGTCCAGGGAATAATCAGAAATAAGTAATTACTATTCAAACTTCATTACTTTTACCAGATATATTTCTTCAAGCAATATTTTTTTTATTTCCCTTACATCTTTAATACATTAGTTTTATCTCTCACGCATGTAGTTTTAACCGTTTGGAATACCGCCATCTGTTATATGACAATGTGAACTAAGAATATTTTTAATCATTTACAATTCTTCATTTATATCAACACCATATTAGGTTACGTTTTTTTGTAAAAATTTCTTCATTGTAGGACAAAAATAGGTAAACTAAAGAACATCTCTCACTTTTATATATAAAGTATTTTTAATGCTGTAGTCAAGACACCGTCTTCAAATAATTATGAGACTAAATTTCTCAGATTTTTTCATTCAACTTTATATTTGGAATTTTAATCAGCAATTTAAGAAAATAAATTGTAATTTTTTAATCTTAAACGCTATCATAATAATGATGAGTGATTTTATTTTGGTAGAGTAAATAGTTTATAACTCAACAATTTATACTGGCACAGTATAAAATAGTTCTGTCTAGCAAATGAAATAAAAAAATATCTTAATTTCATAATTGTCGCTCGTTTATTTAACAGTATGTTATAAACCTATGATTATTAATGATTTTATCACAATAATAGGAATGAAAAGAACTTATTTGTTTATATTTTTATTCATTTTGCATGTAAACAGCGTACCCTAGTCATTGCTCATAAAAGAATTAATAAATTCTTACACTTAAAAAAAAAATCCTTGAAAAAGTAAATTTATATTTATCTTAAAAAAATATTTTTTTATCATTATATCTTTCAATTTACAAACACTTAACACATCAGTAATGAATAAAAGGATTTTTTACCTAAACTTAAAATTACATAGTCCATGTATAAATAATTAAAACAACGGAATATTATATAGATCACCATCTAAGTCCCTTATCATGTAAATCCTTTTTAGCCATCGTTATTTCTTTCTGTAGCTCCTCAGCGGCTTCTTTACAGTCGTTGAAAGTGAGTACTCTGTATAGAACGACAACAACAGCGTACAAGCCGAATAAAATTAGAAATATTATGGGTGAAATTATTATAAGTTTCATATTCTCTTCAATGAACTTGTGTTTCACGTAACCGCCGACGAGGGAGTACCACACGGCAAAGAACGCAGACAATATAGATAACCATTCCAGAAGTTTGGTCATCTTTAATACTTATGTATTATCTCTTACGATGCTGCAAACAACACGAATTATCGGATTAGATATTACAGAGTAATCCCTTTGTTATTCTTCTGTGTTATATCTCATTTATAAAAACTAAATAACTTTCGAATATAGGTTTTGTTAAAAGTAGCAAAAATATATAATATTATTTTAATAATTTATAACACCCGAACCTCGTAATTGTGGGTTTTGAAAGATTTATAACAGGTGGCGACGAAGATGACAGTATTTTGTTGTGATAGCTACTGTCAGAAGAAGTCAGATCATAAACGGAAATTATAGAATATACATATTTTAATGCGCTTTTTTTACGATGGATGAAGAATACTAAAGGTACTATTGGAAACTAATCCAATTTTTTAATGAATTAGTTTTAAAATAAAAAAATACTATTTAAAAACATTTAACATTCAAAAATATCAATTTTCTGTATTAGAGTGTCCAGATCACACTGCCATACAAAAATTAACTAGAGGTATAAAATAATACGAGTATATCTATTTTAAAAGAGAAACGATTCATAGCTATTATTTATTATAATATTTCTACCTAATTTTTTAATGGTATATCTCTTTTTAACTTTCCCTTCCACCGTGCAACGTGAACGATGTCTTATCAAAATAATCACATTCTCAAACATTTAATCGATACGTCAATGTCATGTTCTATCTGACTTTATTTGCAAAACAAAGCACTTGTCCAATCTTATGTACATTTGTTTAAATATTAGTTAAGGAGTTAATTTATTACATTTTTAGATTAACGTACTTGTCTTTAAATGGTGGTATACTTAACTTGACCAGTTAAAACATTTAACTGTAATAATGAACGAAGTAGACGACAAATTTTATTATGTGTATAGTTCATCATTGGATTATAAAGTTGAAATAAAGATGTAAGTAAGCAGTACACTACTTGGATATATATTAACTGGTTTATATAAGTTACGTGAACACATCTATCTAAGTTATATCCTGAGATTTGTGTTACAATAACTAAGATCCTATCTTGGTATTCCTTTTTCTTATTTTATTGTGAGAGAAGTACAGTACATCATTCGTGTGATATAATCTAAAGTTGTTCGAACTTGTTGTTAAAATCTTAACAACAAGTTCGAATAAAGGCTGGATGTTTAAGGGTATTGCCTCCTTCATTCAAATTAAAAAAAAGTGTTTATCAAAATCACTATGTTCTATACATCACATCTAACCTAAAATGTTATTAATATTACAATATTAATTTAGATAAACCTAAAATTCAAATTTCTACAATTTTCACTATTAACTTCACCTTCTTATTTCAGTGGTACTCTAGAAGGCAAACGAACTAAGCCAGAATATGACAAGCTTCTCTCCGACCCAATGCTCAAGTTCTCGGGGTTGTATCAAGAAGGCTGTTCTGACCTATATGTGACCTGCCAAGTGTTGTGCGATGGTGTACCACTGGCTTTACCAATCACAACATCTTATAAATCCTTTACTAAGAGATGGAAGTAAGTCTGACATTATAAACTCAGTTTAATTTCGATTTAATGTTTATTTACTAGTTATTAATTTCAATAAAAACTAAAAAAAAATTATTATAACAATTATTTACTATGGAAGTATATTTTGATTGTGATTTTCATTCTGGAAAAGTCAAGGAGTCTTATGGTTGTAGCTTTACTGTCAAGTACACTTAATTGATAAAATTTTAATACTTGGACTATTTTCATTTTCCACCATTGAACATTTTAATAATAATACTATAAACAAGTATTTTTTTATAATATAGTTGGAATGAATGGGTGACTTTGCCAGTATACTATAGTGATTTACCTCGTAATGCAATTCTTGCCATGACAATATATGACTGTGCGGGCCCGGGGAAAGTTTTGGTAGTCGGCGGGACCACTATATCACTATTTGGAAAACATGGCATGCTTAGACAGGTGAGTACCAACTACCAGGCTACTAAAAAGGTTTAAGAAAAAAATATTATATTTTTTTTTTCAATGTTGCCATTTTTATATTCTATAATTTAGATTTCTCATGGTTAATTATAAAATAAGGTAGAGTTCAAATTTATAACTATTTTGTACTAATTGAGTACCCAATGACTAATATCTTATTATAATACAACACATATATCCTTTAATTAGTAACCTTATACATTGGCTGTATGTTGGAGGCAGTTCTTTTTTTTTTTACTTACACCACCACTGACATGTGCAAAGATTTTTTTTATTTTTGGCCTTTATTCAGTGAGTTCATAGAATTTCTTTGACAATGTCAACAGATGTTCAAAATAATAATAGTAATATATATTAAGTAACTTATTTGTAAAATTTAATTCATTTTTAATGTTTTAATGTTATTTGAGAATTAGATTCATAAAAAAAAATAACACTAAAAATGCAGTATACATAATCTTAAATATCAATAATTTAAATAATAATTTGACAACTAAATATAGCAGGTCTTTAGCAGAGAGACAATTTTCCTTATAAGTGTATAGAAGCAAAACTAAAAGTGACAATATATACATAGCTTTACCTATAAGTATTATGTTAATCTGTTTGAACTGGCCAACGACATCATTTTCAACTGTGTATTAAAAACTCCTACTATTTATACATATTGACCTCATCAATAACACAAAATGCAATAAATACAGCAACATAAACAACACAACGGCAGAACAACAAATCATAAATATATTTTTTTCCACCTCAAATGACTTATGACGTTTTGAAACCGTTAGCTGGTCAGTAGTCACTAGTCAGTTGTGTTCGGACCGCGAATGAGAGCGAACGCCTCGAAACTAACTAACAAATTATACGAAAATAAATACCATGCGTGTTATAAAACATCGTGATGCGATGTAAAACCTGTTCCAAAACACCTCCGCGGTGATGGGCGGCTCTGTGAGTTCGTTTGTTGTGTATAAGAAGTTGTTGTTGTACATCGCGCGGTTTCGTAAATATCGTTCGAAGGGTATATTCGATCTGCGAGTGTGGCCCGGTGTGGAAGGCGGCGAAAGGACGCCAGGGAAGGCACCGGACAGGGGCAAGGAGCAGATGCAGAGGCTCGCGAAACTCGCCAAGAGGCATAGAAACGGACACATACCGAAAGTAAGTACTCGATGTTTGTATCATAATAAGTAATAACACACTAAGAAGGTTTAATGCTATTATCGCATTTCTTGTTAATATGGCTGAATAGTTGTGGATCGTCATTTGACGGATCAGGTATAATCCGGAGTGAAAATAACAAAGGCTACCATTGTTAGAATGCACATACGTTTTAAAATATTTTATCGAATAAATCGTCAAAGAATCGGTACATAATTAAAATTAAAAAGTATAAATGACATGTTCGAAAGATGTGATAGCCGTCAATTCATACACGTATACTATAAAAACAAAGGTTTCTCAAAATCTCACTGCCTACATACTAGAATTTTATGATACCAATGGATGGGGAAGAGAATAAAATATAAGTAGGTAACTTACGTTCAAAGGAATTTTAAAGTGTTTAAATAAAATTTTACTCGTAAATCAAAATAAAAACGGATTATCATTTATTTATTTATTTACAATAACTTTATCTCATTTCAAAGACCGGTCGCATGAAAGTCCGATTCACAATCCGAGGGTTCCGTATTTAAATAATATAATATTAATAAATTATTCAATAATATTGGAAATTAATAATATTTTGTGTACTGTCAGATAAATTTAACTTGGTTTTGAACAAGAGTAAGTCCTTTAGTACGATAGCAGTATGTATCAGAATAAAAACACAGCAGAAACAACAAGATAGTAGTACATATGTACATTTAAAAAAAAAAACAGAAAAGTATTAATTTTGCAAAAATTACTGCTCTTTTGTTTGTTTTTTTTTTTTGTTTACAGATATTTTTTTTAACAAACGTCTCGACTCTATATTCGGGGTGATTTATCATTTCCGAGCGTCAAAATAAGTGTGAAAATAATTGATCGATTAAAATGTTTAAGGTTTACATGATTTACAACAGATTTTTCATAGCTCCATATTTTAACTTTGGCTCTAAAACAACTTGATCCGCAGTCAGATAGACAGACACGAAACAAAAATTATAAACAAGGGTTTTACTTTTTGTCGTTAGAGGAACTGAACCCTACGAGAAAAACATCCCACGTTACACCAACTCGTTACCGAATTTAAACGAAACCAGTTTTATTATGAAAGGAACAAAAAAAATAAAAAAATAAAAATGTTCAAATAATAAAAGTATCAATATGAATATATCATATGGAAGTTAATTTATTTATCGTAACACAAAGATAAACCTTAAGTGAGTTAATTACAAGTTTTTTAACCTTTAAATTGAACCAACTAGCTCAGTGGTATTTTAAAATTTAAAATGAATTTATTAAGATAGTTTTTTACGCATTTGAAACAAAAAATATAATTAAATTTTTCCTTTAAATAAAAGTCGCAAGCATCGAGTGTGATCACCCTTGACACTAATAAAAATAAGACAGTAATGAAGGTCGGATACATCGACCTCTTGAAATTATGAAGATCGTTCCTACTAACTATTGGAAAGCACTTCCTGATACATATCTCTATACTATTCACTTTACACAACGCAAAAAATATCTGTTCATGAAATAATTAACACAAAACATTGCAATAACTTTTGTCTTCATTGATAACAGATAAATTAAATTAAAATACGCATCTACATTCGTGAACAAATTCTCACCAACATAATAAATTAATATCGGTCGAAGTATTCTTTAGTGTTACGTTATCTGTGATCAAAACACGTTCTCAAATATTCAAATGCGACCCATCAATTTGTAATTAATTATCTTTTTCTCGCATTTTTATTTTTATACGAAACGCAACAAAAATATCGAAGCTTACTCTAAGTTCGATCGTGACACTATGTGTAACATTTTTTCAATGAATAATATAATATTTAAAAATGAAAAACTATTAACGCTCCGTATATAGTGACGATAGTAACTTAGAGTAAGCATATAGATATTAGGTTACTTATAATTACCGTGGTGAGATTTATGTGTATGTAACGCCCTTGATAGTTAGGACAGCGTCTTGGAAGTACTAACTTGAATTGAACGGTTCAAGGCAGCAGAGCAAATTATGCACGAACTAAATATCGATGAAAATTATTACGACAAGTATTTAAATGAAACTCATATTAAATATCGAATAACGTGTCCGTGTGTAAGCTTGTCAAATGTTGATAAAAATGGGTATTAATTTAGTCATGCAGAAATTTATTAGTTAAATTGAAAAAAAGACTAAAATCATTTTCCAGACTCGCTAACGATGTCCGAGAAACATAAAATAAAACATACATTTGTTTTTTTTTTGTAATACAAGACCGGAAGTCGCGAAAATATATACATTAAAATATATAATCGTGAAAGTGAATAAGAAAAAAATGACGCAACGGAATTGAACCTATGATCCTTGAGGTGTCGGAGCGCCGCTTTTTCAACTGAGATATAAATCACTGTGTTCACATGGACGGATATCAGGCTGGTATTAATGAAATCGGTTTCCAGGTAGACTGGCTGGATAGGCTCACGTTCAGAGAAATAGAGATGATAAACGAGAAGGAGAAAAGAAACTCCAATTACATGTACCTCATGATAGAGTTCCCCACCGTTCAGATCGACGGGATCAACGTAAGTATGGCCAGGGAATACGAAGGAAAGACCTTAAGGAAGGAGAGTTGTTAAGGAATTGTGCCTTTCACTGAACCTATTCAAACTTTATTTTCGTTAAAAGAAAATCTATTCTGAAAACTATAACGACCCAAATAATGCTATGAACTAGCAAGTTGGTTCCTATTTACGTAAAAATTACTAAATGGATTTTAATATATCTTTATAGTAATATAGGTCGAAGGTCAATCACCAGAACAACGTATAGGCTAGAACATTACAATACCTACCCTGTAGTTACCGCGGGAACGCGTCATGACAGTTGTATTTGTATAGACCATAGATGTCGCTACCGATTATCTAAAATATCCATTTTTTAAGCACAAATCATCCTTTTTTTCTGAGTACAATTCAAAAGTCCACGTGAACGAAGTCGCGGGCGAAAGCTAGTGCAACTAAATTATAACATCAGACTATAGACTGTCTCCTCAGTTAGACGGTAGCAGGTGTATATGAGTGAAAGCTCATAGTTGTTATTGAATATATTTTTGTGTGTCTGTCCGTCCAGCACGCTGTAGTGTACTACGAACAAGATGGCGACGAGATGTACCAGTTCAGAGCACAGGCGGAGATCGTTACAGTGCCCGACTATGAAATACTACAGGTAGTGAAAAATTACTAGCAATTTAATGCTGTAATTTTACTTAACTCGGGGAGACCTCAGACGCAACCAGTAAGTGTTCAGGAGTCGGGAGCCCTTGATGGCTCTTTGTGAGAAATATGTCATTTTCTTCCTGGAAGGGGTTCCCACATTTTCTGATCATTTAACAATATAAATAATGAAAACTCAGCCCTTATAAAGTTCCAAAACAAGGACTTATGAGAGTTTAGTGACGTGTCTTCTTGTACACACGGAAACATTATTGATATTTAGAGCGGACGAAGTCGCGGTCATAAGCTAGTAACATATCTTTATAATTTGTAAATATAATTCTACTGTACGTGTGTCTGTCACTGATCTGCTCCAAAACGGCTGAACCGATTTGAGTGAATTTTGTCGTCTGCATTTTTGTGGAGCCCCATATGGTGAAGATTCACAAATCAACCCGGTAGATGGCGCTGAGTTGGTATCTAGGTTATTTAAAGTGAAGAGCGTGCAACCGAGGTTATATTTATGTATTGTTTTAACACAATTTATGTATTCTGTGAGTGTAACTTTGATGTTCGCGGACAAAAACTAGTTTATATGTATACATATATATAAGTTCTCGTTCCCACAATAGCCTTCGGTAACTTCACTTGTTCGCAAAATTCTTATCAAACAATTGACGGTTTGCTTAAACTTAGTCAGTAAACACAGTATAAATTATCCTCAAAATTTTGAGATCTCTATACTAAGTCTAAGTTGTCACCGTCACACTGCAAACGGAGCGTTAAAAGTTTTTCAGTCACAAATCATATCACATTATAGTATTAACGTAGATTATTGAGTGAGAAACTTTAGACGCTTCGTATTCAGTTACGATACAAACTTAAACTACACATACCAGTGGTAATATTGATTGCACTATAATTTATTTTTCATTAAAATAAACTAATAATCTCACTTTATTATAAAAAATTAAGACTATTAATAATACGTCTAAAGGGTCGCGGGTCGATCGTTATCTGACAAATTGTTACACGGAATTCATCAACGTCTTGGCGTGACGTCATTATACAATATAAAGATCGTTCTATATTTAAAAATAGCAAATAATGCTTCATTATTGTTGTTTAAGCGACTTGTATCTGACAATATCGGTGAGTGAAAGACGAATTTTTAAATGAAAGTAATTTGGTTGTGGCTGTTATAAAAAGTTATATAAGAAAAAAATCAGCCTTTTTAAACAGACTCGGATATATATAGAAAAAAATATTACAATTTAATAATAGGTTATTCATAGATAACATGAATCTGACAGATATGGACCGAGTGTGCCGTCTTTAGTGAGAAATACTTTTTTCTTGTTTTTCTTAGAAGCAGATTCTAAGGAAATTTTTGAGTCACAGACTACGTTAAGACTCAGTGTATAAGGTTATAGATACTTAATAAAACAGCACCGCAAGTTGTTGCGATTTTAGAACGACAGATTTCATTGTAGATAAATAATTTACAGTGCGCTTATCCATAGACAATTCGTAGATGTACATGGCATACAGATTATACAGTGACGTATTGTAATAATATTCTTTTAGAACGTAAATATGTATATTAGTAACAGCGGGAATATTTAAGATCTGAGGACGTACAGAAATAGTTTTCAACCATCGTCTCGTGGAGGGAACCTGAATTTATCATCTTGACGGACGGACGGTTTATGAGGACGCGTATGGCGTCAGTTTTTGGAGTCATGTCATTAAATTAGAATATTGAGGATTTTTTGGTAGTTCGTTGTTTGATATTGATAACTAAGAAAATGAGAATCGAGGCCTTTAAGAATAAAAAGCGTCGCAAACTTTGAACGTAAGGTCTATTTCAACAAGATAAATTTCTGTTAGAAGTGCGTCTCCTCTTCTCTGGATGTCACTCCAGGTAAACTTTCCCCCACCTTCTGCTGTTGCGACAACTTCTAAAACTGCCTACCAAGTTTCGTACGTTTTTGAAGTATTCTTTGGCGAATACAAATTTGCCATCTAGTTATTAGCAGTTTCGTAAAATCGGTATCAACACCCCCTCTTATTTGGGACATAAAAAGAACACTCCCGTATGCAACGTCACGGAAATTACGAAAAATAAGTAAAAAATCCTATCAACTTCATAGACGGAGGTACTTCAGAGCTTCAAGTAATAGTTTCCTTTTCATGATTCTTAAGAGCGGAACATTCAAACGAAGTTACTATATTTATAACACTTTGTCACTTATTTCAACGCAACTAATATCTTAGGATGACTGTTAGCTATTTATTATTTTTAATACTACACACTCCGGCGTTTCGGCTACTTTGCATCAACGGTGACCACGGACAGACGAGATGTGAACATTGTCTGCAGAGGAACCGAAACGTCCAGAATATAGTTTTAAAAATAGTAAAATAACTAGCTATATTAGTTTCATTTAAATGAATATTCGCCAAAACCTTAGATCTCATTAATATTCGTCTGTTTGGATGTCTTGATCTAATCGTTCGAACCGTGGCGTTAGGAGAACCTGGTGGAGAGTAAGCAGCATCGGCTGGCTCGCTCCCTGAGGTGCGCGGTGCCGGGCCGGGACGCGAAACCCTCGGCCGCTGAGAGGGACCAGCTGGCGGCGCTGCTCACGGCGCCCGCGGCCCTCGCGCCCCTCGCCGCGGACGAACAGGACCTGCTGTGGAAGTACAGGTGAGGGCTGATGACACCTACCACTGGAACTCGCCGTGGTGCAGATCGATCGTATAGTAATTGTCTGATAAGTCGTTAAATCTAAGGAATTGGCCGACATTAAGGTGAAGTTCTGCAAAACATTTATTACCCTACAATATAAGGTTATATGATGACTAAAGTAGAATGAAAGATATATATATATATATATATATATATATTCCTAACAATATTCTTATCAGTAGTCCAATGCTGTACATCATCATGTTCCAGGTTCTACCTGTCGTCTCACCGCCGCGCACTCACCAAGTTCCTCGCGTGCGTCAATTGGAACAGACCCGGTAACGTCACACACAGATACACAAAATATATCTTGAACCGATATTTTCATTGAACAAACTTGTTGCATCTTAGTCCCCACATCTTAGTTCCTACATCTTAGTCCCCACATCTTAGTTCCCACATCTTAGTTCCCACATCTTAGTCCCCACATCTTAGTTCCCACTTTGGCATTTCTCTTTAGAAGAATTAAAAAGTCTTAAGTTTATCTGAAAATACTCTACATAAAATTATTATAAATTCAAATCAAAAAAGCATAAAATATCATTATAAAGAACGTTTTTATTGCTCTTTATTATTATTATGAAACATATTTTTTGTCCAGCTATACGAGCTCAAGCATGTGTATCTAACAGGAGTCAGGATCAGATTGTTATGTACCTGTCCTTGCTCGGTGTTGTTGAAATAATTCTATTCTGCCCAGTGTGGCGCGGGTAGCTTGGTCTCTGTCACGGCACATACACGGCGGATTTGATATTGTTTTATTGAATTCTACAGAATTATAAGATAATGTTTTCCAGGTGAGGTGCGCCAAGCGCTGGCCATGATGAAGCAGTGGTCACCTGTGGACGTAGAGGACGCGCTGGAACTGTTGACACCCAAGTTCACGCATCCAGCGGTTAGAAAGTTAGTTGATAATAAAATATTGGACAGTTACTAAGCACGCCCCAAAAATTCCTTAAAGCAAGTAATGTTGTGTTCAAGAAGTAACAGGTTATAAATCTGAATTAATTTTAAGAGTTGAAATGTGTCCCGGGTGCCCATGTGCTGAACATTTCTGGAACAAATCTATCAGGATCCGATTCCTTTTATTGTCATCAACAAATATACATGTACATTCCAACATTAATAAAGCAATAGACGATAATTACAGCTATTTATACATTCTAAGGGGAGGTTCATACAAACAAGCTCATCCAATCATCTGTTTTCCCTGAACTATAAGGCTTATCATTATTATTCCCAGATACGCCATATCAAGGTTGAAACAGGCCCCGGACGAAGACCTCCTCCTGTACTTGCTGCAGCTGGTGCAGGCGCTCAAGTACGAGGACTTCAATGAGATAAATGATGGTCAGTACATTGATATAAAACATAATACCACTCATGTAATTTGAAAAGTTTTCACAAATCTCTAATAAAAAGAAATTCACAAGTTTTTCATAAAAAAAAAACCTTTTAAAATATGTTACAACTGGCAACAGCCGGCTAGAATAATATATGTTTGTCTATAAGGTCGTTAACATCATGGTCAGTCATTTCTAATCGATCACATTTGTTTTGTACACCTTAAAGTTATCTTAGATCTGATTATCTTTTATTATCTTTTCCAGAATATCAGCGAGTGTGTGGTAAGGAAGCTGCCGTGTACTCTGATCAAGACGGGAAGTTACTGCAGAGTGGTCACCGAGGCAGTCAGGCCAGCCTCTTGTCTACATCTGGTGCGCCTTCTATAGTCTTTAATCATTTATATTGTCTGTGTCCGTTTGTCTGGTTGCAGATTGATCTCTCAAACTACAGCAAACGGCTCGGTACTAACATATATCATTTTCTATAAATTATTAATGAACTCTCGATGCAAAATGACTCGTCAATAAATTTGGTTATAAGAAGCAGCGCTTTATATAACACACGCCAATATTATCGATTTTGTATGGAGAATAAAAAGCCAGTAGTACTGATTATTGCCACGGCGAACAGAAGGCGGCGCTAGTGGCGGCCGGTCGGAATGTTTCTGTTTACTTTTGATAGATGGCACTGTTATCAAATAAAGAAATCAAATTTAACTGTAAATCTCTGAGCACTAATGTATTAATGAAAGGTAGTTAGTTACTGCTGTATACGTAGAGTAAGCAGTGCTTACTTGAATTAATGGAATACACGATACTGTTTAAGAGATACTAACATCTATCGTCATTTGCTATAAAAAAGAAATATCTCTAATAAACTACTGATAGTTAACATTCCATAACCGTCCCTTTACTCGTTCAGCTGAAAATAAGAACTTAGCTGTAGTTGTTAGTCATTTCATTCAGCCATTTTACATTCGGTCACGTCGTGGCGGGTTTGATTGCAGTGCTGACGAACAGCGAGATGACGTCATCGTCTATAAGTCGCCATTCAGATGTGGAGTCAGAAAACATCTGCATCTCCGGGAGCGGCAACGATCAGGAGTGAGTTAGCTAATCATTTAAGGGAAAATATCGTAAATGGCATCGGCGTTTCCATGACTACAGAACGCTCTATTGTCTATGCCGAACAATTTATCATCTTGCTATCAAAACTATATTGAAGCGTTTTTTTGTCTACCGCCGTTCTATCAAGAAACCAGTTGACTAGGACGCAGATTGTGAATATCCTTTGCATAGATCACAGTCATTAAAATATACTTTGAATAATCAACTGAGTCAAATAGAGTGTTTCAGTAAGTTTCTTCCATAACAGCGACTAATATCAGAATAGGAAACTAAGTAATGTAGAACATAAGATTATAATATTCAGAAAGTTGACCCTCAACAAGGATTACATAAAGAGTAAAGTATGAGAGGACACACAGAAGACCAATAAGAAATAATTTTAATTAAGTTTATTTTAAAGTATCATATGTAAGCATAAAAAGGGATATTTCTGAGTCCTATGTTATTCCAGTATCCCTGAGTCCGAGCAGTTCAGCCTGGCAGGGTTCCTCATCCGACGAGCTCGCTCCAATAGCGTTGTGGCCAACTACCTGTACTGGTACCTGCTAGTGGAGTGTGAGCCCCAGGACTCCGCCCCCGCCTCGCACAGAGACATGTACCTGGCCGTCATGAGGACCTTCAGTACACAGTTGGCTAAGGGTTAGACCTTAGGATAATTACCTCCATACACGATCTCATGGAATAGATCAGTTGGACATACTGTCTGGCATACTATATGATTTTTCATAAAGAAGACTTTGATATTCTCATAGTACCTTATAAAACGCCTACCAGTGGAGGTCACGAGGAAAGAAACGAATATCAAAAGTTTTCGACCGAACATCACATTACGAAATATTTATTACATTATGATCCTCATACTACATTTACTCTGAAAGAAAAAAATATATATCCACAAGTCCAAGGAGGTCCAATAAGGTTGTCACCATCTAATGATCAGGTTCGTCGGAGCAGCAGCGCACTCGGTCGATCTTGGCTCGTCAGCAGCAATTTATCGACCGGCTGGTCCGCCTGGTGAAGACGGTGGCGCGGGAGTCCGGCAACCGGAACCGGAAGGCGGAGAGGCTGCAGCAGCTGCTGGCCGACCAGGACGCCTTCAAGTATAACTTCACTTCCTTCGAACCGATGCCCTTCCCGCTCGACCCGAATGTTAATATCAAGGTAAACTGATTAAGAACATATACCGGCTAGTAGCCATTAGATTGACTGTAGTACTAATAGGCGGTGGGGAAAAAGTCAAAGGGGACGATAGTAATAGTATTGTCACAATCCAGGGTATAGTGGCGAAGAAAGCGAGTTTATTCAAGTCGGCCCTGATGCCGTGCAAGCTGACCTTCCTCACCAGCGAGGGGTCGGAGTACCAGGCCATCTTCAAACACGGGGACGATCTGCGGCAGGATCAGCTCATCCTGCAAATGATCACTCTCATGGACAAGTTACTTAGAAGGTACCCACATACTAGATTTTAATTTGTCTGCAGATGTATGAGAAATGTAATACTAATGAAGCTACTATTTTCGGATTACTACGCGTTATTTTAAATAACATAATCTCGGGGTTTCGGCCACTTCGCAGCTACCGACAGACGAGATTAATTCTCATCTCGTCTGCCGGCGCCTTTAGTAACCTGAAAACATTAGTTTCAGTGAAATGACTACTCGCGAAAGTCTTAGACCTCATTAAATCTTATACTTATCTACCGAGGACTGGTGGTTTATTTTGTCTTAGTAAATTTATTTGGTACTATCCCGGTGTCCTTTCACCGGATGTTGTTTTAAAACATAATTACCAACTCGGTCGATAACAGAGCGATGTAGACATAAACGTGCTATATTTTATTTCTTGTGTAAACATGAAAAAATTTGTATTCATTCTATCCTCAACGTCCGTCCCGGGAAAGATAAATGAATATAAATGTGATAATTAAAACCTTCCAGGGAGAACCTGGACCTCAAGCTGACTCCCTACAAGGTGCTGGCCACCAGTTCCAAGCACGGCTTCCTCCAGTTCATAGAGTCGGTGACGGTGGCGGAAGCCCTGGCCACCGAGGGCAGCATACTCAACTTCTTCAGGAAACACAACCCTTGCGACAACGGACCTTACGGCATCAAACCTGACACAATGGACACTTACATACGGAGCTGTGCTGGCTACTGCGTCATCACGTACCTGCTGGGTGAGTCCCTGGACTTGGAATGCCTCGGAATTGTTAAGTGTGATAATTTAATGATTCCGTACTCCCGTAATGAAGCCTAACCTACTCACATCCATTCGTTATCCAGGGCCGCTCTTGTTGGGGCCACAAACAAAAGTTTTTTTTTTTATATTTCCTGCAATGCCTTTTTTCTAAGTTGTTTTTATTTTTATTGTAGTAAGTTGAGAATGTGAGTGATTTTGCTCGAATTGATCAATACTGTATAAAGTGAAAACCTATACGACTATATAATCTGAACGGACCTGACTGTTGTATGACGTACAACAAGTGTTAGTGTTGGAGATGCATCGATACATTTTTATCGACACGAATACGATATTGACAATGATTTTCTCATTTATTATTTGTGATTCTGACGCGACAGTCACCGCTTGCCAGTGCCAGCTTCCTAAATCACATGACAAGTTTTTCGTAAAATGTATTTTTATCAACTATTTTCTTGTTTTGATTGTAGGTGTGGGCGATCGTCACCTCGACAACTTGCTTCTGACGCGCTCCGGGGCGCTGTTCCACATCGACTTCGGCTACATCCTGGGACGTGATCCAAAACCTCTCCCTCCACCGATGAAACTCAGCAAGGAGATGGTGGAAGCTATGGGCGGCGTCCACTCCGACCACTACCACACGTTCAGGAAGCTATGTTACACGGCTTTCCTACATCTACGCAGGTGACTTACTCGCGAGTGGAAGAACAGTGTTAGGGGACAGGTTAACCAAAGACCACACACAATATAGCCTCACGTAAAACGTCATATAGATATCAGTTGTTTTGAAATCAACGCCATCTCTGGACAGTAATAACTTTGTTTTAATTTCCTTTTTTTTTCTTTTTTTGCTTTCGACCCCCATCAGGCAATAAGTTCTTTGCCTATTTCTCAACCTTCACACACTCGTATACCAATGAACACAGCCTTAAACATATAGACAGTAAGATGTAGTAGTGGCGGTAGTGTATGCAGGCTTTACGCTTGGTCATGTGTTAAGTGTAATTCTGTGCAGACACGCCAACCTCATGCTGAATCTCTTCTCGCTGATGGTGGACGCGTCCGTCCCCGACATCGCCTTGGAACCAGACAAGGCCGTCAAGAAAGTGCTCGACAAACTTAGGTAACTGACAATTATATCTAAATGTAATAACATTCTTGGAAAATTTTAGAGTGATACACTTTTTTTATGCTATCTATGGAAGATTTGGCCAGCGTCGACGTTTTTGTTGGCGGGCGAATTATAATCTTGAATACCGTGTAGAGAAACCACGAAGGAGTTTGTCGAATGGGACACAGACGTTTATTGTTATATACATTAAAGCCTTATAATATTATAAATGAAAAAATCTGAGATCTATGGACGTTCGATGCTCCGGCAAAAATTGTTTAACTGATTTTGGTAAAACTTTAGTGATGTAGACATAACACGTTATGGACTTCACCTAACTCGGGAATCCAATGTAGTTTTCGCTGGCACACGTCACTACAGTTTTATTCAGTATGAAGTCTCATGACACAGAGCATAGATGTCGCTACCTGTTTGTTAACATACACATATATTATATAAAGTTTTTCTTGTTGATATTCACTATATTTTTCCCTTTAGACTGGATCTTGGTGATGAAGAAGCAGTTCACTACTTGCAAAATCTCTTGGATATGTCAGTGACAGCTGTCATGGCGGCTCTAGTCGAACAACTGCACAAGTTTGCACAGTATTGGAGGAAATAATGTGCGCATTGAAACGTCCAATCGTTGTTGAGGATTCTGTTGTTAATTGTATAAATGTCACATTCAACCAATAGCGGAACGCCATCGAGTGGCACGGTTCCCGCCCGGATCAAACTCGAAAGGAATTAGTTGTAATGAGATTGATTGTATAAATTTATTTGTTAATAAAATTAGTAATTATAATTATCATGAAATGACAATATGTTTGAATATTAATAAAAAAAAGGAAGGTCGAGAAGATGCATTCTAAAAAAAATACTGTTGAAAAAAGAATGTTCTTATGTTAATACGGTGTTCGACTTGCTACCAATATTGTTTGTTAGAACAGGACAGATAGTACCTTTAAGTTTTGATAACATTAGGCCTCAATTAATAAATTAAACGCCCGAGTGATTATAGAATTGTATTTGTAATTCTTCACTGTGATATTTACAAATAAATTATTTTCTTAATAAGCGTCATGTAATTTGTGTGCATGTTTGAGTATACTTAATGGACAGACTTACATATTAGCGGCGATCAGGTCGCTGCCGCTCGCTATACAGTCGCTGGCTATAATGATCCTGCTTCCTGTTACGGACTGAATGACGTCACAGGCGGCTACTTCCGCATACGTCACCCCCCCGATCATATAAACCAGCACTGTTCTAGGCTTCAAAGTAAACATTGTTCTGCTGTCTCCTTTCAGCGTCTTTAACAGGGTCTTAGCATCCCTGTAGCCATATTCCGAATCGGTTTTCGTGTTTGAATTCGTTATTTTTTCGTTTAAGCTCTCCATACCTCGTTTCGCTTTGTCTACTGAACTGCCGCCGATTTTAAGATCATCGAGCGCTGATAGTTTCGTCAGGAGTTCAGCTAAGGATTCCGATGTCAATAGTGCGTTACATATAACAGCTACGAGAGGTATGTAGCCGCCGTTGAACACGTAGCTCGGAGACTTTGCACTCTCTGACTTGGTCGGCAATTGTTTCAATTTGTTGGCCACCGTTTGGAACTCAGTCTGCCATTTAGGCAATCTGTCGCTTAAATTGCTGAGATTGGACAATGACAATTTTGGGCTGGAAGGTTGTACGAGTAAACCGGATGTTATCAAATTGTTGAAAACATATAAAAACTTGTAGCCGAATGCTAATAGGTACTTGTGTACAAGCGAATTGTACTCCTCGTAAGTCAGACCTTGGGTTAAACTTAACAAGCACATTAGTCTTAAGGAGTTATGCATGTGGACATCCGTGCCAAAGTGTTCATCGATGTAAGTGAAATTGGCCCTTTTATTTCTATTATTGAGCATTTCACTCTCCGTTAAAGTTAAGTTTTCAAATTTATTGTTCATTTCTGATATTATCGTCTCGCTGGCCAACACGTGATTCACTAGATTCTGCTTGAACAGTGTAACTTGTTGCAATTTAGTCGCAACAAACTGTTTCATTTCTTGTATTCCGAGAGCCTTGATATCCTCGTTCTTGAGAAGCTTCGCCTTTGAACTCAACACGCTTAAAACTTCAGAGAAATGCCTATGCTTTATTTCACCGTACAAATGATCAATAGAGCTGTCTAACGACATGACTGCGGTTTTGGCTGTTTCATCTTTAGATGTGGTAAAATTAAGCTTGCCCTTCTTCAACTTTGTTTCTTTCACATTAAGCTCTAGATGACCACAGTTTATATTGAAAATTTCACTTAACAGTCCACTATAAGTAGCCGGTGTTAGTAGACTGGAAGAATAATCCTGATCTCTATCTATAACGAGAACTGCTCCGATATCATCAGTATTGTTACTAACAAAGTCTCTAGTGAAGGTCTCGTTATATACTTCAAGTAGGTCTAAAACGCTTGATGACATCTTTCCCAATGACATCAAACATTTAGGTTTGCCGATAACATGAAATAAGCTCCACAAAGACATAGCAATACTCGACAACAATGATTGATTTTTTTCCACATACAATTGTTTATAAAGGAAAGGCACCTCCAGGCTCAAGAGCTGATCATCCAACCTCATCAATTCCCATGAGAATGAATGTAGCTTGACTATTTCATATAAACCCTTATTCTCTAATATGGAATCGAAAGTACATACGAATTTAGGCACTATAATAATATTAAAACACTTGGCATCGGCTTGAGCTGGGTTTAGGCTGAGAAGTGATGATATCTGATCCAACACACATTTGTATTTCTTGATACAAGCTGGTATAAAGTATATCCTTCTCGTATTAGATGTAGATCCAAGTTGTGGGTCCATTTTATATATTTTATCTATACCATGTTGCCTACAAAAATATATTTCGTTATATATAATAAGTAAATTTAAGGTAGTAACAACAAAACATTTTAAACTTTGTTAAACTAAAAGAAATCGAATTTAACCTGAGCCAAGTCACTCCACATATTCTCTCCAGTGGCTTTATAAGAACAGGATCAATGATTAAATCGGCTTTTTCCCCGCATTGGGACAGGATGTGCTCCAATTTATACTGGGATATTTGACACAAAGAAGCCAACTTTAAAGAGAGTGGTTGATCCATTGTTTCTTTGTTATTCTTTAAATTTCAAATAAAAATCTCATTTTTTTCAAAATCTACTTTTAAACTAAGAAATATTTGAGACAGGTCGCAAAACTTGTTTACTACTATTGACAAATGACAAATAGCCATTTTATGACAGTGACAACATCTATAAGGAAACCAATGTTATTGGTTTCTATAACGATTCAATTATTCGATCATCTTTTAGTAATATTAATATTTCAGCACTACAAGAGCAAAATAAAATAACTTTAATAGATCTTGTTTTTTTTTTCATTTTATTTATTTAAATAGTATACCGTACAAAACGTAAACTATTGCAGTACTACAATAGACAAGGAGCCACAGCCATAAACAAAAATTATCAAAAAACCATTTATAATAAACATTTTTTTTTACATTAAATTTATAAACTTCAAATAAGATTAAACATTAAATTTAAAACAACATGCATAAAGTTATACCGATTTTTTCAGTGAAAAATCGACCTTGACAGTTATTTCCGGTCATGCGTCGTTGTCTATCTTGCAGTATTCTCCCCCTCCGCCTCTATACCGCGGAGTATCTCTCGTCGGCGTAAAATTAAATTTTGTGAAATGGCAGCGAGAATAATAAGAAAAATCGTAAGTTAGTAGATAGTGTTGGTGTATTTCATTTTATAAAATTAATTGCACGATTCCTCGTTACTAAATTATTGCTCCTGCTCGTTTAATTTCCTTCGCCATCCAAAAATAGACCAGTTATGTCGAAGAATTACATAAATGCTCTTTTGAAGCCTTTTCGTGAGAATAAAGTTGTATCAAGTATACTAAAATTATTCGAGTCGGGCTCAAATAATCCTTCGGGAGGGGTTGTGGGTGTGAAAAATGAGGTTAACATAATTTTTGGTGTGCATTGAATTTAAATTGTGTAGGTTATAAGTTTTAGTATATTGTGTGTAGATCCCCGCGGGCCGGGCTGGTTCCGCTCAATACAGCACGGGGGTCCGTAAGGTGACACTCATCCCTGGACACGGGATCGGCCCCGAGATCACGGTAGCTGTACAGAAAATATTCGAAGCCGCCAAAGTACCCATTGAATGGGACGAGGTGGACGTGACAGCTGTTAGAGTGAGTAAATTATGAAATATATCATTTTTAAATCTTAAACTATTCTAATCATTATTCTTATTTGTGACATATATTCACTGGTTTGTTATATCGTAAATGTTGCGTGGTTATGTTTCTCTATTTTATAAAGAAACCTTACAGAACTTGAATGTAAATATGTGTTAAAGTACTCATCGTTATAATATTTCATGTTATTTTAAAATTTAAGTATGTTTAACATTTTTATAAATCCAATTTTTTTTATTTATAACTCAGGGTCCGGATGGCAAATTCGGTATTCCCCAACGTGCCATTGATTCTGTCAATGCCAACAAGATAGGCCTCAAAGGTCCCCTGATGACCCCAGTGGGTAAAGGATACAGGTCGTTGAACTTGGCTTTAAGAAAAGAGTTTGATCTGTATGCCAATGTGAGGCCTTGCAAGAGTTTAGACGGGTGAGTTATTTGGCAGCTATCGTAAACAAATGTTTATATTGAAATAGGAACAGTAATATTCCTTGTTCATTGACTCAATCACATCATGAGTTTTGTCATGATAAAATGATTAACGCTTTGGTCGAATTAATTCACACATTATAATATTTTTAATTTTAATTGTTATTCTCCGTCGGCAGCAGTACATGAGCCGGCTTGCCAAGTCAACATTGTATTAGATGTTTCTTTTATATTAATAGTAGAACATTTGTTGAGCAATCAAGTATCATTATATGGATTTGGATTAATATAATAAAGTGCTGTACCAATTTTGATGCGGCTTTAGTGTCAACACTAGCTCTGTGTTAAATCTCATCTCATAAATACTTAGCAATATTAGGTAGCCTACCGAGCGACCTTTTCTATACAGATAATAATATTATCTAAGTACATTTAATCTTTTCTCGCTATCAGCAGATTTATTTATTTTTTAATCTCTGAATGTCAAGTATCAAGGATTTGAGGGTCTACCCGTTCTTGGGCATATCTTATCTTTTGAGTCATTATTAATATGTAGTTGCGTTATAATGTTATGTTATGGATTTTTTTTTTATCTGTGATAATTTTAGCGAATTTTCGCCAATTATTAATTACATTATCCTTATTAAAGTTAGATTCACTATACTCTGTTAGGTCTGTGTATTAACCCGTCGCGAGGCCCAATGTCTCGCGTCTATAACAACAAATAATTCAAACAATAAAACTATCATAGTTAGATGGGACTTGTGAAAAAGATTTAAATCACGTGACAATAGCGTAAATTAATTTTGCATGTAAAACACACGGCACATAATATATTACGTAAGTATGTATATGATACTGTGTGTGTATCTGTGTGCACGGACAGCTGATATCGAGTAAATATTAATCAGATTTGTACTGGCGTGATAAGAAATGAAGCATTCGCGATACATTTTATATGAGATAAGTTTAAGTAATGTCATTGTTTGTATTTTTTATTTAAAGCAACGATCAGATTAAAATTCTTATATAGAAAAAATAAGATTAGCGGCCATCTTTATTATGTTTCTTATATAGGATGTTTAATTCACCGTCTCAAGTTGGGACACGATAGCTCAGTTAGTAAAGCACCTGGTACGCGAGACCACGGAGTCGTTGGTTCAGGTCCGAGTGCTACTATTTTAGAGCCATGAATTTTTCTCACAGCATTTTCTAATTCAATGTTATTATTTATCGTATGGTATTAAGTTCCGTTTATTTATTCTAATCAGTGATTTAATCTCTGTTACGATGATTATTTTTGTCTCGCTGTATTTAAGTGTAGCTATTGCAGTAAACAGATTGCTTCTTGCTACCCTGCCATGTAACGCGCATCATGACTGCTCCTATTGTGTGTTTGATAAAGATAAGAAACTGTACCACTTTCTTATTTATCCTGCAGGGTTCGTACACAGACTCTTGTCCGTCCGTCACAAGAACGTATCTCGTGAATCCTGATAATAATCATAGTTGATATTTTTCATAGTTCCTACATGATGCTGTAACAAAAAATACTTAAAAATAAACATACAGTGTTTTTTGTCTTGCTCGTCTTTAGACCCGCAGTTAGACGCCCCTTCTGCTGTTGATTTATTTATATATTACGTTCAATATTTCCAGAATTTGCTTAATTTAATGAAGACCTATACATGATAAAAATAATTATAGTAAAGAATGAACTTGAAACTTAATGAACACAGAAATGGTCCGTACGGTTACCGGTTATTATACAGTACTAATAGTACTAGTTTGGGTCGTCGTTTACACGTGAATGAAACACGTTGAAACTGAACGTGTGTAAGTAAACGGGTCACAGTATAGTTCATCATCCGTTTCACCAGCATCAAGACCCTGTACGACAACGTGGACGTGGTGACCATCAGGGAGAACACGGAGGGAGAGTACTCCGGCATAGAACACGAGATAGTGGACGGCGTGGTTCAGTCCATCAAGCTCATCACAGAGGAGGCCAGCAAGAGAGTGGCGGAGTTTGCGTTCACCTTCGCCAGGGACAACAAGCGGAAGAAGGTCACCGCCGTGCACAAAGCCAACATCATGTGAGACTCCTTATACATCTGAACGACGCATGCATCAAAGCCCCCTTATATATATAGCCTTTAGTCAAGGTTCCAGATATAAGCTATGAACAAAGATCCTCTCTCGACAAATCTTTCAATTCTTATGTACAGTACATTACACGTACTATACGCTATCATGTCAGTTTTGCTTCTAATCTCATTGTAATAAACATGAAAGGTCAACATTTGCATAAAGTTAAGCGAAAATATCTTAGAATCGAATATTAGTACGTATATAGTATTTGTTCGTACTTTGACCTCCGAGGCGTTTCATTAGCGGGGACGTGTGGTATCACATTACACACCCGCTTAGAATCGTTTAGACACTTGACACACATTGACCTCGGGAACTGTCAAAAGTCTCCCGAGAAATAATATATCCCCGAGAAGATCACGGATTCAAAGGCGAAACATGTTGTATGAGGGTAGTTAGTTAAGTGAGGATGTTGTGTGCAGGCGTATGTCGGACGGCCTGTTCCTGCGCTGCTGCCGCGAGCTGGCCACGCAGTTCCCTGACATCAAGTTCGAGGAGCGCTACCTGGACACCGTCTGCCTCAACATGGTCCAGGACCCGTCCAAATTTGACGTACTCGTAAGTATACACATATATACCTTACTTGCACATATATATATAGCAACACTAACATGGTTCATACAAAAAATACTCAGCAATCCAATAATTATGTTTTTAACATAAGAATTATATTGAAATAAATATTTTAATTAACATAGAAAATGCACAAAGCAAGGGACAGAAATGTTCCGAAAGTTTAAAGCTCATATCCTGTTTAATGATGACTTTTTCATTTTAAATTTTAGTTATAGTAACCTCGCCTATATAGTTAATATTGTTGATGTCAACATTGTCCTGTTACCAGCAATAGTTTCCCCTACTATGGTTGTAACTAACTATAGACGTACGTCATTGTAGGTGATACGGTTTGATAACTATCACCTGTTGTGACGTCATTGAGATAACGTACCAGATTTTTACGCATCGCCCCTCACCGTCTAGAAAGTCTATTGTGATTTCTGTGGAATCATAGGTCTCGTAATTTGTTATAACATTTTAATTTTATATACCCGAAACTCTGTCGGCGTAAAAAAAATATGGAGAAACTTTTAAGCGCGGCGTGCACACCGCCCCCCACCACCTACTCTTGTGTGACAACGCTTAATTTCCTAATCGGGATAAAAACTAGCCTTAGTCACTCCTTTTAATATCAGTTACCGGCCAATAAAATTCCCGTCAAATCGGTCCAGCCATTTCAGAGATTCCGTAACAAACAGACAGACAGAAATTGTAAAATGTTATTTTTTTGTAGGTACCGCATATATATTCACATGCGTGACGTAAAAAACGGTTACTTCAATATAACATACGGACAGGCCTATATATATATATATATATAGATCCGTGTCAGTGGAGTACATACTGAGAAAGTGAGAGCTCATTTAAATCCCCCTCCCCCTCCCCGTAAGCCTCGCATTAAGGGCGACATGACATGTAGTGGTGTTACAACCCTTCTAATATTATGTAACCGTACTGTACTTTTCTTTCGTTGAACGTTCGCTCTCTGGAGTCACTGATTAGAAGCTACAATAATATTATTTTCCTAGACAGTGTGTTTATAGAAATAGGCTATGTGAAAACACAATACTAACAGTGACTGAAGCCGCGGTTATATCACTCGCAATTACCAGTACTTAAGGTATTCCGGGTCAAGGGTTCTCAAACTACAAAGATAACATATGCATTTTACTTATAAATTACAAAACAATAAAATATAAATTTTTTTTTGAGGAACCCCGACGTCTTCGGTACGGAACCAAGTTTTAGTGTTCCCGGTCCGGTCGGTGACAATTAGAAACATGTCCTAAGTTCAAACCCCATTACAGTTCTCAAAACACATCATACCTGTTTATTTGACAATCTCACCCAGACAACAAACCATTCAATATTTATGATTCTTGGCTACTTCAAGATTACTGTTAATTGAAAATATTTTTATATAGCGATATAATATTATATTCTTTCAGTTGTACTTTAATAGATATGTATGGAGTCAAGTTTGGGAATCTCTGGCGTATAAAACATGTGACTAATGACATTTTTTATTTTAATATTATATAATTTCAGTAGCACTCTAATAAGTATTTATGGAGTAAAGTTTGGGAATCTCTGGCTTATGATATGATTAATAGGGTTCGTATTCCAGGTGATGCCGAATCTGTACGGAGACATCATGTCGGACATGTGCTCCGGCCTGGTGGGGGGCCTCGGCCTCACGCCGTCCGGGAACATCGGCAAGAACGGAGCCCTGTTTGAATCGGTGAGCGGCACACAACACACACCGTTATAATAAGCAACTAATTATTTCCGTAGTGTATTAGAGCTCCAAACTATTAGACTATTATTTTATATATTTTTTTTAAGTCCATTGCTTTTTCATTTAGCGTAGATTAAAAATATTTATTTTGATTTTTTTTTATGCTCAGTAATTGATCCAATTACATCTGAATGGTAGGGTACACACAGAATATATACATTTTTAACGTTATTAAAGGAATTTATAAAGAAACGAACTTGTAATGTTTTTAAAAATAGACATACGTGTGGCTTCAAGAGTCTTAATTATTTAAATTTGTATGTTAACTAATACACTATAAAAAAAAAGAAACTTCATACAAAAGTGAATTATATCCGTGAACAATGTTCTATTGTTGAAATGAGACAAAAAAAATGTAAAGGCCAGTGACCGAAATGATTATTATGTGATATGGAGAAGAAACGTAAGTTGTGTATACGCTACTACAGATCGTGAACTAACCTGACGCCCCCGCGCTAACACACAGGTACTCCTTGACCGACTTCAATGACAGTATAAATTACTTAAAAATCGGCAATCGGTTTGTGAGAACGCCTGGCACATAAAGACATACACGCACAGTGATGACACATTATATTACTTCTCTGAAGTCGGTCAATGCGTACTCCCTGATGCTGTTCGTGCTCGGTTCCTTCCTTCTGTTCTCTGAACTATCTGTAACCTGGAGCGGTTTCTAATCACTGCCCATTGACTGTAATTTCTAACTTTCGTTTGTCGTATAACTAAAGTAACAATATATCTCCACGGTAGAGCATCTCATTGACTATTATTTTGCTATTCATAGTTCATCTAGAGGTGTGAGCTTCCTGATTATGTATTCATGTGTTTTAGCTTCACAATATATATATGTATATATAGTAGCATGTACTGTGTTGTGTTCATCTCCACTTCCCTGGTCCACGTTACTGATCCGTCACATGTGGTTTGAACATGGAACTTCTGAATACTGTAAACAAAATGGCTGACTTAAAAAAAAATATTCCCCTTTAATTTGAACAATATCCGAAAATTGTACAACATTTCTTGGTATACTAAATTATTTATTATACATTTTTTTATTTTTCCTGGTCTCTCTGTATTAACTTAATCTATAAAAAAAGATAAGCGTTAAAATTATAATTTAAACTGAAAAATATTTTTCGAATTCCGAGCCATTACTAAAATCAGTTTGTGGTATCATATATTGTTCCAGTTGAAGTCACAAACTGTATATACTAACGTACTAACAATTCCAGGTTCATGGCACAGCCCCGGCCATAGCCGGCCAGGATAAGGCCAATCCCACAGCACTCCTCCTGTCCGGAGTCATGATGCTGAGATACATGAAGCTGGAAGACATCGCCGACAGAATAGAAACAGCCTGCTTCACCGTCCTCAAGGAAGGGAGAGTCCTCACCGAGGACCTCGGGGGAAAGAGCTCATGCACGGAGTACACCAACGAGATCATCAAACATCTGTACTAGATGACAAGTTGGCTTGGGGTGTGTGGCGTACGGTGACGAGGAAACTAATAATCTGTGAATGACAAAGTATGGAATTAATAGCTTAAAACTGAATTGTATAGGAAATCAATTGAACTGTAGACGGGTATCTAAAGCTTCCTCATTAGACGTGCTCATGTATGACGAGCATCCAAACCATCACAGAAAATCCAAGAAACAATATAACACATACATGACAGTCACGTATAGAACCTTCTTTATAGGAAACATTAAAAAAAAACATGTGAATGATGAGTATTATAGAATGATTGGTGCTGACATGTTATAGCACCTCTTTGCTGCGTCGGCCTCTCGATGAATGGACTTGGCCACAGTTTATAAAAACATATGTTGGATTGTATAAAAAAAAATTACAATATCTCTACAAGGAATCTGTTTGAAGTTACGAACATTCAACAAGGTCTAATGTTGTAGCAAGATTAGATAGTATTAATATTTTTAATTTAATTATTATGCTGTGAACACTAGTTGTAGCCTTCAGCTGTGATGAAAAGCCCTTCTCGACGGATCTGTTCTGTTCTTTGCATGTACTTTCCTGGAAACTATGTTCTGTTAGTGAAATAAAGACAATACCCATAACCCTGATGAGCTAATGTAATCGGGTGCTAAGTGTTCTTTTTACAAATGTATTTGTTTAATACTTTAAGTTATTTATTGTGTTACCATTAAGATTAATTAGTGAGATGTGGCTGTTTGTGAGTTTGAACCAAATCATAACTCAGTTATAAATATAACTGACTGACTTAAAAAACTCACCCATGACATTGCCTTGTGGACTGTATTAAGAAATCCTTATACAAGGAAACAACCGAGTTGTTAAACAGATATATTAATTTCATTGTGCGAATTAAAACAGAATCAATAAGCGAGTTGCCATGACCGAAACATATTATAAGACGAGTTGGTAGTTTGTTAGTTCCTTTGTTTGTGATGCGTTTGTGTTTTATTCATTTATTAGACAATTTTATATATAATTTAATGTACATTAAACAAAGTATTACACTTGTATTATTTAATTATGACAAAACAGATCTAATCTGTATGTTACCAGGTACATTCCATTTTATTAACTTATTTGTGTTCGTTTTATTCCAATGTAGAAATAAAGTGGTTGGAAGTAAGGTTGTTTTTGTATGTGTTTTCTTCCCAAATTCTTTCTCTGCCGCCAGATATTTTGGAACAAATTAAAATCGGAAAAATTCTTGACAAATATGTGCAGAGAAGTTATAGTTTAAATAGAGAAACATATTATGTTGAGGATGCGTTTTTAAGTGCTTTAAAAGAAAAGTGAGAATGTATCTTACGTTAGTCTATTTAATTATAGGTCCACGGCACGGCCCCGGACATCGCTGGGAAGGATTTGGCCAATCCTACAGCTTTACTCCTCTCCGCTATCATGATGTTAAGGCATTTACAGCTCAACGAACACGCGGATAGAGTCCAAAACGCCTGCCACGAGGTCCTGCGCGAGGGCAAATCTCTCACCGGTGATCTCGGCGGCACAGGAAAATGCAGTGAATTCACTAACGCCATCATATCAAAATTAAAATAAAATTTGCACAGACTATTAAAACGACGTGACATTTTATATTGGCTGTATAGTATATTATGAGATTTTTATTATTCAGTTTTGTAGTCACCCCTAATAACTTAGTAATGATACCAAAGTTATCATGTATTTACTTATATAGTATTATTATTATCAGTTATATAAAAAAAAACATCTTAAACTGTATTGTATTATATTTATTATCGAAACTCTCTTAGATAATATATGTATTAAGTATTAATTGTCAAACAATTACGTAGACAGATTTAATCTAATTAAAGTTTACAAAACAGATTCTCTTTTATTTGTTCTTTCATTTTGTATGTTAATATATTCACGAGTAATAATTAACCGAACTTTTATCCCCATTGAATGAAAGAAAAAATTTTTCCTTACGGGATATTTAAATAGTTTCGTTACTCCATATGTATGTATATTAATTCTGCAATCATAATAAATTTTTGGTAAATAGTCCTTGAATTTATTCCAAAAATAATAGTATTCATCAATAACGTACCTAAGAAGTCAAGAGATGCCTTTCAGCCAGCGCCCTGGAAATACGCTATGCAAAGCATATCCATGCAGAAGTAGATAATATACAAACAGGAATATTTTACGTTCGGAAATAAACCTACACATAAAAAAGACCCAATGAGGTAACTTTTCGTGTTACGAAAAATTACTTTCTATTTATTTATTGATTTGAGAAAATGTTAGCTATTGGCATTAGGTCATGTTCCGCTAGATAATCAATTTTGTAGTGGGATGAGTTTTCCAATCTACATCAACATTACCATCCCTCTTGCCTTCTCCTCTTACTTAGGGTTACACTGTGTGAATGTGCATTCTACAGAGTTATTCTTCTTCGGTTATTTCTTTAAATTTTATTTCAAAAACAATTTAATCTTTAAAAGCGTCACATTGTCTTAAGATGATTCGATCCTTTCATGAAATGATCATAAAAAGAAATCTATAAATTAAAGAACAATGTATTTACAATTCAAATTGTTTTTTGGAAAGTTCTTTTGATATGCGATTGCATTATGTTGCCAATTTTTATCATATTAATATAGTAAAAGAATACCAAAATGAAAATATGTATGTTTTATTACTAAACGACAAGGCGTAGTTAATTTTCCTTGAGGTAAATATCTTCAGCTGCTTATGGAAATTTCAAGGTGTTTAAGGAGTATTACCACAGGAAACTGTAAAAATATGGAAAGGCATTATAGGAATTAACTACAAGGGAAATAGGAGGGCTTCTATTAGTCAAGCCTTGAATGATGTGTTCGTTCTTGCAGCGAGAATCTTGCTACCCTTTATTGTAATATTTCCGTTTCGTTGATCTTTGTAAGCAGGTGGTAAAGGTCTGGTGGAACAGTACTTATACAAGCTGCAGTCTATTGACTAAAGCTCCTATGTCAAAAGCTTTAAAATAGCTTAAATGAAAATAATATATTTCGGATATACTACGCGAATTTTGTTTATATTTTTATACCCGAAACGTCGGGATAATGTAGTTTTAAAATAATAAAATTCGCGTAGTGTATCCGAAATATATTAATTTCATTTAAATGAATAAAACTCGCGAAAGTCTTAGATCTCATTATTTAAAATAGCTTGTTTTCTTTTAAATGACTTATTGTTTAAATTTTTGAATTACTTATATCTTCGAGACGGAAAGCTCTCAAAATGGAAGAAAATATTTGCCTTACAATTATCAAAACAATATTTTAAAAAAGTATCGATAAACTATTATAATACATCTAATTGATTTTTAATTAAATGTCTTCCCATTAATATTTCATAAATAGATGTGTTTATAAAATTTGTGCTATATCAGAACAACAATTTGACTAGGATTAATAGGCAAGTTGAATGATTTATTCATAATATGAAGGGCCGTTAAGAAATATGGTTACTTTATAGTAGGTGTTTCTCAATGTTTAAGTATTATTCTAATTTAAAAAATATACCATACAGCTAAGAGAAAACAAGACTGTTTAGTTTTAATATATATTTTTTTAAAACTTTGGCTAAGGTCATTTACAGAAATGAGAATTACATATAATGAAATCACAATAATAATATTGCATTTTTACTTTAAAGTATTTACATTAAGGAATATTCATCATCTCGAAACATGAACAAAATATCAACATTTAAAAGGAAAGAATAATTATTTAGAAGTAGCAAAATTTCTTAATGTTGGAATAAAAACAAGAAGAGGTAGAAATAGATTTTTAAGGATTTTTTTTTGTGTTTCTTTAAGACAAACTTTATTAACATTTATTGCAATTGATTACCGGCATGCGTTCGAGCGCCACACATCCTCTCTCGATCTGTCCTTTATCCCCCCCCCCCCGAGCGTAAAACGTTTAATGCAACCTTTTTGGAAGCAATGAATTTTCACTTAAAAAAGAACTTGTAGATTATGAAAGAAAACATAGGATAAAACACTTTATAGGAATAGCAATTGTAAACCTGCCATTAGTTTGATTAGTGAAATCGTGTGTGTAGTGTGTCGACGCTTGTAGTGTCACGACGCAAAGTAAAAAAGTAAAAGATTATGCAGGTCACAAAGTTTTTTTTTTTAAATAAGCTATTTCTTCGTTCTCACTGGATAAGTTTAATATTTTGCTAACGTCAACGTTTTTATTTGTTAGAATAAATCTTACTACTTGTTGCCAAATAAAATTCTGACTTTGACAAATGTCACATGTGACATGCATCACATTCATCCAGCGTGTTGTTTACAAAATTATAACCTCTCCTTAAATATTAAACTATGTTTATAAGATCTCAAAAGAAAATATTGAGATAACTTAAAAACGACTTTGGCTCTTTTGCGCATTCACTATACGATGTTATTTTAATGGTAATACATTAAAATTCGTCGGAAGTGTGAGTTTATAAGCACGGATGAAAAAAATTTAAGTTTGAAGAACTTAACTGAACTGAGTCGAATAGTATAACGTAGGTTTATAATAAGAATTTGCAGATGGTTTTACTCGTAAGTGTCTTCTTTTATATCATAGTAAATTTTAAATATTTTATAACCTAGCAATTATATTAAAGATTTTTGATAATTTTAAGGAAATGAGAAATTCAGTGTCAGAGGACGATACCGAATCTAATATTCTGAATGAAAATGGTAAAAGGCCTAAAGATTCCGACGGTCAGGCTAAAAAGCGGATTAAAACTAAAAGTTTATACAGGCAACCGACAGCAAATGAATTGAATCGGCTTCAGGAAACGGAACAGCTTTTCAACTCCAATCTCTTCCGTCTTCAAGTCGAAGAAGTGCTCGAAGAAGTCAAAGTCAAAGAGAAAACCACGAAACGTTTCACGGAATGGTTTAATAATTTGAAAACTTACTTACTTTCAATTACAAATGACGAAACAGAGTACGACTTGAGTGAAAAATCCTTTGAAGACAAATTAAAAATTCACATACCGCTATGCAGAGAGATACAAAAAACAAAAGTCATTTTCAAATTTCACAAATTCCAAGATGTATATGTTGTAGGATCATATGCTCTGGGGTGCGGTATAAAATCAAAATTAATAGTCGATTTGCAAATATCCGTCCCGGCGGAGACATACGCTAAAAACGACTCCATTAATTACAAGTACCATTTAAAACGCGCCGCTTACCTCGCTTATATTGCATCTTATTTGGGTAAATATGAATGTATTGACGAAATAAACTATTCTTATCTTAATAGTGAGACAAAACCAATCATAACGATGAAGCCAAGTGGTAAGCTCGGCAAAGCTATTACTGTAAATCTGGATTTGGTATGTGAGGCGGAAGCTTATAAACTTCATCGCTTTGCACCCGACCGAAATAATTTACGAGAATCTTGGCTTCTGGGAAACGATAAAAAGGATACCAATGAAACACTCACACCCACCCCGTACTATAACAGCAGTGTACTCAGAGATCTCACCGCCAATGTGAATCAGGAATTCTTAAAACAAATAATACTTAATAGTGAAAATTTAAAACAGGCCATTGTTTTACTTAAGATCTGGGTGAGGCAGAGGAAGCTTAAAGTCTCCGGATATATCATTAGTATGTTGGTAGCATATTTTGTTCAAAACAAGAGGGTTAACAACATCATGAGCAGTTACCAGATAGTGAGGAACATCTGGATTGCTTTAAGTGAGTAATTATAATAAATTTACGGGTAAACATCGTTACAATATGGCAACACTGTTATATTAATTGTAATATATACTATATATTATTATATGTATATATAGCTGACATGATTTAATAGCATTTTAAGATCGAAAATATTATAAAAAATAAAAAATAATAATTGTTGACTATAGTGTGATACATAGCGATGTTGTCTTTATCATTATGAGCATATTTCCATGGCTTCATCAGCACTTACTGGTGGAACGGAAATTAAATCCATCCATCCATTGATAACACAAAATACATCATCAAACATGAAAATAAAGACGCCATATATATGTCTGTGTATATTTTACAGAATCATCTGAATGGGATGTCAAAGGAATAACGCTTTGCAAAGAAAATTCGTCTTTGGATGATTTCCACAACCATTTTCCTGTGGTTTTCCTTGATAGGACGGGACGCTATAACATATTGTGGGAATTATGCAAAGGGACTTACTACGCCCTGAGGCGGGAGAGCTGCCTGGCTATCGAGATACTTGACAATGTTAAGATTAATAGTTTTATTCCATTGTTCATGAAGCCGGTGACACCTCTCATTCAATTTGACCATATAATTGGGTACGCTACATTTAAGTATTTAAACGACCTTTAGTATTAAGAAAAATGTATGGAAAATTGTTATACATCAAATCTATTATTAATGTGACATGTTTAATGTATTTTCGTTTGTAAATTACAGTTTTAGAGACTTAAAAATTGTGAAAGATGCTGTTATATCACGAGCTGCGAACACATTGAAGGTGAACTATGGCCTGGATCATTTAATGATGGTTGCAAACATCCTATATGACTTACTGATGAAAGGTCTCGGGCAGAGAGTGGATTTGGTTCTACAATTAGTTGATCATGAATTCTCCTGGCCCATAAATAATGTTATGGAGAGTGCTAAAAAAAATGGGTGAGTACCAATAGAAAGATATATGTAGACACACACGCATATATATATATATGTGTGTGTGTGTGTCTATATATATACATATACATATATATACATACCTTGTGGGATTTATAAGAAATCTTAATTTGTCTTTTTATTAAAATACTACTTCATTATCCTTTTGAATACTTTTCATAACGTTGTTGCATAGCTTGTTTATAGTTTTTTTTTAATTTATAATATATGTAAATTTAGATATAAGGAGCGGCTTTCCTTTGGGTTAATTCTGAATCCTGAGTTGGTGTCGAGTACCGTTGATAGAGGTCCCTCCGCAGACCTGCCTGAGGCTGAGCAGTTCAGGTAAATATATTACTGTGGAAACATAACTTGCAATATTATTATACGAAAAAACATTATTCCATAGAAATTTGTATTCGTAAAAAACATTTAATGTGGTCAGTGGAATAATCATATTAAGAGGGTGTTGTCTGAAATATTAGGGTTGGAGTGTTTAAAAAAAAAGGAATATTTTTTTTATTAAGAAACTGTTGCTTCGAAGAGGCCGCGGAAAAGAGTTTATGTTTCATTAATTTTATAATCATCAGAGACAAGTCACCCGTTATGACGAAACATATTTTTTTACACTTTATTATTTATATTTAAATGTAGAAATGTTATAATATTTTAGAGATTTTTGGGGCGAGAAGTCCGAGCTACGTCGTTTCCAGGACGGGTCTATAACAGAGGCTTGTGTGTGGGACGGCCAGGGGACTGTTCCCAAGCAGATCGTGGATTACCTGATGAAGGTCAAATATGGTGGGTGACGTCACATTTACAGCTGTCACTGGTACATAAAGTTACCAGAGCAAGAGAGAGAAGAAATCTTGATAACCTATGATACTATGCAAGTCGCTGGTGCTACCATCTGAGGTCATGTCTCAGTCTTCCAAAAAGTTCGTCCTAATTCAAGTCGAAGCTTTATTTCGTAGGTTTTATTCCGATAATGCTCTTCATAGGTTTGCTGCGAGACTTTCACATAAGACTAATACCGCAAGAAAAAAAAGTCTTAGGCGGCAAAAAAAAAAAAAAATTACTGAACTTACGCTTACACACTTACAAAGCCGATCAGTTAAAATGGTTACAGAGGTGTCAGACTAGTTTATACACTTATTTAACACATATTTATTACTTGTGTGTGGTGTTCGCGTATTTAGTATAGCGCGTCTCAATGAGTCCATGTTCCTGAGTAGTGAGTGGCGCTAAAGACGAGCAGGTTTCAGTATGTGAGACTGTATTGTGTGTGGTGTTTGGCAAAGGCTGGTGTTAGTATAAGGTCACCTGGTCACTGACTGTGCTATATTGGCTAATTTTCCAGACGTGTTTCCCGTGTTCCACTGGTCGCGCCTGCTGTCTTCTCTCGTGCCGGCTTCATCTTCGTCGGCCGCCGTTCGTTCATCAGCCGCAGTTCTCCGGAGTCATCTCGCGGACCTGGAACTGCCTTTGGACATCAGCTCTGTGCAAGGTTGCCTTCAATGCTATGAACACTTCCGAACTCTAGTTCAGTTTTGAATGAGACTTAATGTGATCTAATTATCTTTAGTTTCTTTCAAATCGTCAAAAAAATTAAAACCTTAATTTTCCATACAAAGACCCAAGTTAGGGATATTGATTTTGAATTGCATACTTTGTGCGATATATTTAAAACCATCTCTAACATGAACTGCAGTGAGCTATTGCTAATATATTTATTAGGCGCAATGAAACAGTTATATCTGGTCATTCTGTTATGAGAACTACACAGACAATAACCACAAAGTTTAAAAGATATCTGGCATAAATGATGACACGCGACACACATGCTGAGATATATATAACACAACCAGGGGTGTCGGCCGTGTTCAGCAGCACGGAGCCCGCCCCTCCAGAGAGACGCGGCGAGCGTAACCCGCGACGCCGCGGAGATTCGTGTCTCATCAAGGACCAGGGTGACTTCAGACTGCCGCCTTACGTGCCCGCCAACAGGATGGTCATAGAACTAAGTGAGTTGTCTATATTGATATAAGAAGAATGTGTCTGAAACTTCTTTATAATATAATTCTATTAATATCAAAAATATCATCATACTGAATTTCCTGCTGTAGCAAGTCCTCACTCTGTATTGATTGATTTGTGAACAGGAGATAGTGTCTCCTAATAATTTATAATTACCGGGAGAACATGTTGATAGGAGCTTCATATTCCAGGTCACAGCGGCAAGTGGCCGGGGGACATCGAGGCGTTCCGCTGTCTGAAAGCGGCGTTTCATTTGCAGATCGCTGAGAAGTTGAAGAGCCAGTTCAATCTGCCGACACACGCGCGTCCCGAGCACCTGGACGTGCTGCAAGATGGGCTGGTGTTCAGGCTGAGGATAGCACACGCTAAGGAGATCACCTTACTGAGGAGGGAGTTGGTGCGCGGAGTCGTCACGTTCAGAGAAACAGACGAGAGCATACAGCTGTACTGTGATACTGTCATCATGCCGAAACTGAGAGGCGCCTTGCACGGGTGAGTTATAGAGAAATCTCATATACTAGCCAGCCAATGAGACAAGATAAGGAATGTAAACAAACTTCCAAACGTCGTTTTTAAATAGAACCCAAAACAAAATATTTCATTACAACTTGTTATTTAATGTCTTCCAACAACTGCTGTTCATATATCGGGCTTTTAGGTTGCTACTAATGTATCGAGCTTTAGGATCTATTCATACACATTTGAATTATCATAATTTCAGTCTAGACCGCAGATACTCGGCCTTCGCCCCCACGGCGTGTCTGTTCAAGCGCTGGTTGTCGGCGCACCTGCTGCAGGTCCCGGGTGCGGTGGCCGAGCTGATGGTCGCCCGCACGTTCCTGGAGCCCGCGCCGCTCGTTCCCCCACGAGACTACGACACCGGACTATACAGGGTGCTGAACCTCCTCGTAGAACATGACTGGGGCAAAGATCCGCTGGTGGTGGACTTCAACGGAGACATGACCCGTGAGCTCTATATATACTAGTTATTCCTCTCGATTTTGATGGTCTGAAATTTTAAATTGACCTCCAAGAAATTTATGGAGTATGTTAAAGATATGGTAAGCAACCGCCAGCGACGTCTATAGCCCGTTTCACTTGTGTTTATACATGTAACCGTGATCCCCTGGAAACTACACGGATTCGGGATAATTCATAGCCCATGTCTTATTCTGATGTCTGAGCTACAACACTGTAAATTTTCATCAAAATCCCTTCAGCAGTTTTTTTTTGTGGAGAACAACAAACACAAGAATACGAACTGATCACTGTCCTCAGGTGAGGAGTTGTCCGAGCTGGAGACCAAGTACCGTGAGATCTCTCCCCGGCCGCACGTGTTCATCGTCACCCCGTTCGACGGCGAGTGTCCTGGAGCCTGCAGCGGGGGACTTGCACCGGAAGTGACGTCACGAGCCGTCTCACTGGCGCGAGCAGCGCTGGAGCACGTGGAGGAGGCGCTGCAGCTGATGAAAGACGATTTATTGGTATGTAGTGTGCGTATAAGCGTTGACAACACGGAAGTAAGTGAGAACCAAAAGTTATTTAGTCCATAAGTCATAAGTATAAGAAGTATGGATTTAATCTCGCTGATGGGTGGCACTAATACACGCGCTGAAGATATAAATAATTAACTATACAATAGATCGTTCATACTTTGTGATTTTATTTATAAATTAATGAAGTGCTGTTTTAATTTCCCAGGGCCTCTTCATCCCCTCCCTGGTGGGCTATGACGTCATCATCCACCTGGTCCCGTCCCTGGTGCCGCGGTACTCCAGCCGTGTAGGCGCCGGCCGCCCACCGCCAGCTCACGATGACCCCGGCTCCGCAGAACTGATACCGGTGGTGGAGTTCAACCCGGTGGAGTTCTATTTGGAGGAACTGAGAGTGAGTCACATCGTGCTTGATATATTTTAGTATAGGGTGTCCCAAATTTAACGCAAGATTTGAATTTGCCGTCATTTGTGCAGTGAAGTGTTGGCAACCCTGAAAAAAAAGCAATTTGACAGCTAACAGTATAGGGTTATTAAAAGTGGAGCGTTACACGATAGAACAACGTGTCTTCATTATTAAAGAATATTTCAAAAATAGTGAAAGCTTGGCGGCTGCAGTTCGAAAATTTCATACAAAATATGGTCGGAATAGTGTTTTAACTTCGTCAACTGTGAAGAGATTAATTGAAAAATTCATGGAGACTGGATCCGTTGGAGACGCCAAACACACTGGTCGTCCAAAAACAAGCCGTTCAAATGTGAATATCGAAGCAGTGCGTGAGAGTGTTGCTGACAATCCAGGAACCTCAATTCGGCGTCGTGGACAAGAATTGCAAA
This sequence comes from Danaus plexippus, assembly GCF_018135715.1. Taxonomy (NCBI): domain Eukaryota; kingdom Metazoa; phylum Arthropoda; class Insecta; order Lepidoptera; family Nymphalidae; genus Danaus; species Danaus plexippus. The sequence continues at coordinate 8,121,771 of NC_083549.1, forward strand.
TTTCAAGAACCTCTCTACAGCGTATACTCACCAAAGATCTGTGTCTTCATGCTTACAAAATTCAATTAACACAACAATTGAAGCCTAATGACGATGCGCAGAGAAGAGAGTTCGTTGAATGGATTATTGAACATCAACAAATGGACCCTGATTTTTCGAGCAAAATCATCCTAAGCGATGAAACACATTTTCATCTTGATGGCTTTGTCAATCGCCAAAATTGTCGCATTTGGGGTTCGGAGAACCCACATGTGATTGTCGAAAAACAAATGCATCCACAACGCGTGACTGTATGGTGTGGATTTTGGGCTGGAGGCATAATTGGGCCATATGTTTTTGAAAATGATGCTGGTCAAGCAGTGACTGTTACTGGTGCTCGATATCGCGACATGATTACACAGTTCTTTCTGCCAAAATTGGATGATATTGATGTGTCCAATATGTGGTTTCAACAAGACGGTGCCACATGTCATACAGCCCGTGAAACAATTCAATTACTGCATGAGACATTTCCAGGTCGTGTACTTTCTCGTTTCGGTGATCAAAATTGGCCTCCTAGATCGTGTGATTTAACACCATTAGACTTCTTTTTATGGGGTTATTTGAAATCACAAGTCTATGTCAACAACCCCACAACCACCCGTGCATTAAAGGAAGAGTTTCAACGCTGCATCAACGAAATTCTGCCACATTTATGCAGAATGGTCATGGAAAATTTCGACAAAAGAGTGCGCATGTACATGCAAAGCCGTGGAGGTCATTTGTCTGATGTGTTATTCCATACATAACCCTATCCTATGTACTTTATGAGTCAATAAAAATATAACTATCAAAAGACTAAAAACGGCGTTTTCTATTTAATTCAAATCTTGCGTTAATTTTGGGACACCCTTTATATATCTGAGCTGCTCTCATGATCTAAATATATGTACCTTATATTATTTCTACTTTGACATCTTCCACAGAGCGCCTACGATGAGTTCGCTGTGTTCTTCAATGACCCGTACGGCGGTGACGTCATCGCTGTGCTCTGGAGACCGTCTGTTGAAGACGGACGGCATCTGGAGGTAACGCCAGATATATATAATATATATGTCTCAAATAAGCAGTGTCGTGGTTTTACTTAAACACCTCGAAACTGAAACTTCATTCAACTCGCACAAATGTTGCGCATAGTGTAATGCGACATGCAACAGATAGACAAAAATAAAATGAGGCGGTATTTAAAAATAAAACTATAAATAGCTAGAGAACTATTTTAAGCTTATTAGTCTTTGAATATTATAAAATATAATAATAATGTTTTATTTGTGTTTGTTATGACATTCCAAAGAAGCGGGGAATAAAAAAACAAGTTTCTGGTACATGAAACATTTTAATTCACATAACACATGATATCTGCCAGGTACTGAACGCCAACGCACTGAGACCTGCGGCCGGCGGCACAGAGACCCCTTATAGAGTCAACTTGGACGCTATCGTGGAAGACTTTAAGATACTGGGCAGAGGACTCGTCAAGGAAGTTGTTGTTAATAAGAATTAAACTATCATTATATGACATATTTTTTATTTCTTCCTTACGTCTGCCAACCTTCTCATGCCCTGTATATAATAAATTAGATGTGTTAAATCTTTATTTCGCATATAAAGAGGATTGTATGTGCCTTTGATGAGTATGTTCATTAGTGTTCCGACACCAGCCTGCTTCGTCAAACAAAACGGACAGTTGAAAATTTTAATTCAGACATTAACTCTTAAAACTATATTAATTATATATTAGTATAAATAAACACATATCACTACTTAATGTAACATTTCATCTGTTAGCATTCGTGTTAAATAATATTTCTTAACAGCCATTATTTACGTTACGACTGAATTCTCAGATACAGATTATATTAGACGCGACATGACATGTGTCAAATACAAATATAGTTTGTCTTGTGTATTATATCGCGGGGGCGGACGTTCTCACGAAGTAAGGTAGAGTGTCAAGCGGCGCGGGGTAGTCTCTGATCCATTCTCCGCCCGGGTACACCCGGCTCGGGTCCCCTTGAGCCCACCACGAGCCCGGGGGCAGGTACACGTCGCGGACGCGAGCCTCCCTCGCCAGCACCGGCGCCACGAGGATGTCTTCCCCCAACATGTACTCTGTACAACACAAGAGACATCTTGTCAACGTTGCCATATTTTTATTTTTATTATCTTAAATTCTACGGTTCGAATGCTTGCCAGCGTCCGTGATGATGGGCGGACTAGATGAAGGTGTCCGGTTTTCTTTAACATTATATGTATTGTAAAAGTCCATGTAAGCATATAATCGCATGTTCTCACCGTCCCATATCTCCTGCGCGGTGGGGTCTCGCGGTGCCACCCACCACACGGGCGTGTTGACCGGACTGCCCATCGTCACCGCACGGCGACACGCTGCTATTATCGCCGGAGCATATTTTGCGTGAAGGTCGATGAACTTCTTACTAATGGCGATTGTCTGTCAATAAAGTTATTTAAGTTCATTTTCTCTTGAACATGCTGCATAAACATATGTATTTCGATATTTAGAACCGGTCAGCAAGATCCTTTACCTTCATAAAATTATTCATTTCTCTTCTCATAAATGTTTAACACACAAAGTATTTTAAGTTATTAAATTATAACCTCGTTGTCAAAGTCCCACGGTACGTAAGAAAGCTGCATGCTGGGCATGAATGTGTTGGCCTGCAGCCAGCGTATGAACAGTTCCTTGGTGGGAGGGGCGTTATATCCGTTTCCTCCTATCATGTCGGGTAAAACCAGCGGGTAGCCGTTCAAGTTCATCTGAAGCAGAGTCGTGACCACCGTAGGGAGACCGTTCTCGAAGGTCCAGTATGAGTCCTTGTCGATCATTCTAACGAACACGGGAAGGTCCTGGGTTCTGTGAATGTTTTATTTCATGTAATATGTAAATTCGTTCGCTAAGATTCCGTACTTTATTAAATTAAAGTCGTGGTGGCCTGGAGGTTAAAAGCCCGCCTCTCATACGTGAGGGCGCGGGTTCGAAACCTGGCTACTTTCTAAGAGTATTTAGACACCACTGACAGACAGCGATGGAAAACATCGTGAGGAAACCTGGTCTTATAATTTCAAATTATATGATTAAAATCGCCAACCCGTCTTGAGCAAGCGAGGTGATTAATGCTCTAACCTTTTCCATGCGAGAAGGGGCCTTTGCTCAGCAGTGGGGTCCGATAGGTTGATGATGATGATGATGATGAAGATGTTCTTTATGAAATATCTTTAACTTTAATATTCTATACCTGTAACCCGACCGTACTTCAACTAGATCTCCGAACTCAGCTACTGTTCTGACATAAGCTTCTGTGATGCTGACGGGTTGCTCTAGAACATTGCCGTTTAGGACTGGAATCTGAAATATGGCATGTCCATTAAGAAGCGGATTTTAATTTACAGTTTTTTTTTAATTACGTGATTTTTAATCGTTTGATCTAAGCGGTTTGTCTTTCGGTAGCCAGAGCGCCAAAAAAATTTACCACAAACGACCAATCAATAGCTTTTGTTAGAGGAGGCACTAGGGCTATAAAATAAAACGGCAAGATTTCCTTTATCCTTAAAGCGACGCCCGGATTGTACTATAATGATGGACACGTATGAAAACGATATAGAGTCCAGGAGGATATTTGTGAGTAGGCCTCCAGACCAGACATATTTCTGTATTCATAAATTTTAAAGGACGTTCTGTTAAGAGAGCTTACGGTTCCTCGGGTGACCAACATCTCCAAAAGTCATACCATCAAGGTCAATAAGTATTATTAACTCACAAAGAATTGGTTTGCCGAAAATTTATGCACGCTAGAAGTATAACAGAAGTATAACAGTTAAAACTCTCAATAGCATACTAAAAGACCTACGCCTCTGCAGAACTAACATTAATTCATTCTTAGATCGGCCTTTGAAGGCATCTCTAGTAGGTTCGTTTCAAAATTGGTTAGATAGATTTGGATGGTGGAGGTGAGCGTTTAACGCGCGAAAGACAGGAGCCCCTTAAACCTACACCTGGGTCGCAAGTCCCAGTCACTGTAAAAAGCTCCTCTCCCTGCAACGCGATGGATCCGGCACCCGCACGGTGAATCCTTGGAATGCTGTGAACTTTCGTCTCACCTATTTCTATTAACAAACCTGAGGGGACCAGCTCGATTCCCCAGCATCAAATTTAAAGCTGTCAATGCCATAAGCCTGCTGAAGTATCTTCAATCTGTCGACATACCACTTGCGAGCCTCTTCGTTAGAGAAGTCAATGTAAGCAGTGGTTGTACCATTATCGTTCCACCAGCTAGTTTCTACTGAACCAGACTCGGACACCACTAAATACCTGTAACAATTCTCCATCATTTAGTTTTCTATCTTTTTCCCTCTTCCTGTAATATATAAATATATAAAGTCCTTAGAAAGTTTCATGAGTTACAAGCTTACCCCTTTTCTTTAGCTTCGGTGTACCAGGGCTCACAGTCTTTGTTAATAAATGGATGCGTCCACAGTGTTACCCGGAAACCTTTGTCTTTGAGAGCGTCGACGGTGCTCTTCATGTCGGGGAAACGCCGCGCGTCCACCGTTTGAGATCCGTAACATTTTTCCCACAAATCATCAATTTCAATATGACTGTTAGGAAATCCATGTTCAGTTATTTCATCAGCGAATTTCAGAACGACATCGTGGCTGATGTTCCGCTTGTGTCTCGCCCATGTCGACCAGATCGGGTGCGTTAACATTCTTTCGTCGGGATGACCTTTTGGTTTCTTCAGAATTACATCCACGGCGTACTCATGGGCCTGTCTTACATCGTCGAATATACCGATCACGTAATCCAAATCATTGCGATTCCTCCGTTTTGTGTAAGGAGGCTTAATTTCCGCTATGAAACATGCTGCATTTCTTACAATCGTATTTTGATCAACGAATAATGGTACATTTCTGTCAAAGAAGAAGAATGTTCCGCTAGAGCTGAGCCAATATGGCTCTGCGACACCGCAATTGTCTGCTTCCTTCGTTATATAAGAATAGTCTGGAAGAACGAGCTTCTCAATCGGCCAAAATTGACGCTTTTGCTGAGGTCCACCGTACCAATGATTTGAATCTAAAAATTCATATTATCTTAGATCACAAGGCTTCTTAAGATTTAAAAGTTATATATCTTTCGAATACCTAAATTAATGCAGTCTCCTAAGCGTATATCACTAGGCGCTTCCCAGTCAACAAATACTACAACCCCTTTTCTGGGTCGCATAACGTTCGTGGCTGTTATTTTGACTGAGGTGTTATTAGTGAATTTTATAGCAACATTATTTAAGCGCGGATCAACTTCGATTTCAGGGCCCGTAAAATAGCCTATTACTGAGAGCACGGATGCCACACCTCCTGTATAAAGTAAAGTTTAATTTCAGGAAAAATTCATTCTCTAATATTAACTTAATATTTATGTTACTTTCTTTACTAAAATTATGATTATATATATACATATATATCATTGTAACCATTGAAATCATTTCATTTATTTGTTTTTCAAAACTGTACCAATTATGATAAATAAGTATAGGTTTAGTTTCTTACTTCTCTCTGATATAATACTAATGCCTCCGTTAATATTCGTCTCCAAACTTAATCGTAAGCCCGGCTGATTCATCAGAGTGATTTTGATTGATGAGGCGAAGGAAATCGCAACGGAAACTATAACGAAATAAGATAAAATCTGTAACATCATCTATATTAGCAATATCATCAAAAGCATTCAATGTCTATCAATAAAATAATACGTTACTAAGAGGACAAGTAGATTCGTAATGTACTTGCTTTTAAACTTTAGAACACATACCTACATTCAAAATTGAATAATGCTGGTTATGGAAATATAAAGATTATTCTATTTACTTACTGAACAACCATCGCAACATGGTTTGCCTTGAATACTGCTGCGGTGTTTGTCTACAGAGCTTGGCTTTATGTAAGTTTTGTTTACTTGTGTGTGACGCATATAATTATTAAGGTTTGTACACATTGACTGATTGTCGTCTAAATCTCAAATAGCTCTTATGTTTGAAGCTTATCAAATTATTACGATTTTTACAGGTGATTTAAATTTTATTGTTGTCTTAAGCTGAATTTTGTACTACTGTTATAAGGCAAAAAAAATTCATTGTTAACAACACTTTTTAATTTTTTTCCTGCTTTGTTCGTTAAAATAACTCAATAAATGGACCGCATGCTAAGGAAGACGAACACTTCTTCGTTATATCTTTGTCCAAACATAAATTCTTTGCAAAATACAAGTTGCAGTCACGACAACATAAAACTCCAAGTTGCTGTATGACTACCTCTCATTGATTGAAGATTACAGCGGTCTCCTGTAGCTTTCGTAAACAAACACTCAAGATAACGAGATGTGCGCAAACACTTAGATTGCTAAACGATTTATAATAATTAATTAATATAATGTCAATTATTATCAACGTTGTTAAAGTGAAAATTTAAAAAAGAGAAACATAAACAAATAATAAATAGCTTTAGTATTTCTCCGCCGTATGTATCAATGTTTTTTATTTTTTATAGAATTGTTTTAATTTTAATTTATTACATTCACAATCTCGAGCGTAATTACACTACAAGCGATTGTCTTATAATTTGTGTGACATGATAAAATGTCGTAAAATCTTCATTTTTTTTTATAATTTTCTCTCCAGCTGTCAGATTTAATTATAACTTAATTACCTATGAGATGTAACATCATAATCCCTTTACCTCTTTCGTAATTAATGAATAAAACGATCACGTCGAAGCCTCAAAATAATAATCGATTAATCAAAATGATAAATCGATTAACCAGGTTTTGAATTGCAATAAATTTTGTAGGCTTACAAATAAAAAATAAGCTTTTCTTTTATTATTTATTATCTGCTGTGAATGTCACACTTACAATATCCTCTAGTTACATTAAAGATTAAATAGGCATTACGATGAAAGAGCAAATGATATTGAATGGTTATATTTAATAAGGATGTTAAATTTTTAAGCTTATTTTAAGGTTACAACGGAGGTTTTATACTATGTCAATCTAAAAAGATAAGATGGGGTTGGCGATAATGGCTGCAAGGATTAAGAAAACGGAGGCGAGTAGGATGCTCGAGTCGTTGGACTCTTCGGCTTCTCTCACGAAGTACGGCAGCACGTCGATGGGCGCAGGGAAGTTCCTGATCCATATCGGACCTTCAAACACCTTCCCAGGGTCTCCTTCCTCCAACCAGCGGCCAGAAGGAAGATAGATGTCGCGGGATGTCGCCCCTTCACTGAATATTGGAGCCACTATGATATTCTCACCTAAGAGGTACTCTGAAAAGAAATAATAAGTTGTAATTGGTTTTTAAACTTTTAAAAAATGTTATTGAATAGTAAATTTATACTGTAAATGATCTGACATTATATAACTAACAGAAGACTGAGGTCATACGTATGTTATTTACAACAGAGTCATGTAATGTAATCTGCAGAGGCATATTATTCAATGAATGTCACCCACGATCCCAAATAGTGTAAGTCTGCTCGTTGTCAGGGTCGATCCACCAGAGCGGTGCGTTGACCGGGGCCCCGGTCTCCACGGCGGCCTGCATCGCCTCATACACATCGTGCGCGTGCGCAGCGTGAAGCTCCGTATACTTCCGACTTATATCTAAAGTCTGGGAAATATGGATACCATTGGATTAGAAGTAAATTACTTCATTTGAATTCACTAGGACATTTTAAACGTCAATTAACAAATTGCGTCAGGTTCTTTTAACAAACCTTTATAGGTCACAAACATAAGTCGTAGGAGTCGACTTCGAGTACGGATTATATTTACCAAATATTAATAGAAAAATGTATTAAACGATATTATAATTAAGAATGATTGTCATAAATATATATTGAGTATACGAGTATGAAGCTACGAAACAAGATGTGACAAAATTAGATAAAACGAGATTTTTTCATGTCTGTTGATATGTTGGCAATTTTGAAAACGTTCTCATCTTAGAACAGCTTGATATATCACCTCATTATCAAAATTCCAGGGCACATACGAGTACTGCATGACTGGCAAGAAAGTATTCGCTTGCACCCATCGAATGAACAACTCCTTGGTGGGTATGTCGGCTTGCGCGTGGTTCAGGTTGTATCCGTTACCACCGATCATATCCGGCAGAACAAACGGATATCCGTTCAGATTCATCTGAAGAGTCGCGGTCACGATGGTTGGGAGACCGTTGTTCATCCCCCAGATGGAGTCTCTGTCTACCATGCGAACAAATATAGGAAGGTCTTGGGTCCTGCAAAGATAACATGGCAAATAAGTTTCAACGTAGTTTGGACCACTTAGTACAATATTCGTTTTTGTGAATGCAAATCAAAATGCAAGATAAAAATAATGCAATTTCTGTAAACCTATATAATAATGGTTGTTTATTATATCATAAGTATCGTAATTACCGGAAGGCAGATCGGACTTCGATCATATCTCCGAACCTCGCACAGGTCCGAACGTAGGCGTCGACGATGTTGTGAGGGTGAAGATTAATGTCTCCGTGTTGGACGGGAATCTGTAAATATCGTAATGTATATTGTAATGCTCCTTGACCATACAGAAAAGTCTTATTTCACTTTATCTTTTTACAAACAAAACATCAAATTTTATCATTATTTTGTGTCTGATGTTCCTTGAGCGTAAATATATTTTCAGACTTACTTGCGTATATTGGTAATGAGTCGAGATTTAGAATAGCTTACAGTAACAGAGTTTAGAAGATACGATGAACGTATGATCGAATTGTTTTGGAAAAGAAACTTATAGATCAATAACTTAAAAGAAATTTGAGTTTTCATTTAAATATTTGGCTGAAAATAGCTTCATATACAACATTTATAATTAAACATTGTTGGAATTTAGAATCGTGAGGAAACTTGGTCTATAATTTCAAATTTTATAAGATTGAAATCGGCAACCCGTCTTGAGCAAGCGTGGTGATTAATGATCAAACCTTCTCCGTGTTAGAAGAGGCCTTTGCTCAGCAGTGGGCTTCGATAGGTTGATGATGATGATAATGATGATGATGATGATGGAATTTAGAAATCACTATTCATATTCTATTTCGGTCAAATTAAACATAGTTATGTGCAAATTATTCTCTACCTGTGGTGAAAAACTGCTCTCTCCCGCATCAAATTTGATGCTGTCTATGTCGTAAGTGTCGAGGAGGTTTCTGACGCGTGTGTACCACCACTCTGCTGCCGCGGGATTCGTGAAGTCTACCAGACCTGGCTCTGAACCGTTGGTATTCCACCAGTTTGCTTTGGCAGTGCCATCCTCATCGAGTACTAAGTAGCTAAGATAAAGATAGTTCCGAGTGCCGTGACAGAGTGACGATTCATAGAGATTATATTTAATAAACTTACAATAGTTTCATTACTATCTAGTTTTATCTAGTATTGTTAAGTAAAATTGGAAACTTAAAAAATATTTTATTTTATATAGTATAGTATAATATTTCATATGTTTAGAATATATGTCTATAATAGTATAGATTTCCTAAGTATACTAAAATAATTGTAATAGTTATTAATCTAGTCCTCAAGCCTCTCTTAGCATTTTTCTAATCGAGTGCTTGATTACGAACATATTAACGATAACTGACCTAGACAATTTATTTTATTATTGCCTATGAAACTATTTCTGAAGGATGCCGGATATACAGGAATGGAAAATAATTATGGTTTTTATTTCTATTATAATTTGCATACTCTGTGTTTATACTAAAATATTAATTACTCACCCATTGTCAAGAGCTTCAGAGTACCAAGGATTGCAATTACTATTAATGAAGGGGTGGATCCAGATAGTGACGCGGAACCCTAAATCTTTTAGGTTCTTCACTAAATTAGTCATGTTGGGAAACTTGACAGGATCTACTTCCAAGGATCCGTAACATGTCTCCCATAGATCATCAATTTCCATTTGGGAGTTATTAAAACCATTGGCAAGTATTTGTTGAGCAAAATCCATAACCTTCTCCTGCGTAATATCTTGGGAATATTGAGCCCATGTGGACCAAATCGGATGCTCTACCATTCTGAAATCTGGTACACCAGAAGGTTTACCCAAGTAATTTGCAACTGCGTGCTTGTGGGCTTCTTTAACATTGGGTAGGAACCAGATGTCGTAGGTCAGTTCTGTGTGGTTCCTTTTCGTGGAATAGGGATCAGCTATTTGAGCACCGAAGCAGATGTGATTAGGATAAATCTGGTGATAATCAACAAACAGAGGAACTTGGGGATGGACATAAATATATTCTCCCGCTGAGTTCAGCCAGTATCTCTCAACTATCGCTCCATTGTCGTATTCTTGTGAAATATAAGCACTATAATTCTGCTGACCAGCCTCAAGCGGGTAAATCTGGTTAATTTGCATTTTTCCTCCATACCAGTGCTTGGAACCTCAAAATATAAAACATTATTTTCAAACATCAAATTAGACAAAAGTGCAACACCAATATATACTCTATTTCTCTCATCCTCATAATATCAACATAAAAATTATTGAAAATTAATTACCAAAATCAAAACAGTCCTCGAACCGTAAGGTATCTTCAGTGTTCCACCTGATTTTTATTCCCCTGGCTTTGGCTCGTTCATCAGCGACGGTGTGGATGGTGAGCTCGACGTTGCCCATTTGTACTAGCACCCCTCCCTCCACGTTCTCAGTTGTGAATGCTGAGTACAGAGTGCGTCCGATGTGGCCGTATACTACTCTTTCTTCATCTAAATATAAAAAATCGGACTATACAATCGCATATAAGAGCTATATATAAAAAAATAGATAAAATAATTTTTCATCAAAAAAAAATATTTTATCTATTTTTTTATCATTTTTCAAAACAATTTTGATACACAATTTTTCGTGTTATATTTACATTTTTTTCAATATCAATGTTTTTTTGATTAGTTCTAGAAAAATCTAGAAATGAGTATGGATAATTTTTTAGACATGTTTGGACCCGATAACAAATGTATACGAGCTGTAAATACACGGTTTAAAAAAATTACGAGATAATATTTTTAATGGCACATGTTACTGCAAAGCAAATTTAATATTTTCAGTTTGATCTTGGCTTATATAGATAAAGATGATATATTTTGTGAATTGATAGAGACTGTCAGACATGTAACTTTATCAATAATGTAAGAAATAAAATTAAATAAAAAGGACCAAGTTCGGTTAACGACAATGCGACAATTTTGTTCGTGGCTTCAGTCCTTACAGCTGTCATTTGAATATCTGAGCTTATCTTATAATTGAATATACCTTGTGTGAGAACTACTAAGAATCCTCCTGTGATTTGAGGTTCCAAAGTGATCTCAACATCATCAGCTCGGAGGGAGAGGTCCGCAGTGAACACACGAGCACCCAACGTCAGCACTCCTGTAACCAAGAATTTTTGACTTATTATTATTGTATTGAAATGAGAAAAATTCTACTTTACACAGATTTTTTCCGCTTAGTAAAACCGAAAGTTATGTCGTGCAGATGTTTTAGATTTAATGTAATATAAAAAATATTATTTTATTAATGTAAGGATGCACAATATATATAGTCGTTTTACCCAATACTATCCTCAAGGCGGCCATCGCACTTGAAACTGCTACAGAAACTGAACTTGTAACATTTCTCTCTGTTACCAAATAGTTTTATCTCTTATCAATGTTGAAGATTTTTTTAGAAAACTTTAGATTAGGTCTTATCTCTTTCTGATCAGTGAAGTAGACCAGAAGTGGTAGGTATTTTATCTGAAACTTCTGGTTCTATTGATATATTTAAATATAATTAAGTACCTATATACATAGTGAAATATTTATAAATAATCTACGTTATCATTTAAAATTTAAAGTTAAGTGAATATGTATTTCTTATATATACGTATGTATAAAGGTAATTATAATGTTTAATCAAAGAATTTAAACCCAATATGCTACGAACCTTAAGACTTGTTGAAAATTCGTTGCGAAACATTTAATTGAAACGGAGCTCTTTTATATCAGGTTTTTATGAATACTGTGTGAGGGAAGACAAACCTTTAAGGGAACTACTTTATACTCGGATCAGTGATACTGAAACATTCGCTTCTTTCAACTAGCAGATTACATTATTGTACATTGAATGTATAAAGTAAAAGCAAATCAATATAACAAATAGACTCTTCTGGAATTATTTATTTCCGAGATTTATTCCGTAAACAAGATTGTATAGCATTGACTTGCTGGGGGATTTGCTAAAACATTCTACTTATTAAAAGTACAGGAAATTCTTGGAGCTTGTTATATTATGAATACCTAGTTAATGAAATGTTTTTAAATTATGATGAGATAAATGTCGTTGTAACTACCCCCATATTAATATTACGAGCGACATACACTCCGTTTATATGTGCTTTTTAACTTTTTTTTATGAGAAAAGTGGCAAACGAGCAGACGGCCTACTTGATGGTCAGTAGTGACCGTCGCCCATGGACATCCGCAACGTAGATGCTGCCAACCTTGATTGTTGAGGATAAGGATGGGGTGGGAATAAAGAAATGGCAGGAATGGGTTGAAGCAGGGAAAGGGCAACTGCTTTTTAATCGTGAAAGAAGACTATCACATTCTAACACGTAGGCATGTTTTCATTGAGTTATTTTAACTATTATAATGCTTTTGAACTTTTATCTAATTCATCTTCATTCATACGCATTGTGACTTTGTGGTTCCAATCAACTTTAAGGAATCCAAAAAGAGTCTTCAAAAAAACTAATAGTCATGTGGTTTTGAGGAATTTTTATATAAGTTATTATTTAGAATTAGAAATTATTGCTTAACCGTAATTCAGTCGTCTCGTAACCATATAACAAATATTTTAAGTGTGTATAAGACGAACAATCTTAAAAGAAAGTAATGAATCGAAACATCTTTTAGGACAATATTTATTACGTTATTCCTGTCATTATCAACAAGAAATAAAAGCGTATTTACAATTTAAATAATGTTTAATAGTTTGACAACATATTTTTGGAAAACTTAGACGTGTTTCTCTTCCAAGACGAAGTATGGCAACACGTCTAGCGGTGCGGGGTAATCCCGCAGCCACTGGGGGCCGGTGATCATCTCACCACTGTTACCGTCCCTCCAGAGACCCTTGGGCAGGTAGATGTCTCGGGACACCGCCCCCTCTTCTAACACAGGGGCTGACAAAACACTTTCACCGAGTAGGAATTCTGAAAAATATTTTTAATTCTAAAGATCTCTCATTGATATCATGACATAAAGATGAATTAGTCTAACACAATTATTTTAAAACTATCAAGAATAACAATAATGAAATCTTGTAAAAGAAACGTTTCAGGATATTTCAAGAATAGTTTGTCCCAAGAAAAAGATACAAAAATGTTTCTTTCCTTTCTTTCGTATCAACAATTTAGTTTTCAATTAGTACTAGTTTCTTTGGTTTGACGTTTCTCGTCTTGGCTCGTCGAATGTAATCTTTATCTCATAGGATTTTTTTTAAATAATGGTCTTCCTATACTAGAGTCTAGCCGTGACATTGTTCGCGAGAGTGAAATTGAATCTATCTTTTATAGAAAACTTTCTGTATAATACGGACAGTTTCTACATAGCATACCACTCGGAACCCTTGTCTGTACTTAAATTTATTGGTTGAAGTTCTTTTAGCAGTTAAATAGCAATTCAATCTTTCCTTAATGTTTCCTATAGTATGATAATTTAATATTAACCATCCCATATCTCCAAGGCGTCCTTGTCCTGAGGGTCGAGCCACCAGATTGGTGCGTTGACGGGTTCCCCGCGCTCTACGGCCGCTTCCATCGCCTCCAGAATCAGCGGGGAGTACTCCGCGTGCAGCTGGGTATAGCGACGACAGATCTCGACCGCCTGAAGAAAGGAGGTGATAGAAGTACTCGTTTCATTATTAATTTTACATGGTATATAAATTTGCACACAAAAATGCAGATTTGTTACGTATTTGGATGTTTTTTAAAAGATAATTTAATTGTTATTTTATATACTCTATGTTATTTTGTGCAAAATATTTGAGTGTTATTCAGGTTTTATGTTTTACATATGATGATAATGTTAACAATTTTGGTATACTGAAAAGAACATTGATACATGAACTGATCACTTGTATGAATAGAAGTTTGAAGTATTATTTGCATTTCTGAATACTCACTTCTTCATCATGGTCCCAAGGGACGAATGAGTATTGCAGCGTTGGCATGAATACGTTGGCTTGAAGCCACCTCACGAACAGCTCCTTGCTGGGCTTCTCGTTGTACCCGTTGCCCCCGATCATGTCAGGCAGCACCAGGCCGTAGCCGTTCATGTTCATCTGTAGGAGAGTGGTGACCAGAGTCGCCAGGCCGTTGTTGAAGTCCCATAGGGTATCCTTGTCCACCATACGAATGAACACTGGCAGATCTTGAGTTCTGGAAAATGTTATTATGTATATTTCTTCTGCGTATAGTCTTAAGTTATATAATTATTTTACTATTGCATCGTACCTCATCCCAGATCGTATCTCAATCATGGGTCCGAACTGGGCGACTGTCCTCACGTAAGATTGAACGATGTGACCTGGATGGAGTTCTATGTCACCATTTTGTACTGGAATCTGTAACAAATATAGATAGTGACTAAAATATATATGCATTTATATATTTCATTGACGCTGTGTTTTAAATAAATAATAATTTGGTACATCTAAACACGATCTCTAGCAAATTTTGAGTAAATCTTAAGGTTTTAATGAGAACTTAAATGCAGTTAATATTTCCAATCACTTTTATATATGTCTGTGTATATAATAAAGTGCCTCAAACGAAGCTCTTAACGTTTCGCTGTTCTAAATAATCAATTTACTGCTAACCTGAGGCGACCAGCTCGACTCTCCGGCATCAAATTTCAAGCTGTCGATGTCGTATGTTTCAATAAGATTCCGGATCCTGGAGCTGTACCACTCTGCAGCCTCAGGGTTGGTGAAGTCGATGTATCCAGGAACGGAGCCGTTGTTGTTCCACCAGCTCGAGTCAGGACTGCCTTCCTCGTTGAGGACTAGATAGCTATTAGAATTAAAGAATTAAAAACCTGATAACAAACATTAAACAAACGTATATGACAACCGAGATGTTTGTATAACAATCTTACGAATACAGAATAAGTGTCAAAATATAGACTCGAAAAGAGAAAAAACAGATTATCAGGTAAGTATATTTTGTAATACTCAGTTCATGTCATTTTTCTGTTTGGAATTGCAAATGATTTAAAGACATTAAATATTACTATAGATGTATCAGTGTATATGTAGTTGTCAACCTACGCAGAACTTACCCTTTTCCTAATGCCTCTGAATACCATGGTTCACAATCTTTATTGATAAACGGATGTACCCATATGGTCACCCTGAAGTCTAGAGCTTTTATGTCTTGTATAAGCTGTTTGAAATCAGGCAATTTCCTTTCATCGACCGTCAAAGAACCGTAACAAACTTCCCATAGATCATCGATTTCGAATTGTGCGTTGGGGAAACCACTGTCCTTAATTTCGTTTGCGAAAGTCCATAGATTTTCTTGGTCAATCTCCCTAGAGTACCTCGCCCACGTCGACCAAACTGGGTATTGGATCATTCTGTAATCGGGAACTCCTGATGGTTTTCCTAAATAGGTATGTACAGCGTGCATGTGAGCATCTTTAGGAGTATCGAAGAACCATAGGTCATATTTCAGGACGTTCCTCGGGCGTTTGCTGGAGTAGGGATCGGCAACCTCGGCCACAAAACAAATGTGGTTATCGAGGATGTTGTGATGATCAACAAAAAGCGGTACCTCTGGTTGAATGTAGACGTACCAGCCGGCGGAGTTCACCCAGTACCTTTCAGACACAGCTGCGTTATCTGCTTCTTTGGATATGATGGAGTACTTCTCGAGTTTAGATTTTTGAATGGGCCAGTACTGTTCTTTCTGCTCTGGGCCTCCGTACCATTGTCTGTCACCTAAGTAACGTGTTAATACCGATTTTTAAAAACTCTTTTGTACAATTCTTAATATAATTATTATTTCATACCAAAATCTAAACAATCCTCGAAGACGACCGAGCTCGGTCCCTCCCACGAGATCGTTACATGGTAGCCGCCACTCTCCTCATCTCGCTCTTCGTACATCTCAAAACTAATGTCGTCATGGTTTAAGGAAACTTTTCTTCCGATTTCACCAAGCACAACCCGCCTGCCCTCTGACAAAGACAGCAAAAAATTGTTACTGATGGTTTTATATTTACTACTCGGTTCAAATTATTTGGAATAAATATTACTGTTATTGGTAAAATAAACATTTAGTGACCTTGTTCGTAGTTAACTATATAATTTTGAATACCTGTTAAAACAATCAGGGTAAAAGCATCGTTATCCGCTTCTTCTAAGAAGAAGTCACGGGCTGTTGGTTTTCGTGGCACGGCTCCCAGCGCCACCGCCAGAACTGAGAACAGAATAAATAAGATCAGATCAGAAGATCATAATGATATTTCCTAAACACGGAACATTTAAAGAGAATCAGGATATTGAAATTAGTACGCAGCAGATAAAGAAAGTATCTTCTGTTGAACATTATTTTTAGCGTAATATTGATTTTTAAGTCTTTTTGTACGAGAAAATATAATATTCAATACATGTATGAATCACGTTACAATTTGTTTTACCTGTTATAAGCACAAACCACTTCATCTTGTCGCTAACTGCGCGGCTGTGACTGGTCCATGGTACGGATCACCTTATATTATTTCTACTATCATTTATCTTCGCTCTCCCAAACGGATAATACTTGTCATTGCGCTATCACAATCCAATGTGACTGTGATAAAACGTAAAATAGTTGAAGTTACGTAACTTTTTTTAAGATGGAAATTATGTTCTTGATAACTATCTATATCATATGTCCCCTAGTAGATTTACTACTAATAAGAACACTATTTGATTATTTTATTTCAATGTATTTGGTCCAGCAGCGTATTATTTATGGAATACATACCAATGCAAGTCTAGATAGTTAATTTTATATCAAAATGTTCTTGACTAACCCTTCAACGCCCTGTTTAAACTTTCAAAAGTCTGTATGCTTTCTGTGAATAGGTACTCCTAAAATTTTCATTACAAAAAGAGAACATTCTTCATGTTCATTTATTTTTTCTGTTTTAATTATTTTCTGCCTTTATTATAACATACGGGTATATCCAAGACGAGGTAGGAAGTCTTCTGGTTCAAAAACTGGTTGAATTCTTTACTATGGAATCTCTTAGCGTGAGTTACACTGCACTATAACTTTGAAATTTAATTATACTAAAGCCAGAAGTTGTTACTAATGTAAATTTTAGGCTTTATGCGTTTTATTCTGTGGGTATCATTCAAGGGAAGCGTTTTACTTTGAAAGAAATGAAAAAACATTCATCTTTTTTCTTTTTTCTACGAAAGGAATGACATTGTACTCTAATTTTATTTTTTACATCTTTTTCAGTAAAAATAAAAGAAAACTTTAAATGCAGCCCCAAATTTAAGTTTCTCTGTGCCTAATTGCTATATTTCATGTACAAAGTCGACAAACAACAATACTCTATACCTAAGGAAAGGTTCATAAAGATATGAAATAAATTCAAACAATATAGTATAGCTAAGTATATAGAATTGTATATAATATTGAAATTTTTGAATATTAAGATCAATAATGGAATCTTCTTCACAGGAAACTGTGTGTATCTCTCTTTTGAAAATATAAACTTGTTTTGATTAAATATTGAATTGGTAGTGTAATAGTATCTCTGAGGTAACCAGAGATGATAAGATACAGTCAAGTGTATCAAGTAGTTTGTTTGGTAGGATCGGGTCGTATTTTTAAATTTATATCACGGAAAGAAACATTATTTTTGTAGAAAACGGAACAAATTAAATCGCTTATATTTAAATGACAGCAATCGTTGATTTTTCCGTCTGTCATTCAATATGAAGTCATACTGAGTATATTCTTATGTACCTTATTCGGAGTAATTGTTTCAGGGAGACATGTTATTGGACTTTTTGAGTTCATAAGCAATTTTTTGTTGGTAGATATTGTTATCAAAAATTATCCTATAATGCTGTCTAATAAGACGACAAAGTAACCGTTTACTTGCCTGGTGGAGTATCCTGCCGCTATGTTTGATATCTTTTTAGGTGATATTTGGACACATGTTTGTATGATGTCATGATCCCGGCATCTCTTGAGGAAATTCAAGGTTGGCAATAATTTAGCTTTCTTCGTCTAGAGGTACTCCAACAGGCGTATGTTGTTGGCAATTTCCAGCCCATACTGGTTCAAATAATGAGATCTAAGACTTTCGCGAGTATTCATTTGAATGAAACTAATATTTTTATAATAATTTTTTATTCTGTTGAAAATCTTATCATAAATATCTTATTAAAATACATACATATTATGTCATGACATTGTCGCTTTTACATACTCATATATAAAGCTGAAAAATAAATGACCCTTATATTAATTATAATATAAACCCTACATAGACAAATATATCTACCTACACATTCATCTCCTGTGCACTTGATCACAGTTGCTGTAAACTACTGTAAAGGAATCGAAATGTCGGGATAATATTCCTACTTATGAAATTATAGAATACGCAAAGTATCTGAAAAACTTAATATCAAACCTTATAGCTTCAACCCTACTCGTTAAATGACAATTAATGCGTATTGGCTTATATTAAACTTTATAAAATTATCAGTTATTTGATTGGACCTTTCATCGTGTTCAGTATATTTCACCAATATCTAGAAGTTGCAAACAGACCGAAACAACAAAGATTAAAAAGATATTGTGTTTTCTACACGACTCTGGCAGAATATACTGTGCACGTCCCTGCACGGATGAAGGCCATATTATAAAAAAAAAGATATTGTGTTGACAACTTGTTCGACGAAATGAAATATTTTTTAATTTGCCCAAATTAGAAAGGAAACTATTCTCTTCTCTTTTTTTCCAAAATTCAATTTTTAACAACTAAAACCGCATACCACCTTGATTACGGTTTTCGGTTTTTCTATATATAAATTATTTCTAAATACGCAACAGATTTTTCCTTTTTTCGACGATCTTGTCACCTCTCCCACAAATTGAAAATTACCTATTCATAGAAAATCTGTTCTTTAAAAAAAAAACTAAGCGTAGAGCATTGAAATCACAGCCGTGAATGACCAATTCTATCTAGTTTTTTTTTAACCGTTAGGTTTAATTTGTTCTATTACCAAAAAAAAAACTTCTGATTTACTGGTTTAGTTTCGTAGACGCACCTTCAATACCGAACTCTCCAAGTTCGCACAAATTGAAACCAAAATCGCCTTTTATTGGTCACATATTTTTAAAATAGTTTGCAATAAATCTTTGACCTTATACCAAAATCATTTTTTAAGTGACTTTGTCGCACATAATTCACTATTGAAATTGACTAATATTTATTTTAAAAGCGGATCCAATTCTTCATATCTTCGCACCCGTAATTTGAAAGCGATTATAAGCTTTATCATAATAATTTCTCACAAATCGTTCGAAACTTACAAATCCATCTCCTTAAAGGTTCGACACGTTTTAAATGCCTCTCAAGAGTTGTTTATTATGCATTTAACATCATTGTAATTTTCCGTGGTGTTATGCGATGTTCCGCTTGATTAAGACTTTAATTTCATCGTTATTAAGTCCGGATCCTTTGTCTGAACGTCAGTATTATATAGGGTTTTCCAATAGGGACGCTTGAACTTTGACAGCTGCTTGCGGCCATGTTGTTTGAGTGACAGCTGTCAAATGCAGTGTGTTATATTCATTCCGTCCTCCCAAACCACCATGGCAGGTTACAGTGTCGAGCAGCACGTGCAAATCATAAAATTGTTTTATGAAAATGGGTCTTCAGTTCGAGCAACGTTCCGCGCACTTCGCCCGTTTTACGGTCGCGATGATCGTCCTGCCGAGTCGACTATCCGTCGATTGGTGGACAAATTCGAGTCAACCGGGTCAGTTAATCATCAGCCGGTTCCCGTGCGTCAACGTAACGCGAGATCTGCCGAGAATATCGCCGCTGTGCGCGACAGTGTCCTCGAAAACCCGCGGCAGTCAATTCCGCGTCGCGCACAGGAACTCGGCCTTTCGCAGACGACAACTTGGCGAATTTTGCTTTGTGACTTGAGCCTGCACCCGTACAAGATCCAGCTGACCCAAGAGCTCAAGGTTAATGACCATGGACAGCGCCGTGTGTTCGCTGACTGGGCATTAGAGCAGTTGGAAGTTGACGCCGATTTTGGCAAAAAAATCATCTTCAGCGACGAGGCGCATTTTTGGATGAATGGCTATGTCAACAAGCAAAATTGCCGTATTTGGGACGAGACCAATCCACACGAGGTTCACCAAGTGGCAATGCACCCGCAGAAAGTGACTGTTTGGTGCGGATTTTGGGCCGGAGGCGTGATTGGTCCGTATTTTTTCGAAAACGATAATGGTGTGGCCGTCACCGTCAATGGTGAGCGATACCGGTCGATGATAACCAACTTCTTTTGGCCTGAAATCGAGAATATGGATCTGGACAACATGTGGTTTCAACAGGACGGCGCTACGTGCCACACAGCACACGCTACGAAGGAAGTTCTGCACGAGCAATTTCTGGACATGGTCATCTCGCGCGGAGGCGACGTGAACTGGCCACCGAGATCGTGCGATTTGACCCCGCTGGACTTTTTCTTGTGGGGTTTTCTTAAGTCGCAGGTCTATGCCAACAAGCCGCAAACCACCGATGCCCTCAAAGTCAACATACGCCACGCCATCGATCAAATACAGCCCGATTTGTGCGCCAGAGTCATCGAAAATTGGACCTTTCGTGTGCGCGCCACCAACCGAAGCCGTGGCGGTCATTTGAATGATGTCATATTCCATACATAATGGGGTCGATAGACCTTCCAAGTAAAAAAAAAATTTCGCAAATATCTTTCCTACATGTATTTTTTTTTGCATTTCAAAGATCAAGCGCCCTTAATGGAAAACCCTATATAAAAAAAAAATTGAGAACGTAATTTTGTAACCAATTTTGAATTTCCTTTCTTTTAAGGCTTCATTATTGTAATTACACATTGAGTAACTTTTTGATTATTTGCACTGACATCGTTCATAAGTGGTTTTTATAAGACATTTTTTTATTTTTGGTTACTCTAAATTATATATGATAATCGCAATTCATATAAACATAACATTTATAATAAAAAATATATAAAATCAATTCAAACAGCTAATTTGTAAGTAGGTGTTGGAATTTATTAAATGTCATCTAGTTTATATTCATTCTGTGGATTCAAAACTACCGTCAGCAACTTTTGTTCATTATATATTTAGAAAATATTTTTATAAATCGGCAGTCTCTTAAAAAAAACTAGATTTGTATAAGAATGAAAATGACAAAATGCTCGATTAAAACATATTAATTAATGAACATGTTAAAATACATTTATTGCAAATACAAAGTCTATAGCGTATAAATTCATTCCTAATACAGTAAAATAAAGTTATACCTTATGTCAGAAACAATTTGACAAATGATTCATCGCGAAAACAAAAGCCGCTTGCAGTTGTGTCAAACGGCATAAAGAAAGTAGTTTTTTGATTACGACCATGGCAGATCCTCGAATTCGTCAAATAAAGATTAAAACGGGTGTCGTAAAGAGGATTGCTAAAGAAAAAGTAGTTTACGAGAAGGAGGCCGAGCAACAAAAGAATAGAATAGAGAAGTTAAAAGCTGAAGGACAAGACGAGCATACCATAAGAAAACAAGAGGAGGTTTTACAGGAGTCGCTTATGATGGTCCCTGACTGCCAGAGAAGGTAATAAGTGTTTCTATTCAAAATTTCCACAGCCAAAACTCTTTTGAAGTAGTGATTTTGTTGTAAAGAATTGTATTTCATGTATAAATTGTCGGTAAATTGACATGTGTTGTTAAGGTTATGTTATTTTAAATAACTCTAATGAATTTTATAAACCATGTATTTTGGTGTTCCTTACAGACTGGCGAAAGCATTTGCGGATCTAAAAAGCACTCTCGAAACAGAACAAGATCTAAAAGAAAGCGAAGATTACGCAGCCGCTGAGCAAGTATTAAAGGACGCGGAGTGCCAACTCTCCACAACATAACTATATTAACTCTTCCTTTTATATTAGTTTTAACCCTTATACAAATCATGTCTTATAATCGCTTTTACACAAATTACCAAGGGGGCAATGTTGCATTCCATGACTTCCGATACCCTCCACCAGTTCACCCCGTGGCCTTCACCAAAGAAATATCTGATGAGGAGTTTATCAAGAATTTTGAATCATTCATTCCACAAGCTCCAGCAAGAAAAAAATTCTCAGCTTCTAAAATATATCCAATAAAAGAAAAATTGATATCATTAGTTTCTTTGTACAACGACATTCAGGAAGAAGAGAAGAAGTTGTCAGAAAGTGTAACAGAACTGACCGACAATGAATGGCAGTCGGCATTTGATAGCATAATGAATAAAAAGAATGGAATTAAAGACCACATTAGTGCATTATACAGCTCTCAGCTTGATCTAGGAAAGAAACTCATAGCCAAGAGATTAGCAAAACGGCTTCGCTTAAAGAGACTCAAAGAAGAAAGAAAAAAGGAGAAGGAAGAAATAAAGAGAGAATTAGCAGAGAAATCTAGAAAGATCGATGAGAACTTACAGAAGATTCAAGATGACATCCAGAGAGCAAAACAAGTCAGTATAGTTATTTTATTCTGTCAATATGTGTATAATATAACTTGCCTCTTGTGAGAAGATATATATTACGATGGCAAGATAAAATACCAACTCTTGAAATAAAAACTGTCATACGAACATTATCATAGATGATCTGTATTTAATAGCTGCTTTAGTATTTATATCAAACTAATTCCAGGCTGAAGAAGATAAATTGCAGGCTGACGCAGTGTTACGAGAAACACTGAGGAAGAAACTGGATGCTAGGAGAAGTATTATGAAGTTGGAAGCTCTCATTAAACTGAGACAGGCGAGACTCAACACTGCCAAGGGAATGGGAAAAACTGTCTCGGAAGCCGAAACAACACAGTTCCTGGACAATATCGGTGAGTATTCATGAATTCCTCAACTAAATATGTTTTTAAATGATTTCAGTTCAATAAAATATTTTTTTGTCTGAAACTCTTTCAGATAAACTCAGGAAATTGTGGGAATATAAAGCTATAATGTATCAAAAAGAAGAGAAAGATCTGCGAGACAAGTTGGAACAGAACAGTAGACAGAATATTAATGTGTGTAAATCAGATGTCGCGGACAATATAATGAAGTGGAAGGTGGCTATGTTCGGTGAGGATGTGCAACCGCAAGTGGATTTCAACGGGAATGTTGATTGGTTCATAGCTGTTAGGTTCGTATTCACGGATTATGTTTTAAGAAGTTCAGTATTTAGAACTGTGTGGTATAAAAATTAATGGAATGTCTTTCGTATGGGATTCATTTGTCAAGAGACTGGACACTTAAAAGTATTTTAAATAAAAGCATTGTAATATAGATGAGCATTACCATGACACAAGTCCAAATCACACAAATTTTATATTTTTGGACAAATAATTCTAATGAGATCTAAGACTTTCGCGAGTTTTATTCATTTAAATGAAATTAATATATTTTCGGATACACTACGCAGATTTTATTATTTTAAAACTACATAATCCCGACGTTTCGGTTACTTTCAGCAACCGTGATGACGGGCAGACGAGGTGTAGACGCGTAGTGTATCCGAAATATATTAGTTTCATTTAAACAAATAATTCTTCTGGGATCATTATCATCGGGAACGGCATCTGCAAACAGCTGTAAAATATACTGAAATATCGTCCCGTCAATGTTTTAATCTTTGTCCATTAATTATTTAATGTAACAGAATTACATAAACATACAGCAGTTATTGACGTACAAGATTTTTCTTGGAAACATTTCAATTAATTAAGATGTGAGATCTCGAGTCATTAATATTTTTTTATCTACTTATTATGTAATCAATGATATATTTGGTTACTCAGCTCCAGCGTTTCCAGCTTCCATATAAGACTAATGTTTCCAGGTCGTCATGGGATCGCTACATTGACTCTGGCCCCGATGCCAGCTCAGTGCCGATGGGCTGGCTCACAGCTTCATAATTTGCTATGTTATTATAATTTAATACTATTTCGAACATTAAACTATTTGATAGAAGCTCTAGTTTTGTATGATTCACTTATAAATAAAATAAAATAAACTAACTCGGCTTATTAAAATCTTTATTTTATATTTTTCAGTTGGTAAGAAACTCCTTCTCGTACAAACACAATACTTTCAACGTCAATTCTAAACTCGTTTCTTAAATAAGGCAATGTACAGAGCGTTTTTTTTTTTTAATTACTTCTACACGAAACAAAACGGTTACAGTATATATTTTTTTTATATTTACATAAACTTACAGATATACAAG
The DNA here is from genome assembly GCF_018135715.1 of Danaus plexippus. Classification (NCBI taxonomy): domain Eukaryota; kingdom Metazoa; phylum Arthropoda; class Insecta; order Lepidoptera; family Nymphalidae; genus Danaus; species Danaus plexippus. Next base: position 8,146,442 of record NC_083549.1, read on the forward strand.
TTTCGAAGGCGAACACTACTTACATTGAGACCCAAAAAAATAAAGAAATATATATAAAACGAAAATCCTAGAAAAATATTATCCTACATAAACCTAATAAGGCTGCGTCTACACCGGCTTTAGATTTTCCAAACTTCAGTGCAGACGCACCTTTAACGTTAACTCTAGAAACTACGCTTCGAATTATAGTGAGGTAATTCGGCACTTCATACGTAATCACTCGCGACATGACGTACTTAACGTAGATATACAATGTGTGTGTGGGTGTGTGTGTGTGTGGGGGTGTGTGGATGTGTGTGGGTGTGGGGGTGTGTGTGACCATCACTACAAATTATATATGACCAAATGAAAAACATCAGGGATTTTCTGTAAAAATAAACATTGCATTGTTTTTTTCCACACGAAACAGATTAATGTGATAAATGAGATCCCTTCCTGTGTGTACGGGATAGCGTGTGTGTGTGTGTGCGCCTTTATTTCTTCAATCTCCCGTCTCCTGAAGGTGACGTATTGTTCCTACTGCCAGAGGCCGGCGTAGTTCCCGACGAGCGGCGCCGGCAGCGGCCCGCCCGCCGTGAAGATGCGCGTGCCCGAGTCGTCGTAGCAGTGAGTGTATATCGCTGGCACGTACTTGCCTTGGTTGAAACCATCCGCTTCCTCGTCCGGGAACTGGAATGTGAGGTCGAATGATAAAGAATGAGGGAGCGGAATGATCGAGGGCATGACAGGTTGACTGGTGAAACGACTACACAGTAAGCAGACCTGCCGGAGGTCGCAGATTCGGTTCCTGCTCGTGGTCATTTTAAGTTCCAATATCGGGCAAACGTTGCTTTAGTTAGCCACATAATACGAATGTTATATTTACCACGTAGCCCCTGGACGCTTTGAGGGTGACGATTTTCGACGAGTGAATGTTGCTTTCCAGATATTTCCCGGCTCGCAGGTCGTAGAACATCAGAAGACCTGGAAAGGTTCACGTTAACGATCTTCCTTCTAATGCACATCTCTCAAGGCCGGCTACTCACCGAGGCCTGTTCCTATAGTGAGCATATCGCCCCTGAAGCTCGCGGAGCGGATGCCGCAGCCGTTGTACCTCGAGGTTATCTTCTTGACGGACTGCAGCGTGCGGCAGTCTAGCAGCAGGGTGTAGGACTTGCAGCCGATCGCGTAGATGCCGCTTTCCTTGAATACCAGCATGTTAAGATCGCGCAGGAAATGGTTTGCATGTATGGGTCGGCGAGTTGCCCCGTACCTGTGTAGCGAGACACACCAGGTCCTGGCACGAGGGCAGTTTCCGTGAGAGCGTCTGCCGGAAGGAGTGCGCGCTGAACACGTGGATGTAGCCGTTCAGGGTGAGGGCGGCGATCTCACGCCACTTGGCGTTGAAGGTCAACGCGCGGACCTTCTGACCTGTTGGAACGGTGGAACACATCACGAGGGCCGTTCAACACCAAATATATGCTTGTCATCTTGCTTCATATACATCCGCAGCTCTGACTAACGTCTGCGTCCTTAATGAGATCTAAGATTTTCGCGAGAACTCGTTGAAATCAAACTAATATTTTCTGACTTACTTTGCTTTTATAATTATATCTAACAACAGCGATAGTGATGACGGACAGGCGAGATGTGCGCATGTTCAGAGAATCCGAAAAATATAGGTTTTGTAACAATAGCTAATCTTCATTTCCGTTCTCAGTGCACCCAACGGTTACTGAGCATGTCTGTTACCAACCAGCGCGGCACTCTCTGACGGCGACCGGCGCTACGTAGTGTTGATGGGCGGCGGGCCCTGGGCGGGCGAGCGGGCTGGGCGGTGCGCGCCACAGAGCCAGGCGCGAGTCCCGGGAACCCGTCACCAGGAACTCGTCGTCCAGCCAACACATGTCCAGGATCTGGACAATACCACATAGTGAGAGTAGTCCAATAAAAATCTGACTTTCAATTGTCAAGCAAATCCCGCCTTAACCTGTGATGTAGCTTTCGTATGACATAGTTACAAAAGACCTAAAAGGAGTTTTCCTTAATAAAATTGGCTGAACATTTAGTAATCATTTAGGACAGGTTGTGGCTATAGATAAAAAAAATCATGTGTACATTATGTCAGTGATAGTTCCATACCCAGTCTTTGTGAGCTTCCCCTACACACACGGGGTCGAGGGTCGGCAGGCTGTAGATGGCCAGCTCGCACGAGTTCCGGGCTCCCGTCGCTAGCAGAGTACTGGACACGAGAGAATATATCATGGAGATGATTCAAATTAAACACGTCGCTCATGATTGGCGTCGTCTTCATACCGGGAGGGGTTGATCTGGAGCGCGTGTATGCCTGTCTGGTGCTCCGCCCCCGGCCAGGGAGCCCTCGGCCTCAGAGTGGGGATCGCGTCCAGGGACCGCGAGCGGACGTCATACACCATCAGCTATTATAAAGAAAGCCCAAGTGTGAATCAAATGTTGTTTCTCCCTGTATGTATGTGTGTGTACGTACCTTGTTACACTTGGTGCCGAACACGACCTGCCTGTCGGAGAGCCACTGTGAACAGAACACCTTGTTCATGTTGCCGAGGTTGACGGGCGTCTCGCGGAACATGTCGTGTGTGAGCATGTGGCGGGTGGCGTACGACGGTTCAACAGTGCGAGGCTGACGGAACAAACACTATACTTGCAGTAAGAGTTGAAGGGACTCTTTAGTAATGATGAAGTTATAACACTTTTGAAACTTTGTTGATTTAAAAATTATATATTTATAAGTGATAAGTCTTATGGGAAGGCAATCCGCTCCGTAACGTAACGCGTAACGCGTAACGCCGGTTACGGTAAGACTCGGCGAGTCTATTTTCCCTTTCTCTCACGTTACGGCATCAGTATCACACTCATGCGGCAAAAGTGTTCCCAGTATTATATTGTATTCATAAACATTATCAATTTAATGTATATAAAATTTAATTAATACCTAAACTTTTCTTTTGTTACACAATCTCATTAATATATATTTTATGTTATCACTTCCGGCGAGCGTAAATATGTTAATGAGCACGTATTAGTAGAGGTGTATCCGTAGACACTCATTTATTTATTTACATAAAATAATGTATAAATATGATTTGAATTTTAATAAATTCAACATTCTATCTACTTCTGACAATAATCACGAGACGGGCAATGTTTTTTTTAATTACTGTAAAGACAAGACTGTTGTTGATAAGACAAAGGAATTTTGCATTAGTTTAAAATGAATAATAAAGTATGTAAAATCAATAATACATCTATATCAGGATTCGAATCTGCGACCTCCGGGATACAGCGTGCCAGTTCCGTAACAATTGAACTACCGTGTATAGAAACAACTGAAAGGAATTATTACGATAAGATATGTTTTGGGGTAAACTCAATTCACAAATAGACATTAATGATAAAAGAAATAAAAATGTACAATGTAAAACGCATATTACACGTCACTGTTTATCAAATTCGAGATAACTTATGTATCATAAAAACTAATGCATTTTACTGTGACGTATTTATTGGGGAAAGGTCATTTAAATATCGTGTAGATTAATCGCTTTCTTGTTTATAAATGTGTTGCGTACGCGCTACATATTAAAAAACAAATGAGCATCGCCGGGGTAACATAGTTGTACGGATAAAACATCATATAACGAGTGACGCCGCCGACTCCGCGGAACCAACACCAAGCCGTGTGAACCAGAAGATTCCTGATACCACACAAGCTATGGAATGGCATTGCTATCCTAACATCGGGGCAATCATGTAGTGTAGGTATAGGTTATAAGTTTTAATATGTAATTTTGATTATAATATACATATAATTTCAAAATCGTCCTGATTTGAAAGCTACTGTAATGACGTGACGCGTGATCAGGATGCAGGATCTCAGTGTATTAGCAAGTTTGAGTGGCATTATACATGGGACATTTTACGCAGAATCGATCGCTGATGATTGAGATCTATTTCTATATTACGGAGGGGTCAATGACCTGCAGTGAACTGGTTATGAATGAATGACTGGAAAACGAGATTCAAATTAAACAAGACAAAGACCATGTCCTCTCGTCCTTACGCGATCAGGTTTGTGTAAACTCAAGGGATTGCACATACGATATATATGATTTGCTTTAAATGTAATTTTCACGAATTATCCTACAAATTATAAATCTGTATCCGCGCCGTTCTAAAACTTAACAAATATATATTCTGTGTTCCATTTCTACTGAGCTCGGACATCAAGACGAATTTCTTTTGAATTATTCCCCGGTCTGCGCTCCAGAAAATTATTTTAAAATCAAAGACAATGAAATTTTTCTCAGATACAATAAAGTATTTTATTCTAAAGAATCCGTCTTCCGTCCGAAACGTTCAAACCGGACCAGGTCGCGGTAGTGCCCTAAAATTTATGAAAACATTTCAACTCTAATAAACACGGGAACACTTTTGCATTTTAATTATTTTGACCCTTTTTTTTAAATCTCGTCTATGGAGAAACACCAAGTAAATAGAACACTGTTAAAACTATTCGTCATGCTATAAGTAAATGTTTACGAAATATCCTCGGATATATCCTCAGACCTACCTCGGGCGCCTGTATCTCCCGTGACCGAACATAGTCCACGAAGTTGTATGACGTGGACAGAATCCTGTGCTGCTGGGCGGGAGTCTCCTCTTCAGAATCACTGTCCGAGTAACACACGAAGTCCTCCGGCTTGTCTGGCTTACGTTGTTGTTCCAGTCTACATACAGACATACATATATACATATACACAGACACACATATTTTGGATATTGTATAAAAACCTTTATTAAATATTGTTGCCAGTGTAGAAAATTATTATATATTCTATAATTAGTGTATAGTGTAAACAACCTAATGGGAAAACAATAGCTTAATAAAGAGATGTTGACCTCTTCCAGCCGTTAGTAGATTATCATAGTGAAGTAAACATAATATATATAATAAGCTGATGAAATACTATTTTCACATATATTAAATAATAATATTTTAATGTATAACAAAAATATTGTCATAGCATTAGTAGTAGTGTTTAAAATAGCTATTTTAGTAAAAAAAAACCTCTTCAAAAAGTGTGAGTGAAAGTCGACTATAGGGGACTGTTTCTCTTGATCCCTGTTCTGGCTTTACTGACATAGTTTATACAAAAAATGTGTAGTTCCCATTAGATTTAAGATTTATAATATATGATGACTTATGAATAAGATATTTTTTTACTTTATGACTAAAACATTTTGTTTAAAGTTTTAAGCCCATTAAAAGAGGTGAATGCTGTTTAAAATGTGGATTGGTTAGTCTCTTATAGACTACCACACCACAGATTAGAGCTAAGGATTTAATTTTTATATAAATCTATAGAGATAAGCAACATTTTAGGACCCACTAAATTGATTATACTGATTATCTCCAATTACGATATTAAAAATATGAAATTTCCAAATTATAAGACCATGCATTCATTGTCCCATGAATTTATTATCAAAAGCAAAACTTAAATAAGCATAGATAGCAGGTTGAACACACATACAATCAAATTAGTAAGCGGAGATTGTGAATCAAATACATTACAAGGAAAAAACTGTCCAATGTTTAATAAGCAAAAAATAACTGATTAAGAAATTGTTAACACACCTTAAATACATTTTAAAATAATTTTATACTATTGAATATTTGTTTTCGTGATGCATCTTCAATGAAGAAACAAAACATGAAACATCGGGTATTCAGTCCGATATAATCAAAAACATAATTAACTAAGTAAATGACACTTAGAATAACTCTTACTACAAGTTATCAAAATAAATACATGTGGTTTTGAGTATTTACATGCATCAACCGAACACTGTAGTCATATAAAGATATATGAATGAGTAACCGTAACTTCAATGGTTAGAAGACGATCCCAAGTAGTTTAAGTATTGCTTCATAAAAAAATAATCAATTTTAAATGTTCCTGAAATGTTGCATTAAAATGAGTGTTGCCTATAGTAATATATTTTCAACACTCATCATACAATTAAACTAAAATAAAGGCCGAGCACACAAAATATGGTGAGGGTGTGAAACTGAAATAAAGCGAAAAGCCGAGAAGCAAAATTAATACACTTGTATATGACCGAGTTGAAACTAATATAAGCATGAAACAGTGTGATGTAGTTAGACAGAAACTATTCATGGAATAGTTACTTTATGAAACACAAAATTTAACATTTTACTCTCTCATAAGACCACAGACCAGAGCTTGAAAATTAATAAAGACTTTCTTCATTGACAGCTTATTTTATATAAAGAGATTATTTAAATTATGATAATAATCTAAGATCACATCCCTGTGGAAAGCAAACAATTTTTATATTATATAATTTGTTTTTCTAGCAGTGTCCATGTTGCTTTAATTCAAGATAATATTGTTGTATATAGGAAAGAACAACACTCTTATACATTATGTTTTTTAAGTTGGTATGCGTTCTAAAACTGATTACATAATAGTTTGATAAATATAATAAAAGAAACGAAATGATGTGCCTTAGATCCAACAGTCATATAAGAAAAATGAAAGAGAAGAGGTTTAGACTTATATATGTAAGGACATGATGTAAACAAAATAGTTAACTAATCATGAGTAAAATGTGTTAGTATTGAATTTATTCACAATGATGTGTTCAAAGTTAAACATTGTGACATTGAATGAGTCTTTATCATTCCGATCGATACGACATAATGATAAATAATTAGCATCTCCCTTACCTCAGGGCTCTCGCCTTGGCTCTTCTTTCCTTTATTCTACTAGGTATATAACACGAGGGATACCTCCCTTCGATGGCGCGTCGCACAGTCTGCGCCATTTTAAAAACTAAATGCGATAATCTAACCAAATAATCACTAAATAACACGGTCAACTAGTCACTTTCGTTTTGTTCTGTTGTATATGGAACCACAATGCGACGACATATTTCATACTTCTCACGCAGTTCCACCATACACGTGGCAAGCAAGAAGTCAACTACACTTCTTGCATCGTCAAAACACCAACAAACAAACAAGTTTTGTAATGAGCCACGATTAAAAGATTTTAATTTTCAAGAAAATAATGCATGACGGAAACCTATCTGTCTAGCTGTCAATTATGTTGCTGTTCATAAAAATTTACACGCACCTAAATTACATTGCCAGAATTAAAAAATAATCCGGTTTTGTATTAATATAAGTAGTTAACCTACTTAAAAGTCCATGCTTCTTATTCATGAATCTCTTTCTTAAGTTAAAAAATCGCACATTAATTAAAACTTAAAAAAAATAATTAAGGTATAGAATCGTTTCGTAAGAGAATATGTTATAATATTTCAATTTTAATTTCTAGTGTCTAGTTAACTAGCTTTACTACCTAGTTATAGAAAATTATATTATTTTTTATGCATACAGAATCTATAAGGGTTGTCATCTCATAGGTCATCGTTTCAGTAAGACAATTTGGTGAAAGGGTATATCTAACGCTGTCAAACGACCTAATAGCAGTTGACAATGTAATTTAATAAAAGTCGAATTCGTTAATCGCCAGGTTAAAGGGGGAATCATCAAGAAATTAACATTTAAATGTACGTTTTAAAGTTGAATGAACAGTAATGCTTTATCCTTTAATGTTTGCAATGAAGGACAGTATGAACTAATATTTTAATAATTTTTTTCATTATTTTTGGAGCAGTTTGAAATTCGCTAATTGATATTCTAATTACATAACACTAACTTCATTTCTTTTCTATGTAAATATAAATTTAAACATTTCGTAACTATTCAGTATGAGGTATATTATACTGCAACTTGTATTTCTTACAAAATAATGCATCTTATTGCCTTGTAATAAAGGTTATATTAGCCATTGTCATAGATATGAATCGGTTTTATTAGGTTTCTTTTGTGAGTAAAAGCCAAGAACGAGCGGTCAGGGCCGTGTCGCAGCGCGTCAAATAAGTCAAAGATATGAAAAATTAATGTTATTTTTTGAAAACTAAAAACTAATTGATTGACCGAGATGGTTAATGTCAAAAAAATGTTACCAATTTAACCATTATTAAGAACAGAACACGTTATTACAGTTATAGGAAGTTATAAGGATTTTTAAATTTAAAAAAGAATAATTGGTAATATAGATAATTTTTATTGACAGTAGAAATATATGAAAAAGTTTCATAGTCCAAATTAATATTAATTTATTAAATACTAAGTATAAAATGCCTTAATAGCAATGTGATTAGAAATAAAAGATAATAACGTGATGTTTCATAATTATATGTAAGTCAGGTAAAAGTAACGATTTTCATGCTGGGAGAGTAACGAGAGAAATTTATAATCGTTCGATGTTGTAAAAATTTACATTTTACAACCGAGTACATCGTAAAATGAGCTTTTACTGCTTAAAATATAATTTAGATAAATTTAAATTTTCATACAATTTTATACAGCTAAACAATTGTGTACCGATGGTAAAGTAATGATTGTAATAAAATAATATTATTCATTTATATTTGTTTTTGGTCGGCTTTCTCTTATATTTCTACGTTGTATTTAATTTTGTTGTTTAAACAAACTCTGATGGAGACACTATAACTTACGGATCCGTCATTGTTTATATTTATAAGAGTTATTAGTATCTAAAGTTTTGGAGCAGTTTGCATACACAGTTAAAAAAATTACATACGCTTTTAAAGTATTTACAACAGTTGCTATTTATGTTAATTTCTACTATGAAGAAAATTATTGATTTATTTTTACAAAATACAAATAAAAAGATCATAAATCTACCTAAAATTTTCACTATTATTCTAGTATTAAATATTGAGACGTTCTGGTTTTTAAAAATATAGATATATTTTATTATATTGCCCCGGTCCAAGCTTTCCAAAACGAGCTGCGTTCATTAATTTCAATTGACGTTTTGACATTGACAGCTAAAAAACTATCGATACTCGAAAACATCAGTCGATTTTTTTATTTACCAAGATTTCTTATTTATTGACGAAATTTTTATCATCCATATATCATTTATGTTAAACATATTAGTTTCAATAATATTAAATACTGGTACATGATAATTTGTTCATTATTAAAGATTTTTGTTTGTAATTTATTTCTTCAATTACCTTCAGTAGTTATTCCATTAGTTACATAATACTTAATTTATTTATATATTTTTTAATTATTAATTAATAATATTTGTTAGGTTGTTAAGTTAGAAATGTTTACTTACTAATTGGTTAGTAAATAATAATAAAAAAAAACTAAAATATTTTGTATAAACATAATAAAACTTTAAGAACCGAAGAATATAGAGTAAAGTAGAACGAGTTAAATTAATTAAATGAAATTTTCATGTGTGATATATTTTATTTAAGATATAAAGTAGGTTAACGCAAAAGCAAATGGCCAACACCCGGGCTGGAAATAATAAAAGAGATTAATGTTTATGGTAATGTTGTACTTTTTAAAACAATATCTACAATTTAATTCAAAAACCTGAATGTGTTTAAAATACTTAAATCACGGACCAAAGACGATTTTAATTTTATTTTTTACCGGTTTTTTGACGGAAGTTACAGCTAAATCACTAATAATTTTACAATGGCATTTAAATCGATTGCCATTATCGTAATGGTAGCGAGTTTCATATCGTCTGGGAGCACGACAGGGCCAAGACGAGCAAAAAAACCCGTACGGCCGTACCGACCTTTTCTGGAAGATGTTATAGTTTTTCAAAAACTTATCTAAAAATATTACTGCCATAATTTAGATGTCTTATATGACTGTATAATCTGAATCACGTCGGTCGTTAAGTTTTTATTTTTAATTCTTTCTAAGTATTTAGGTATAACTTGTCTATTGTCAATTTTATAAATATAAGAAAAGTGACGTATTTGGATGTTCATTAATTCGTAGACATTAAAGTGTAAATTTAATGAAATTATCGTTTTAGACGATTTTATTGTGTTTTTTTTTCACAATAATTAAATGGAACAAAAATCGAACTCAGCGTCCAAAATTATTCAAACATGCGATAGATGGAGTAAAAATTTCAGGGCGATGCAACCAAATTTTCAGTTTACCACGTGCTAGGCTTAATCAGCTAGTAACGCGATATGTTATTAGGGAATATGTATTTAATATATACTTAAATAAACACATTTATTCCATTCGACAAACTCCTTCGTAATTTCTCTACAATTCTTCCGACAAATAAAAACGTTGACATTAGCAAAATATTCCACAATTCCAGTGCGAATGAAACCGTAATCCAGTCAACAATACTGACGTCAACTCAGCAAGTAGGTATATGTTTAGTACAATACAAAAATAAAATCAAAACAAAACTGTTTTAATATATATTCTGAGTTTTAACTTAGAGTTTTCATTCCTTTTTTCACAATAATAATCTTCAGAGGAAATTCATGCGGATAATCCGTTAGAATATAATTTTCCCCTATCAACTTTCCGTAACGCAACTCACTAACTGGGTTTTGGAGTTGTTATTTTTCTTTGAACGAAACAAACTTTCCATTCCGCTCCAAACAATATCAGCTTTCGTTAAAAATCAAACGACAAAGTTACTAACGTAACTTTACGTTCGTATATGTCGTTAAGGAGCCTGAATTCGCAATCAGAGCGGTGCCATAATAGAGCTCGAGATATGCCCGAGCCGGCCTGTGATTACGTTAGGTCAGGCCTCGTGTGCCCGTGATTACGGTCGGAGAAAACTAGCGAGCGTAAACAAAATAAGTAGGATGTTTTGTGGTCTCGTGATTTCATTATAAACTTTTATAATTAATATGCTGTTTTTCTAAAACTTCATGAGTTCGTTTTGATTTAAAATATCGTAAAAAAATTTGCTACGAGTTGGATATTATTATTAATTGTTCAGTCAGGTATTTCTAGCGTCCGGTTCAATATATAACTTATTACAATTATATATAGAACATTTTGCTTTGTACACATTCTATTTGAAAACCATTTATAAAGCCGTGTTGACACGTTCGTATCGCTAATGTATTCTGACATCGAAGCAAAAAAGAAGTAAAAGCAACACAATATAAAGATAAAAATAAGAAAGATGTGATAAGGTCACGTCGATAACATCTATTTAGTTAGCAAAGTTAAAATAAAAATATATATATTATTTTTGGTACACGAACATTACGCCTGTCAAAATAAAATGGCGGTCGCTTATGTTTACAAAAAAGTTATTATACGTCTCTGGCAATAATACATGTAGATTTAGCTTAGAAAGTGAGTAATATCAGCGGATGTAATATCTGATCAGTGAGTTTCAGCTGCATCTCCTGGCAATCATACTGCAATCTGAACATCAAATAACGTATTCAAATACGGATTTGAAAACGTTATTTGTGTTATAAAAACATTTCCTACTAATTGTGTTATATGTTACGAAATTTCTTTGTTAAAATTTGACTTATTAACAAATAAAATTTTCAAATATTTTAAGTATTTGAGAGTAAAACTTCTATAATAATAGTTAAATATAATTTAAGCGACCTCAAAACGTATTTTTATAAAGTAATAAATCCTGTTAGTTTTGTATTTGACTATAAAAGCAGTATAAGTGTTCCATTCACCTTTTAGTCGACATGAATCTATTGTGTCTATTATAATAACCGCTTATTTCAAATCTTTTCATTCTTCCGCATTGTTTGTCTGTATAAATTAAAATTAAGTAAATTAATTTTTGCTTTGAGTAAGGATCTTCACGCTTCTATTATATATTTCATACTGAGAATATTTTATGTAATGTATTTGTGGAATCGACATTAACAACCGGATTATATTATATAAGAAAAATATTGTAATTATAAAAAAAACTAAGTATGTGATATAAAAAAGTTACTTTATTGCGAAATATTGTGCTAAATTCCATGACTCTGCCGCACTACGGCAGGTCGCTGACCTCCTCGTAAAGAGGGCAGGTGTCCAAATAAAGTATGGCAACACTGTGATTTAAACAAACGACATTTTGTTTACAATACATGATTAATGGACGTTTTTAATTAAAACTATTTATTATTATTTATATTAAATTTGCTTGCCGGAATATAGTTACTAAATAAAAGTTATATTTACAATATTTCTGCTATAAAAGTGAAGAGATTACGCGATAAAATACACTAGAATACGAAAATTAGAATTACTAAATATAGAAAAAAAAATTAATTAAACAAATGTTACGGTAAAATATTCATAAATGTTCAACTTTGCCAAAAAACTTTCTATAAAAAAAATAGAATTACATTTTACATTGAATTTAGAATTTCTCTTGATTTAAGATACAGAATGAACTATACACGATGTAAATTTTTATAGAGATAGTTTTAAAACAAATATTTTTTTTTGACATACATCCAACTAGTGCTCACTAAATACTAAACATACATTTATTTCATAGATTTTAATAAAAATTCTTATTTGATTTAACAGTGAACCTTTGCTTGGATGAAAACAGATTTATATTGAAAAGTGGTAACATTAAATGAAGTTAAGTACAAACATTCATAAAATCTGTACAGCCGACAGAAATTTCCTTTATAAGACAGTTAAAATTCTATTAGTGACTGAATCCTTTTGTATTTTGTTTGTGTCCCAAATTCACGATGCTTTTTATCTACATTGCTCGACAGTTTGGATGGCGGCCATCTTGAGAAGTCGTTGACGGAAATTATTTAATTTAAAGAAACTTTCTCATACTAGATTTTGAGATAACTAATGTAAGAAGAAAAATTTAAATGATCTCTAGTAAAAACAACTAGATTATAGCTAAGAATGGTTGAGATGAGATCTAATAAATACTAAGTGATTGGCGAAGTGTGCTGTCCACGACACTTTCCCTACTGGTGGGAGATGAACATGATAAATTAAAAAACTAAACGGAACTGATCTTATTTTTTGTAAATAAATTATTGATTATTTCACTTGTATAACTTTGTATGATATTCTTATTATTCTCACACTGCATAGATAGCAATACATCCATACTCATATATTTTAATTTTATGTCCTTTTATACTATTTATTTCTTTTGTTTATAGTAAAAAAAACATGTTTATATGTAACAGGTTGTATTGTTGCATCCTACGTATTGTACTCAGAAGCGGGTCACTAATTAAACATCATGTAATACTCGGTCTTAACAGTATCCCATAAGATTAATAGCTTACCAGATGTTGAAACGTGGATCTGTTTACGAGACTGTCATCAGTTAAACCTCTGGCTCGGATGTAAAGGGGTTTACTTACTATTGTTGGAAGATTCTCAGCTAATATTTTTTCGTGAAAGCTTACATCGAGTTCTAGAAATTACTAAATATTTAAGCAAAATGGCTTCCTAGCTGTATTTTTGAAGTGAAACTTCTTGTGCGACTTCTAACAAGGTCGCGTTAAACGTTCTATGATCCGGGTGAGGGGGGAGGCTGATAAAAGGAGACAGAGCGAGAGAGAATGCGTCACATGCGGGCAACCAATTGTGACTTGTAAGTAGTGTTAATAAAGTTTGCCTTAAAGAGACATCTAAAAGTTGCTTAAAAATCAACTTCTACGCCTTCCTGCTTTCATTCCAACCTTACGATGTTCCACTTCTCCCACGCGGAGGGACTCCACGCACTGTTCATTTTTAATGTATATTGCGCCTTGATACGTATTTAGTGAGGAACTTAATGTGATATAATCCGACAGTGTTATTGAATATTTATGTTCAGACCAAAAAAGTTAGTTTGTTATTTATTCGATAGTAATTGCTTTATCCAGGACACTGCGGCTGGCGGTCGGCCAGTATGTACCTACGTTTTATTTGCTATTCTGTATTGGTTTTTAAACTACACGTATAATATAAATACTGGCCTATAATATATATGTCTCTTTCAATAATATTATCGTATTAAATGTTAGAGATTACATTTAGGCGAATTAGGCTTCATATTCCAATGGTGTTGCGTATTATTTTGAAATATTTTTATATATTTTATAGTTTTTTATATTAATATCACAGGAGATTTAAATGAAACTAGTGTTATTCGGATTTATCATCTACCGCCATCGATTTCTTAATTTTCTGGCGTAAGAAATCGATGGCGGTAGATGATAAATAACAAGGACCAACTGACAGACATTCACACCTCGTCTGCCCGTGATCACGGTTGCTGCAAAGTAACCGAAACGTCGGGATTATGTAGTTTTTAAATAATAAAATCCGCGTAGTAAATCCGAATAACACTAGTTTCATTTAAATGAATACTCGCGAAAATCTTAGATCTCATTATCACAGGATATACTTGCGCAAAGATATTTTGATGCGGTAACTGCAGTGAGGTTTTATATTCTCATTTCAAAGAAGAATCATCAGTCGCGCTTGTTTAATGAAAATTATAAAATAGATTGATTTATTTAAAGAGTCGCCATAGTTTATCACGAATCTTATTTTTGATGTTATTTTATAGACTGTGGCATAGGATTTAGGAACGTGTGTGACAGAGTAGTGTCAAATGTAGGGACCGTTTAGTCTTTAGACTAGCTTTTTGATAATGGCGTTTAGGGCTGGTGTTCATCTGGAACATTGAGTCAGCACATCACTTGTGGATTACAGAGGTCACTGATAGATGTGAGCTTCCTGGAACGTGCGTGATCTGCTCCAAAAGCGATACAACTCCAACACCGCCCGGAATGAGTTATAGTGTTGAATGCGGAGGCCACTGTATGCGTTCCTTTACTCGTTAACTCATAGAATATTAATATATGTGTAGTAAAAATTATTAGCATATGTTATACAAATACATAACCGATTCTTCAACGAAGTTTTGGTCAATTATCACGTGATGTTTGTCCACACCTAAGTAACAGAATTTTATATCTTTTGTCTATCTCCCCTTAATTTATTATTTTTGTAACTTCTAATCTTTAAACTACCTTTCATTTAAAATTTATATATTATTAAGGATGAAGAAAACTTCTCAGCATTCCATGGATTCACGGTGCGGGTGCCGGCTCCATCGCGTTGCTGGGAGAGAAGCTTCAACAGTGCCTGGGACTTGCGACTCAGGTGTAGGTTTAAGGGGCCCCTATCTAACGCGAGTTAAACTCTCACCTCTGCCGTCCAAGCTTCTCTCTCTCTAACCAAATTTAAAAAGAACCAACTATCGCTGTCTTCGAAGTTCGTTTTAAGAACGAATTGATGATAGTTCTGGACAGGCCCAAGTCTTCAAGTAGGTTGTGGAGGATTTAGCTGCTACAACTCTCGCTCCCACTTCTACCGCGTACAAATTTACGACGAGCCTATTCTTAGTATTATTGTGTTTGATTTTATGAATTTTAATTTGTATGAAAACAAAACGAATTTATTTATCTAATTAGTAAATTTGACTTTCACAAAATAAGGAGTCCTGAATAAATAATGGTTTTTTATTATATAAACTCACAATTTAAATTCGGATGTCTTGTCTAAACTAGATTTCCGATTATTTCAAACGCATCTGAGCCGCTAATCGTTGAGCTAAATAAAAAAAAATAATTTAAATTTCCAAACATAAATAATTGTATGTAAAACAGACAACGCATCGGAAAAATAATATTTGCTTTTCATTTTCAGTGTAACTCTATAATATGAAACTTTTACTATTTTTAATAACATATGTAAGGATATTATTATGAAAGTGTAAACAAACATCTGAATGGTTTTGCCACATTTTTCAGCTGAGACTTAGTGAAATCTTTAGGTACATTGTTTAAATCTAACTTGAAATATATATACATATATATAAAATAATTGAATCCGAAAAATAATATATAGAAGTATATAAATTATGTATTTAGTTCTCTTAAATAATGGTACTATATCAAAAAATTCTCGATTTTAAAATCCTTAGCTGAATCTATGAATATAATAAAAATAATATTTTAATAACATTTAAAACTTTAGATACAACTGGTTTCCATGAGTATCCAATAGATGGCGCTCACAAGCTCTAATCTGTTACAAACACGTTAAAATCGTCTCACTTATATACAAAATATTTTACATCACATGTATCGGTGGTGAGCCTATCCTCAATCACTGTAGCACAGAAGTTAATTCAAAGTCAATTATGTCCAATAAGATTTCCCTTGCTCTATACTACAATACTATTTAATTTAAAGAAAGTACAGTTGTATCGTAATAAACAGTCCGTTTATTAAATCACTTTTTTATGTCATTAAAACTATACTTCAAAGTTTTCAGATCCGAGCCGAGTATTAAACAAATCAAACAAGTTTCTTCAACAGTAGGTATTAGTCAGAACTTTGTGCGGAGGCTTTCAGTACCAAACTGTGGCGTACGCCAAATATTGTGTCGGAATTAGTTAGTTGTGGGTACACTCAGACTATCGTTTCAACTTTATTATAGTTGACCGTAAATAATTACAATTTAAACGTGCAATATATTATTTATTTCAATGACTGTTTGTTTTTCAATGTATTAATGTTTGATACGTTTTGTTATAAGGATATTTTATGTAGTTATATACAATCTGTGGTTCTGTCAGTTGTATATTGTCAGAACTCCTTTCGCCTCATGTTCGTGTCACGCTCCAAGTGTATTTGATGTATATAGTGAATAAGAGGCCTCATATCTTTCATTGCTGTATCATTATTATAATAAGTATAATAATAATCTATTTATTCATAAAATATTTCAGCTCTTCATGAAGATACTACATACGATCTGAACTCTGTTTAGTAATATTTCACAACAACACGCACATACACACATGCACACGCACACTAACACGTACCCTTCGTCCCACATCCGCGGTCGTTGACCTCAAGGTCAGCTGATCGATAAACCTTCGAAGGGTTCAGTTAAGGGATGGTTGTATGAATCAGCTGAGTCTAAGGTTACTACACTGGTAACAATTACGGTTTGGATTCGAAGTACTAAGGAATTTAACCAATAAATGTTTAACATATTAATATATGTATGTATAATCTGTGTAACCGTTCTGTACCTACTACGTGAAGATAAATAAATATTTATATGCATATATCTATATTGAATTAGCTATAAACGTATTGAAAACAGTCCATTCAGATTGAAACGAACAAAATATCTTACGTTTAATGTATTTTAAATCATTTCAACGCCATTAAAGTATCACAGATGAAGCTAACAAGTATAATAAACTAACATACATATATCCTCTATTCCCAATGAATCCTCAAGTCGCAGGCTGTGCTGCAACTCGTCCAATTTTCTGATTGGACTACTTCAAGATCCGCCTCGTTGAATGCTACACGGTTACTGCGCTCCGTGAAATACATACGCTAATGTATTTTATGTTTTAAATTGTGTGATTAATGTACTGAATTACACTGGAGTGAAGCTTTTATTTTTATTTAAGTAAAAGATAAAGATAAATAACATTTAAATAAAAATAATATTATAAAATTTACTATCGTGACCACGGGTGCTGCGAGGTTACCGAAACGGGAGTATGTAGTATTTAAAAATAATAAAATGGCGTGTAGTAATCCGAAAATATTAGTTTTATTTAAATGAATACTCACGAAAGTCTCAGATCTCATCAGATGTCATTAAAGTAATTTTCGTTAACAGAATGTGAATCATCTTGGACATTCTTGTTTGTCTTTGTGTCTGTTTTGTTATTAATTAAATTGTTTTCATAAATGCGTGTTCATACAAGGACAGTAAGCGGTAGTTCCTTTAAGCTTATTCTTAACATTAAATCTATATTAATCTATATTTAAATTAACATTTAAATCAAATATAGAGAAAAACAGATGGTCTGTTCGAATCCTGTTCGCGTCGATATAATCTTCATTGCATATTTTGTTATTGAATTTTCATCCAAGGTTTAAATCGTACAAAACTTTTGTTTAAAAATAACATAATTATTTTTTTTAATCACAAAAACATACTATATTAGACGAAAGAATGTAGGACAATTATTGTTATAAAGTGTATATAAGGATATTTTAACGAGTAACGGAAAGGCTAGTTTTAGCAATTATGTATAATATTAATGATTATATTAATAAAGTTTAATATACATAGCAGTTTTACCTGCAGAGTGTTACGAGATATGTACCCAATGTTAAGTCAGACGGCGCCATGAAGGAAGTGACGTTATGTTTGGTGCAGTGTTGCCTTGGCGAGTTGCCTACTTATACTTATTCTAGCTGAATGAATTGCAGTGATTTGTATCCTGGATTTTTATTATGGGATTTGTGAAGTGAAACTTCTTCTGCGACCTTTAACAAGGTTTTGTTAAACGTGTAACCCTTTGGGGGGAGGGGGATTAAAGAGATAGGTAAAGCGACAGAGAATGCGTGGCGCTCAAAAGCATGCGGGCATTTAATTGTGACTTGTAAATAAAGTCTGCCCTAAAGAAATACAAAAAAAACCGTAACAATCAATGTCTACCCCTCCCTGTTTTGATTCCAACATAACGAAGTTTCACTTCACTTCAGAGGGACTCCACGCACTATTATTATTCCTGTGATGTGATGTGATGTGATCTTCTATCAAAATATTACAGGAGTTTGATATCAATAGAATCATACCCGAGCAGGGTTTAAACCCACAACCTTCGGAACATAGCGTTTAAGTTGCTGCACCAAGCAAGCTGTTGCGTCCTGACTCGAGTTCGTATGTTGAGCATTATATTTAGTCGTCACATCAGGACGGACAGCTCATTCCGTATATTCTCATTTGCATTTTAATTGACATAAGTTTGACATGTGTATATTCATGACTCTATTTAACTGCATTGGATTAAATACTATTGATTAAACCTGGCGAAAAAAAACAGGTAAGATAGCTTCTCTTCTTCTCTTTCTCAATACGCAGAGCAAGAGATTGGAACAGTTGGCCCTCGTGTGTGGTTCCTTCGAGTTATAATTTGAGTTTCTTCAAGAAAATGGTGAATAGGCTGATACTGAGGTAGAGCGTTCACCACCTACGACTCCATTTCGACCTCCCAACACGTGGGGTCAAACATCCAGTTGAATTTAAAAATATATATATTTCAAAATCAATTTAAATACTTTACATGAATATGTGTTAATGTTTGTAAAATGCGTCTTTAAGTTTGTGATATCTCAAGAGTCATTAAATACTATTTTTGACACTTTATGATAGTAATTGTTTTTGTTAATAGGTCATTATCAATAACGAAGCAAAGCAAAACTATGTTTCTATGGGATATATACATAGGATTGTAACTGTAACGATCTGGTTACTTAAATGTAAAAGGTTAGGAAACAAATGTTATATGTTACATGTATTAGAATATTTGGCTGAAAATGAGCAGAGAGTGATTTAAAAAATATAAATGGTACATGGGTAAGGTTTTGTTAGTTTGTAATATAACAAAAAATATATCCTTATTAACTTTCACAGCACAAAATATAGCATCATTCTCAGTTACACTTAATAGTTGCAAATGGCTTGTCGATTTACTGTATAGATAGCTAATACAATCCCTTCCCTCTCGTAGGTTGAGCTGTCTAGCTGAGAATATTATCAAACAGTTAATGGTTTTTCTTTAATCCCGTAAAACCTTCACTAAAATCCCTGCTGAACTTTTTTTGTTTGTACTCCGTTTTTTGCTAGAAACTCTACAACTTGCCTCGCGTCTATAATCTCACTGGTTAGTGAGATCGGATTTTAACAGTTTTAATTTAAAGTTTAATATATTGCTTTTAAAAACACTCTTCAGAGAGTAGAAAATACTTAAAGTTTCTCAACAAACCGAACTTTAATGGACCCTTAAAGTCATAGCTAGATGTAAGCTGATGTATGCCCTGTTTGTATCCAAAACTGTTCAAAAATATGTCATATATATATAATCAATAAACAAGTATAAATATCGACTATACACAACAAAAAGCATTGAAGCGTTCGTCACCCTACAAGGGACGATTTTAGAAGCTATCAATCTATATTGCCCTTATACAGAATTAATTGTCCCTTTTAATGAAGACGATACGAAGCTTTTGGTTTCAAGAGACTAATGAATATTTAAAGAATTGTTTCATTGCATTCTTAAGGAGTAGCTTTGTCAAGAATTAATAAAAAAAAATTATATATAGTTGTGTTAGTTACGTATTGGTTTTATTTAAAACCATTTTTTTATTATTCACTGAGCGTTTCATACATGGCAGTATATAGCAAGTCGTGGTTCAGGGTACAATAGACATGAGATCCCTGAATGTCAAAGGCAGATAGGAACCGGTATTTATTATACGAGAATACGTATTGTACGAGCATTCACAGCGAGATATTATAAATTAAATATAAAGAATTTATTTTTTTCAATAAATCCCAAACGAATATTTTTCTGGTAATCGGATTCAGTCCGTTGGATTTTTTAAATCAATTTTAAAATTCATACATCCGATGTTATAGAAAGGAGAAATAATTTTATAAACAACATAGTCTTAAACGAATCAATTACAGTTACATATTGTAATCAATTTATTTGTCACTAACCGAAATTTGATAAATTCGTGTATAATGTGACAGATCGATAGAAGAATGAGGAAAAACACTGAACCGATATCAGTGAAACTTTCGAATGATATATTAATATTGATAGATTATACTTTAACTAGAGAATCTAATAACTAAATGAAACGTGTAACACATATTGATATAACATCGATTTTCGATAATTTTGTTATACAATATATTTTTTTGTACCTTAATCAATTTATGGTAAGGTAAACTTATTAAATGTACCTTGTGTACCTTTCCATATAATCGGATTTATGTAGGCTAAGGTTGTAGTTCTAATTTTCTTTATTAAATATATTAAAAGTAACACTATCTGTGAGTTTCCATTAAGTATTCAGGCTGTTAACTCTCCAGCGGAAAAGGTCATGAAAGCCTCGTCAAAATTAATGCAAATAGATTTAAGTGTCATCATTTCTTGACTTTAAATTTTCTTATAAAAGACTTTAAAATAAATATGAAGGATTTGATGGAACAAAATTACTATCGTATCGGATTAATTCTCCTGTTATTGGAAGATTTATCAAAAGTAATATAAATTTAGTTTTATATCATTTAATTTATTACTTATGTTTAATTACTTACCTGATCTATATTGCTAATTTGAGCTGCCACATATTCCATATAAATTTAAGTATCTTCTTAAAGTTCTAGACCGAGCTTTATAACACTTACCCTCAGGTAAACAAGGAACGGTAACTTATAACAAAACCAATAAAGTCTCTAGAGGGAGGAGTTTTAATGGCGCGTGTAAAATATAAGCAGGTGCAAAGGTTTTGACCATTTATTCTTGATTATATATTATGTTAATAATAGGATATGATTCTTATCTCCGTCCAGTTCATTCAAGATAAAACCACAAGTTCAGCTTAAATGAATTTTGCGTATAATTTGATGAAGCAATCAACATCCGGTATTGACGGAGCTTGGTTAAAATCTATTCAATCGCTCTAAACGTTACATACGTATTTTATTTTAGGTCAATTCAATGGGTAGTTTCAGTTTGTTTTTCTTTGTCAAAGAAATCTTTGTTAGTTACGATATTATAAACATTCGAGGGGAAAATCAAATCGAAGATCGAATACCGCCTTAATATATATATACATATATTAATCTGCATTTAAAATTTCGTCATAAAATACTGAACATTAAATTCGGTGAGAGTCACAAAGATCAATAGTAGAGTGCTATCTGCAAGCAAATAGAAAGACTAGTTCCGCGTCGGAAATAACTTTGGATTGACGATTCGCAATAAGGGCAAAGTTCACGGCTTCTCTGTAGTAGATAGTGACAGGCCATTAGAACCGCGAGTTTGTTGAATAGATTTTAAAATAAGTTTCTAGTAATTTAGGATTTAACTCTATGTTATTAGATTTATAATTAAATATTACTAAAGTGTAAGTATTTCCCTGTTCACATATTGCATATATTGAGGTGTCTCAAGTTATTTAATTTAATTTAATGAGTAAATCACGTAACTGTTGCTTATTATATTA
Source organism: Danaus plexippus (assembly GCF_018135715.1). Classification (NCBI taxonomy): domain Eukaryota; kingdom Metazoa; phylum Arthropoda; class Insecta; order Lepidoptera; family Nymphalidae; genus Danaus; species Danaus plexippus. The sequence continues at coordinate 8,168,519 of NC_083549.1, forward strand.
TATATAAAGTTACGATAGATAGGAATGTCTATTTTTATACACACTGTGTTTCTATAAAATTTAAACTATATCTAGATTTTTTATTTTTTTCGTAACTTATTGTGTGAAAAATTATGACTATTTAGCAGTTAACAGCGGCAATTGCGGTTGAAACAAAGAAAAATATTTGGTTTTACTTTCGAATTTTTTAAATCAAAGTTGGTTTTATTTACCATAAAAGATAATTATAGTCAATAATATTTAAAACTCATATAAATGCTGTGTATAAAACAGTGTATATTTGTTAAAACGCAGTTTTAGTGGGCTAGGAATTCTGTTTGTTTCGATATGGGCTGGGATCACGCGAGTCCGCGGCGCGTGGTGTAATGTCGCGGCCGTGTCGGTTTCAGCCAACATCATTATTATAACATAATAAGCACAGATTAGAATATTCCACTTGTTTATTTCAACCTGTCTTTAATATTTGTTCATAAAACCAAAGCAAACGTGAAGTTTCTCTTTAGTATCTCGGTTATGTTACAGTTAATAAAAATGCTAATATAAGCTGACAAGAACAAAGAAAAATTATCTTCTTTCTAATTGAGTTAAATTTCTTAATTAACAATTTATTCTTTCATAATTTTTTAATTTTTTTTTATAAGATTTTTAAATAGCTTTAGAAATTCTCATAAATGTCTCTCGAAAGATATTATTTTTAAGAAGAATTTTATTTTTCAATTTCAAGTTTTTTCAATTTCATGTTTACTTTACATTTAAGGGACACGGCAGGGTTGACACTTATATTAAGTAAGGTTTAATATACATTTAGACAGATTAAAAAAAAAGTTTTTTGGACAATTTTAATGATCGTTTTCCAATCCTATATTTTATGAAGTAATATAATTAAGATAAGAATTTCTTATAATTAATAGCTCCAGCGTTTCCCCTTCTAATCTGAAACAAAGGACCAAAAGAAAACTGTTGATAATAAAAAAAATTAACTGCTTTAAAAATAATTCCGGCTCAAATTTTTATGACGATAATTTTATGAACAGCGACAGTCCTGTAGGTGGGACGCTGAGAGGGAATTGTAACACGATTAGGTCTTCAGAATATTTGATTACCATACTTATATGTTGATGTAAACAACGGATTGTTTACTGAAAGCTATTTACATACATAACTTACTCCACATAGGTTTGTTGGAACTGATGTTTGATATAATCAATACATTTAATAATTCAATATAGCATTCGTATGAATGAGGCCCGCTGGTATATTGTATATATATATTGTATCTACTAGTATAAGATTAAAATATAGGCTTTAAAGTAAAACATATATATTAGAATTATAATAATATATTATTTATATACTTTATAAAGTAGGTCAATATATTTTAGATCATTTTTTTTCAATTGATAGGAGTAAAATGTATCAACGAAAATGTTGGAAATATGTAATTAAATCAACTCAATATTGTTTGTTAAAGATCTGAGCGTTTCGTGCCTCTCAGGGGGTAGAAGGTCTTATACGCGGCGATATTGTTTGACAATAATAATACTAGCATTGATTGATGGATACATAAGGTTGTTATATTACATAGATTATATTTATTATTGATTTGGAACCCTTTTTCTAATTAATTAATGCATTTTGTTAAACTAAAAAACAGTTAGTAACACAAAAGTTCAAATTGCAAGTATTCAAACAAAGATAAATCGTGAAGCTGATTGCGGAATTGTTTACGACGAATTAAACAAGACCCATTCGCAGCGCTACGTTAAAGTCCGGCGTAGGACGTCGTAGGAACGTAGGCTACGCGGCTACGAATGACTGCGCCGATACGCAACATGGAACCCATTATGTTTATTTACTGACTTTGACATATATTTTTAAATTAAATTTTATATATTTTATTTAAAAAAAAAATATTAATCCTAAGTGATATTTGTTTATCTAAAGAATCTCTTTTTATTTATAGCCAGAAACATATATATCTGTATTATAAAATAAATACCTTTCTTCTTCTTATAAACTATAATAACACTTAGTAGTTAGTTGTTTATATGGAAGTTCTTAATGACTGAACGCAAGATGAGCATCTGTATATTAACACAATTACATCTACGCTCAACCACTGCTCTATGCAATCGCCTTTAAAAATGTTAATTTAGCCCATCAAGCTCTCCTTCATACAATAAAACGTCGCAAACCAACTATGAATTAAATCCCTCGCAGCCTCTGACAACACTCTGTATTCAAACTGAATACGAAGCCTCTCATTCTGAATGACTGTTAATTTCGCTACTGTTTAATGATTTTCATTAAAGGCACGTCTCCGCGGCTGTTCTCATGAATTGAACCTGATTGTGCACAGTTGTCTGTTAAAAATATTACAGGTTCCTACTAATATATAAATGGTAAAGTTTGCGAGTGTATTCGTTATTTTCTCGCGCAAAATCTACTGACAGGATTTTAATGAGACTGGAATAAAGATCAGATATAGGCGTGACGTCACTGTAATTTATGTCGTAATTCCTTACAGTTTCTGCGGCGAAACATTATCTATGTACTTCATAGGAAATCTCTGACACAGACGACAGATGTCGCTACCAGTTAGTTGACATGTATTTTTTGAGATACATCACTGATTTCTGTGTGAATCTAATGCTGAAAACCAGACCAATAAAGCTGGCACACTCACATTGACCAATCGACTGAATCATTTCAATTCATTTGATTTAAACCGTCTAAACCTGATCTCCGGCGTAAGGGAGGTTCCATTAATACGGATGTCAGTTTGGATGGACGGTACATCATTACCGCCAGGTCAGCAGAAGGGAACCTGAGACCCCGGCTAGATTAATGTATGCTATCGGTCGCCTGTCTGATGGGGAATGTTTTGTACTGGGGTCGACTGTGAGTCGGGGTTACTTGGCGGTTGTGGGATTCTATCAGAGATTGTTTTGCAGAGATATCTTGGTTTTGGATTGTTACGTATAAAACATTGTGAGGTCATTTCCAGTTTCATCTCTCTCGCCATGTACCAAGCTTAGAATCGAATTTTATCGTTTTAGGGACTTGAAGACAAAAGTACCGTGTGTAAGTGAGATTGATATTTAAAAAATATATTCTCAAGTTTTTAGACAGCAGTAATACTGTTGTTTATATACTTATATATTAATTAAAACAAGGGATATTGATTTCACCAGATGGTTTATTTTAGGACACAATATGAGTTAGGATTTCATATTTCTAATAGCCATTTTTTTCAGATAATATCTCTCGAATTGGTTAAATGAAGTACGTTAAATAAATTTTTATCTCATAGAAAAGTCTTACAATTTTTCATAGGTTCCCTCGATTGCTCTAGTCTGCCATCATCAGACCCTAGTTTCCATATCATGGGACCACCTTTAAAATATCTACTTTCCAATATAAAATACAATCATTAAAATCTGTTCATAAACGACGAAGTTATCGAATTGAGAAACCTCCTTTTTGAAGTCGGTTAAAAATGAATTTGTTTCATAATATACGATGCTAGTAAAGCATTAATACTATTTATTTGTGAATATTTAATAGATGAAACGGGATAGCAAAATATTATTCACAAATATTGAGATTCGGTAGACTTTTACAACGACTTTCATGAGATAATTTAAAGCACTGATTAGTCTTCAATTCTTATTTTTGTTTTGCTCTCCTGATGTTGTAATCTTCTGAAGAATTTTCTCTATTTAGAGCGGTTTTATTAGTTTGATTTTCTTAGAGGAGTCGTAAATGATGATGTTTTTATTTTACCTTAATGGGAAATGTCGGGAAAATGTAAAAATAAAATTATATTATTTTTGCATTTTCGTAAATATTCGAAAAACATACTTATGTTCTTAATACTAATGAAAGTTCATTTGATTGAGAATTTGTTTGGGAATAGTACCTTGGTGACGTTTTTATAGTACCTTACGACATTCGACTATGCCACCCTCATTACTTTGCACAAAAGCACATGCGAAGTCTGAAATTAAATTCCTCTTAAACATTTTACTGAGAACTGAAATATGTTTTTTTTAATTCCATTGCATGTTTTGATCCCTTCTTGATACTTTTTCTTTAAACCATAGAAATAAACTGAGATACACACACAACTGTAATTTTAGTACAATTGCAGTTATAAATAAAACAAAGGTTTGAGATAATGTATACGTGTGCCTTATAATGGTTATAATTATTTTAATTGAAACATTTCATACACATTGTAGGATTTTTATTACTTTATTTTGAGATTGTAATGTTAGAACAAAACAATAAATGAATCGATCCCAGCTTTACAATGTAACACAATTGATTTAAACAATATTAACTACACACGAAGCGTATTCGAAAGCGTATAGCGAACGGTTAGACTATTTGCACGTTCTTGGTTCATATAACAAATAACACATAGTAAAAATATACAAATACTATTTCAATGAATTATATAAGGTGGCAACCGGAGGTTCCAGGAAAACTACGAAACATACTTATATGTATATTATAATAAAAATTACATATTAAAACTTATAACCTATACCTAGGACTACATGATTGCCCCGATGTTAGGATAGCAATGCCACTCCATTGCTTGTGTGGTATCAGGAATCTTCTGGTTCACACGGCTTGGTGTTCGTTCCGCGGAGTCAGCGGCGTCACCAGTTATATGATATTTTATCCATACAACGATGTTGCCCCGGCGATGTTCATTTATTTTATAATATGTAGCGCGTACGTAACAAATGTATAAATATTATATTATATAAAAGATTGTTTTATGTTTATTAATAGAAATATTCGCTGGCGTGACAATATTACTGAGAAAATTATGCAAGAAATGTAACGGTTTGTATTGTGGATACTTGAGACGCTTTCTGGTTGTAGAGTATGATGCGTCTAGCTAAATATATTCTTATATTTTATACGTGAGTGAAGAAACTGAATACTATATTTTATGTTTATACGTTTTGTACATTATTTCGTCTAAAATATACATTTTTTTCGCTTACATTTTAAAAAATATGTTTCCATACCACCATATTCTCCAATACCGTGTGTTATTAATCACTGCTAACGAAATTGCTTTGTAACAGTAAAGGCCTAAATTGTGTTTCCGATTATTGGTTTTTAGATGAGGATAAATAAAAAGGTTATTGCTTTGAATTAATATATCATTTTACTTTTACGTATCGATATATTTTGATATGTTTTGTATAAAATATAATTTTTAAATCGGCTGAATGCAGTATCGATATGATTTTAAAGAAATTTCATGTTACTATATAGATCTATCCTATTGTAAATACACGAAATAACATATTAAATTGAAAATCAAAGTCAATAACACGTTAACATAGTTTAGGCTTCACTCTACGCGAAGGAGTTCGAGGAAAATTCAATAATATATATATTCATAGCCAATGAAAATCAATCGGCTGTGAGAGGCTTTGAAGTAAACCAAATCTATGTACAGCTTTTTAGAACTTACTGAACGATCAAGTCGCTATTAAACCATGGAGGTTTTACGGTTTTCTATAGAAATATTCGAATTATCTGTTGCATAACCCGAGAAAGGGTAGTTTAAATTAGCAACATAATGTTATCTTTTGAAACTTTTATTTGATATGAAGGCGAGGTAACCGTTTATTAATTGATATTGAAGACGAATAATTCCAATTGAAAATAGTTGAAATAAAACAAAAGTCACTCGGTCAAAATCTTTTTCGATGTTACAATATTTTACGCAATGAGCGCATAACAATTCAAATCATAAAAATTATCTTCAATTACATAACTTAGATTTTCCACTGATTTCTAAAAATGACGAGGTTATCAATTCGTCTGTATTTTTGTTTGTTTGTTACCTCATAATTTTGGATTTGGTGAAGAGAGGTTAAGGATTTTATTTAGTTGAAAGCTGGTGCTTCCTCTTTGGTCCGATTTCAATTTGGTCCAGTTCTGACAATGGCAACCATGAGAAAACCATTTAAAGCTTGAAGCATATAAGTCCCCAATGCGCTTTTTGGATGACACTGAAGACGCTGTGCTGTATTTCTTTATTATTCTTCCAACACCCTTTTTTGTTAATCAGACTCCTGAGCTCGACTCTCTCTTAAACGAGATGCCTGTAATTAAGGTCTCCCCAGCTTGAAAGCTACCCTATCCTACGTACCTATTTATAATTAGACTAAAAAGCAAGAAATAAAATTATTTTTAAGTATAAAAAGAACTGACTCAAAAAAAACACAATACACTTTAATACTATTTCCCGACTTACCTATCTTATAATAAATTCTAAATAACAGCACCAAATTCGACTAAACACCAAATGTAGATAAACGAACACTCCTTTATTTGATTTCCAATAATCTAATTTAATACTTTACTTAATATATACAATTCCTTAATATCAAATCACCTTTTGAAGTCGCTTAAGTTATTGTAATAAATTTTCAGTTCCATTAACACTGAGGGAGCTGTACATTAGTGTTTTTAATTACTACAAAATAAATAATTAAAACATTTAAATAATTTCAACATCCTGACGCTTTTGTCTGTGTATATTTTAATCGAACTGTTTTTTTAAAGTCACGGCTTCATTCAGTTTTTATTTGTGGACGAATTATAATCTTGACTTCAGTTTGGAGGAAATACGAAGGAGTTTGTCGAAAGGAAAAAAGCGTTTATTTTTTTTTTTTTTTAATGAAGACCACTTATATTCTTACCAGCACCTAATTCGCACTGGTTGAACGTCAAGTCACACCTGGCAATTATTTCATGTTCTGTCAAATAAAAACCTTTGAATATTTTAATGAATTCATATAAATTTTTTGCAGGCTATATTTAAAACAACCAGCCAACCATAAACTTCTTGCATTGTAAACGTTTTTTAAACTGTTAATTTAAAAAGATAAGAATATAGTGTTCAGATCTTAAAACATGGCACATTTAAGTACTGTGCATCTTATATTAGATTTAGACCTTCGATATTTTCAGGTAAATGGAAATTTAACTTTTAAAAGTATCCTCAAATCAACTAAAAGGATCCCTAAGTCGCTTATTTTTTTTAAATTTACTTAATCCTGTTACAAAAAAAATTTCAACTAGCTGCTTGCCCCAGCCCTGCTTGGATTTATTGCTTATATTTACTTTTCTATAATAATAAAATATACATATCGAGTGTAAGTATAAATATGATTTTATAAGAAAAGAATTTCTTAACACTGTATCTGTCTTTGTAGCTTTGACATTTCCTCTATTTCTCTGAGTATTTTTGCACGCTAAACTTCAAAAGTGGAGGATGTATCTCAACGCGTATTTTTTTTTATCCTATATGGCGTTATCTCACAGGATTTAACATCGTTTGTCATGTAAACGATGCTTTATTCTTTTCAGACTTTTCAATAAAAACTGCTTGTGAATCGTTTGAATGAACCTAAGGTTTTCGGATAATACACGTTTTTTTATTTTTTTGTATCAACATAATCCCGACGTTTTGGTATCTTTATAGCAACCGTGATCATGGGCAGACGAGATGCATTGGACTTTCAGAATTACGTGGTTATAAAATAATAAAACACGCGTAGTGTCCCAAAAACTTACTTTAATTTAAATGAGTAACTCGCAAAAGACTAAAACATGTTCGAGGATCAGTTGTATAGTTGAAGAGTGTTTGTTAAATAAATAAATTTCTTAGGTTTATGGGAAACATTCACTGTTTGTCAATATTAATAAAATATTTACCGTAATAATTTGGTCGTTCAAGGACGAAAGAAAAAATTGAGTTAGATCAATAGTGGCTCGTTGGAAATCTAAAAATAAATAACCATGACCGATAAATTCGGAACTTTATATAATAAATTAGTTTATTCGTCCTTCGCTCGAGTTACAAATACACGTTTTTGACAACCCCTTGATGTAGGTTATACATTAAAAGCAACATGAAAAGACCTGCAGCCAAACCCAGCAGTCGATAGTTTGGTAACGTTTAGTTTGTTTCAGTCATAAACAAACTACGAAGATCTGTGGCATTATTAATACAAGTATCATTACTGTTAATTAATTAAATTTATATCTTTATAATAACATGATTGTCACTCTCGCAAAGTGATTTAGTTACCACTAAACGAAATATTACACGTAAAATGTACGCATAATTTGCTCTGTTTAATAAACTCTGAACATAAGAGAGTTAGTTTTATTTTAAGATAAAAATAATTTGTTTAATTGAAACTAAACGCGAACAAAACCGCAGATTTCGAGTATGTGTTCTACGTAATTAATTGTTACCAACACGTGAGGATCTTCCCACGTGAATTCTATAGGCACAATACATTAAACCTATGTCGTGTTGCCTAAAATTATAAGCCATATGATTATGTTAATAAAACGCCTTAACCGTAAATTCTTCGCTTATGCGGTAAATCTAAATAGTATGCAAATGGATGCTTCGAGTGTTCCACGCGCCACTCGGCTTATAAAGTTTTCGGAGGAAACATTAAAAGTACATTTGTAATTTGTTGGATACCTCGAATATTGTGAAGGTCTGAGTATTACTGTGTATGAATCAATCACGTAACGTATAATGTATTTTATGTGAAAGTTAAAGATGCAAATAATTACTAGAATTTTGTTAAATTCATACATCAAGTCAAAGAAAATTAGTTATTATATAAAATTCCACTTAGAATTTGAAGTTCTTTAAGATAAGAGTGAATTTTCTTTTACTGATATAGTTCGCTTACAATCAACTTCACGATTCTAGCCTACCATCGGATGGCAAATTATCTTGGCTAATAACATGTATACTATAACTATTTTATTTTAAGTTATTACTCGAATATATCTTGGTAACATAAAAAAACTATTTCAAGACTATCTTGAGAGTATATCAATATAAATGTTGAAGTGAAGTGCTTGCTGTAGTTAGTTATTTTCATTAGTAGTCAGTTGTTCAGCCGTCAGTTTGACCGCGATTCAATCTACAATCTAGATTAGACGCGACCTACATTTAAAGGCTTCATATTTACGAAATTAACTATTCGGTCTTTATAATCCTAAGAGATCGTGTTACAATTTTGGTAAAACTTGCTTGATCTTCAATAATATAATCGCTAATTCAATATAAATAAATTAGCTTCCTTATCGCTGACAAATATAAGAATAAGTTAGACCTTTTACGTATTAATGCGCTGATAAAATGTTTATTAAAAGGTCTTGAATTGTTGATTCTGATCGAAGCTATGCTCCTACGGCTGTTATCTCCAAACGTTTTATTTTATTAAACCAGTAGTTATGTTTAACCGTGTCGTGTAATAACACTAACTTTGGACTTTATAATGGTTTACAAACGTAACTATGGAATTATTTATTGTACCAATCAATGGTTTCCAATAAATTTATAGTATCGTGTTTTAGAAATCTCTACTCGTCAAGTTGAGGAAATACAAGAATATTGAGAAAAGTAATACGATGGATGACTTAGGAAATAGTTTTTGTAATTAGAAACATTTATAAAATGAACCGTATATAGTTAAGATAAGATCGTATTTTAGATGGCTTAAATGTTTTTTAATATGCCTATGAATTAATTATCGAGAAATTAGTTGATGTCTGTACTGATATCATGAGACCATTCAGGACATTTTATTAACTAAAGTAATTGTCGTTTAGTTCACCGTTTTCTGGTTTACAAATATTAGAATATTCGAAAAACATTATTGTTAATGTATTTTATGTAAAGCGACGTTTCTCTTCTCACATCTTAAAATTGTCCTGAGTGCGAAAATTCCCGAAGGGCGTACTGCGTTGTAAGTTACAAGCGGTGGCTGTGAAGCGCCCAATTTAATAAAATTTAAATATAACCTTAATATTTGATAAGTGTATGTTATCCTTTAGTGATAACCGGAATACACAATGATAAGAAAGCACTCACGCTACGATTGAGACGCTCTTATATTATGGTCAATATTTTGTATGAACAAAGTAGCTTACAATTGGTATTTTTCGGACTCCATGCTTCAAATACCAGGGAATCAATAATATTTCTTATATAATAAAAACAGACATTACTTTCTATTACCCAGCAAAGCTTTGCGGAAAGAATATAACTTTAACTTTATCTCCCGCAAGCCGTAAACTTTATTAGTTTTCATAGAACCTTCAAATAGTCGTGTGCAGAAACCATATAATAATCTTAGTGCTTTTTTGACTCACCAATATACATGCATAATTATGTATCAAATAATATGCCATACAAGACCTTTAGTTATTTTAATAAACAAATCGCTCCGCATTGCAGCGATGTGGTAGTTGAAAATTTTCTATTGCAATTTTGCTTGTAGCGTAAGCTCGCAACAGGATTTTAAAAATTACACGTAGTTTATGTTATGAAACAGTCAGAATGAAGTAATCGTAAAAGTAATTTAAACTTTGTAATCCGCACGTTCACGACTCTTGTCCCAAACGCAATTGTCATCTCACACTGAAGTTTTTCTGTCAGCGTCGCGGCTCAAGGGCCTAACGCCGGTACAATTTACGCCTGGATTCCAAAGCTTAATTAATGTCATTTAAATCAAATATTTCATAGTAAATTACGGCCGGAATTTAAGGAAAGTTGATGATATTAAATTCAGAAAATATAAATTATGTACACTCGTTTGACGGAAACTTACAAAGTTATAGTACTACTTCAGAGGTCGCTGAATAAAATATTTTTAGAAAAGTGTTACAATGTCAGTTTTACTGCTAAGTGATCTGTGAAGTGACAAACAGCGTAAAAACCGATCCCGCGAGCTTTCTGTTCGGTGATAATAAATAATCAAATTGAATCTATCAGTTTAAATTTCAAGCTATAAAATTATGAATCATCAAATATTGTTATTGCCATTTAAAATGTCTTAGTAATATCATGTTGATGAACGTTTATTATGTTGTAAAGAATAATTATTTTTAATATGGCACTCAGTCAGTTTGTACGTCGAGACAAAAAAAGGGAGATGTATTTTTAGATACAGACAAAGTAGGCTTTATTAAGTTTTTTTCTCACTGGTATTGGGGCTAATGAAGTACAAAAGTGTACAATGTCGACACCTCCAATACTAGTTAGTTGAAGTAAAGTATTGCATAATGATAAACACGAAATCAACTGGCGATCACGTAGCGTGCCACCGCATTGCGACGAGATCGATACAACGCACTGGCAACTGTTACCGGGCCTTCACGTACAAAATGACAGCTGTCAACTGTCAAAGTCAACTGTCATTAGTTCATGATGTTGATACTGGCTGTATACATGGAAGGAAGCGGAGAACGCTTCCCCGAAGTTACCAGACCTTGATAGTTTGGGCATGAAATGTCAAAGTTATGCCATAAGGATGTTTTGAGAATATAATATAATTATGTGACAATGTTTTAAAATTAGTTTTAATTGTGAGACCTAAGACTTTCGCGAGTATACATTTAAATAAAACTAATATTTACGGATTACTACTATTATTTTATTACTTTAAAACTAAATACTCCCGACGTTTCGGTTCCTTTGCAGCAGACGAAATGAGGAACTATCCGAAAAGTCAGGAGTATGTAGTTTTAAAATAATAAAATAAAGCGTAGTAATCTTTAAATATCAGATTTATTTACTTTCAATTGTAGTAGTTATTTTTTGGAATGTTTAAATATTTCCAGATTTAAGTCATATGTCGGCCACAGGTTACATGAACCAAATAGCAGAGTTCTTTTTTAAAAAAACTAGGTTACACAAACATAGGAAGTGAAACTGAAGTACTGGGTGCTTGAAGGGTCAGGGACCTGTTGAATAATTTGTGAATAACCTGTTGAGTATTTAAAGAATAATAGTATGTTTTTTCAACAATGAAAAAGCTCTGTACATTTTTAATCTGTAAATGAATTTAATTTAAATAACACCAACTTCATATGTTTTTACATAAAATTTTTTTCTAACAGTCGATGAGTTTGTTTAATGATTTTCGTCTCAATAACGGCATATACATTTTTTGAGCTATAGTTAAGACAGATCTTATTTTTGATTTAATATACGTTACAAACTATATGAAAATAAATTTATATAGCTTTACTAAACAAGCACCAATAAAAGGTTAGAGTAACTTCCAGATTACAGTTTTCTTATTCCGTAAAATGAGACATTTTATTTTATTCTATTCTTTCCTTTTTTTAGCATAATATGAGTTATTTACTTACAAAGAAATAATTGTAATGATTGAAAACCATTAAAACGTATACACTGTACACTATGCGTTTTAACAATAAGCAGTGATTGTTGAATATATCTATATATAATATATCAAACGGTATTAATGTAGAAAAACTGTTGAATATACAGCGCATTCATAATTGCCTGTTGTTCTCTATTTGCATTGAAATGAAAAAATTTTTTTTCGCTTGTGTGTTTTACATAACTATTCACATTTTAATATCAATTATTTTTCATTTAGATATGGGTGTAAAAAGTTATATTATGAACGCGAATTCGTGGTTTAATTCTCGTTGCAATATATAGGTCTAAAAACGTAATATGCCAGGAACATATTAATTTTTTATTCTAATCACGTAAAAATCATTCGTAATATCCCAGAAACCAGAAAAATTAAGTCTTTAGACTTTCTTCTTTCCTTAGTTAACGTAGTTTTAGACTTCAAGATTCATTCTAATGCAATCGGATACATCACATACTCGAAATAAACTTATAATTGAACGTGTGTAAAAATATTCAGTGAAAATGATCGTGTACAAACAAAATAACACTGAAGTATTATTTATTTATTTCTATTTTTGAACCTCCTTTGACACTACCCAGTACCGACTAACATCGCTCTAACTTTTCCGATTTAAGTTCGCCAGAAGTTCAGGTACATGCCGCAGATAAAAATATAATGATAATATGTAAATATATAATCAAAGGCAATTATATTACAAAATATATTTAACAAATATGAACTTGATTTTTTTATTTTCATATAATATCATTCTGAATTACTTATCATTGCAAATCCACTGTAGTTTTAAACGAGATAAATTTGCTATATTGTTCGTTTCAAAAAATTTTACGTGTCATAAGAGCGTGACTGTCACTATGATCTAACATTAAATAAAACTTGGCTGGTTTAAGAGCTTGTTTATTCAGCCTTATTCGAGCAAACATTATCCAAACCGATATACAAATTTAATGAAACCTCTTGAACCTTTGAATTATTCAATCCATTAATTTGCGAGACTGTTTAAATTGAAAAGCGATTTCAATTCAACAAACAAAATGTCTCATTATCCAACTTGTCAAATCCTTACGAATGCATTGCGTCATTCAGATTCCATCGGTTACTAGAGTAAGACAAACTGAAAAGCTTTTTCATCACGTTAATACTATTAAGATTTCTTTTGAATTATGTTTAAAGTTGAATTAAAAGCTCTGAATTGAATTAAAAAATTCTTTCACCAATACTATCAATTACTTTATCCCAATTATTACTTTATTTAAGAGTAATTCATTTAAGGACCTTAAAATAAATAACATTTAGATTGCAGCTGATGCGAAAAGCAGGAACAATGTTACCAGATTAGGAACATAAGTTTAAACTTTAAGGATAATAATTTCAGAAATTTATGTTCTCATACAGCGGACTGGAATTCGAGTACGTGTCTCGTAAAAATGAGCTCCTGCAGTGTCTGGAGAGTTCTCTGGGAATTCCTTAAAGAAATTCTAATAAGATATAAGGAATTCCTCGGGAAGGTAAGGTTTATTTGTTTTGTAGTCACACATTAACTTCTGAACCGATCGTTATAAGATTATTGAAGATTTATCACGCGAATCATGTTTTATGAATTCTTTGAGACAATTTTAAAGAAAGCTATATACTAATACGAAGAGAGCGAAGCTTTTGGGAAACACTAGCACTTTCTTTCTAGCAACTGCAATGCGTTAATAATTTTGGAATACAAACTACTCCACTTAAATACATATATATGTGTGACGTAGTAAGGTTAAATGAAATAAAATTGAAATTAAAATTAGAATTGAAATGTTTGTTTTTTCGTTAGAATATAGCTTTTTAAATGCACCGACAGTATACACGATACATACATCAATAATACATTTTTAATTTTTTTAACCATCTTTCTGTTTGTTAGAGCCAATTTTAAAAGGGCTTGATAATATTGACTACAACTTCAATCGCAGGTTGGTAATTATTGAAGTAGTAATTTAGATTACTTTTTAACCAACTTCAAATAGGAGGAAGTTCTCATTTTGAATTTATATTTATAGCGATATTAAACCTACAATCAATAACTGATTTCAAAATTATTTTTCCTAATCAAAGTGTAGCCCTGACGTACTTTCACTGCCACCAAGTCCGGACCTGATGCAGGGGTTCTCGTTATGTCATTCTTACTACGAAGGTTAGTATGTGGGCAAAGCCGTCGCTACAAGCTAGAGTAATACAATACATAGAGGTCTATGTACCTATGTATATACCTATGTGTATAAACAACTGTCAAGTCTTTATTATAAACAACATAAGCATTATGGTTATTACAAAGAAATTGACTAAAAAAATTATATAATTCTATTTTAAATCGTTATTCGTAACTCAATCTAACAATTATTAACCAGTGAGAGTCAGCGGAGTCGTGACTATTACTAAAGATATGTCAATCAGATAAATAGCTTAATTTGTCAAAAAAATGCTGATTAATTGATGGAATTATTCGGAAACAACAAAAAAAGACATTATTATGATAGCTGGATCATAACAAGAAAAACATGTCGTGTTTAAGCAAATTTAAACTTTACGCCAACGTCATAGAATTTAAAATAATAATTATCGTAATACCAGCAATTAGTTCTGCACATAGATACGTCTGTAATCTCCGATGAAAACGACTGATTAAATAGACGCTGCAAATAGCAAAAAAATCATTATAATATCAATATTTTCGCAGTGAGTTCACAGCAAACACAAAAGATACTTTCTTAAATTCTCAATATCCAAATATTTTAAATATATAGAATTGTTGAAATTCTTTTAAGAATCATAACTAACGTTTAGTAGTATTAGAAAACTATTTTAATATCTATTGTAAGTAAACAATAACTTTATGAAGGCAAAATAGTCTAAGGTATCAATCATTTCTTACGACCCCTGAGCTGTTTTTAATCGTTTCGGAGTTCTGGAGATGGTGAGTAATGAAATATCAACATACAGTGGGACTTTCAATTATCTTACTGCAAACATTGACGTCGTTGGTGGAGTGAACAGACAGAAACCATAGTTATATGTATACTGGAACATAGCACGGTGAAGATATGAACGAAAGATAACTAACCAATTAGAGTTGCCCCAACGTATATTTTTGTGAAAAAATGTTTTAGTAAAATTTTATTTGATATGAAAAGTTTTTTGATTATAAAAGATTTGTTTCATAGCAACAAAAACCATGTAATAAATGTGTACATTACATAATAATTGTCTTAAAATATTTAAATTTATTAAGATTTTGTTGTGGGTTCGAAACCTGCTCCTGTTAATGATATTTTTTTTATTCAAATTGAATTCCAATATTGACTGAGTATTGTTACATCGTTAAAAATAACTACACGAACGTATCTAATTATAATTTAGCTATAAGTGTGGTTTAATTTAAGTAATATCAAACCTTCCTACGAACAGTTCGTACTTCAGAAGAATGAATTAATTGAAATTAAATATTTGTAATAAAATGTTTTTTTTTTTTATAATATTTTCAGACTTTGAAACGTCAGAGTTTTATAAAAATATAATTTGATGGAACTTTTAAATTGATAATATCTAATATAATAAACATTAGCAAAATATTACACGATGTTGGTGCGAATTAAGCTATGGCATAGAAAATATAATATATTTACTTATACGATGCCTGCAGATTCACATTATAAGGATCTAGCGTGTATTACCTTACCTTACCTTACGACTCGTTTTGTTAATGCTTAATGAGTTGTTTTCCCGTAACTTACTCAACTTATCGACAGAAGTTTTGCTAAAAAATATTAATAAAAAGTGGAAAACTCGTCGAACAAAGTCGAGCCACTTAAATGAAACTAAGTTTCTCGGATGTACTGCCAGATTTAATTATTATTATTTTTATTTAAGGCGACGTTTCGGTGACTTAACGGCAATTGTGATCATGGACAGACGATTTGTAACTCTCTGAGATATATATTCTTATTATATACGATATTTCAATAAATTAAGAATTTATTTGCAATATTAACTATAGTTTGTAATTATTTTCGATGTAATAATCTTTTACGGATACAAGCCCACCGTCGCGTCGGACCTGGTTACATATAAAATTGGATTGAGGCCAATGTTGTTTGTGTACCCACTTAATGGACGATAGAGGCTTTTAATGTCCTTGTATTTATCATTTGATTTACTTTACTAAGCTATAGACACGATTGAGCCGGAAATAGTTCGAGTGGTATTTTAATTTTCCCGTATCTTATATAATAATTCTTAATAAAATTGTTATATTCAAATGATTGGTCTGTGTGTTGTTTATTAAAATTATGTCTGATATAAACGTAAGTCCTATGTTTCTCATAAGGCACGTAAATTTTGCAATCACTAAACAATGAAAGATTGCTTGGATAAAATATGATAAAATTAGCACTAAAGGAAAAAAAGTTGAAATTACTTAAAGCGCTTTAATTATAATACGTGTAATTAACTAAATGGTTTTTCCGGCGGTAATGTTTAAGTAGGATAAGTTTTCACGAGAAAATGGGTCGCATTAGACAGTAATGAAGGCAGAGGAGGAAACAGAGCTGAAGATGTGAAGTTTCAGAGTTTTCAGAGACGTAAATGAGGAAATACTTACATATTGATCGAAAATATTAAAATTACAACACACTTTTTAAATCTTCTCAAATAAATTAATGTTTTAATATAACAAAATTGTTTGAAATCAAATTTGGTTAGTAGTTTTTAGAGACATTTTTTATATTAATAAAGCGTTTAGATGTCTACTATAAATTTAAAAAAACAAGGGTCCGAAAAAATAACTTTTAAAGAAATTAGATTAATTGGAATAAAATATTTTAGTAACATTAAGCCTGTTTCTTTTATTTATATATTTTTTCACTGACGGCTACCTCTTCTTTAACTCTATGAATGTCTCTTATATTTAACATCTAAATATTTGTTTTTTAATAATTGAAACTGTATCATTTGTAACTAGTTATATGAAAAACGCTATATATTCTATGAAATCATTTATTTTGTTACCTCTTAAAGTTATGAAGAAAGACATATCTCTTTTTTGGGCTGAAAAAGGTTTTATATCTACCCTCCGTCCAGGGTAACACAGAGGAGGCTATGTAGATCTTTCCAGCCGCAATAGCCGGGATAGCCACTGAAACAAAGAGGTGACCTTCATTGACTTAAAGATTATTTCGCATGCAACCGTGACAGGAAGCAACATAAACATTACCTAAAGATTTATTTTACGTCAGGCAAGCTTAATAATTACGATTCACGAAATATACAAATATATAAAATAGTTTAGCAGATAAAATAGACACAAAATACACTTACATTGTTTTTGAATCCGTCAAATTCTTTTAAATAGATTTTTGAATTCGACTTATATTTTACGTTACTAATGGAATCTTAGGTGGGAAAAGGTCAATCCAAAATGGGAAAAGGTTAATCCTAGGCGAAAAAAGGTCAAACCTAGGTAGGAAAAGGTCGGACACTCCAAATGTCGTTGACTACTTTATACTTATCACGTGGACACAAAGAAGCTCCGGTTGTTTTAAACATCCGACAAAATCAGCTGCAACATCTACTTCACTGTGATTGTCTCAGAGGGCGGAACGGTCCCGGCCTCGTCAGCACGCCTTCGAACTGCGTTCCAGAAAGATCAATATTACTTTATTATTTTTACTGTATTTTCATTTCAGACAACTTTTTATAAAATCGTAATCGTGCATCGTCATTGTATTTTGAGAATTTAATGTTTCGTGCATTAAGTTATGGCGGTGGAGTTGTTTGAAAAAAGAAACAAATATTGATTTATGAAAAGGACCGTTACAACTATAAGTTATTACAATTATTAATTAAAACAACATGTGACATATTGTATTACGTACGTTTGTTTGTTTGCATTCTGTTTTTTGTAATGAGTCGCGTATTTCCCCGTGGTACGAAGTATCATTAATCTAAGTTATTAAGACTAAGTAAATACTAATACAAGTCTCTTTAGCCTTTGAGGTGATGGATAAGAAATTCTAATACAGGCATTAAAACAAACAAAATCAATAAACAAAGTATGTGGGTGATTCTCGGATAGCTGTGATTTTTTATGTCTAGTACTTTATTTATAGACTTCTTTAAAAATCACAGCTATCTGAGAATCACCCATATAATTTCTTACTTACTATTTTAAATACATAATCTTATACGAAAGAGCTTATTTTTTAAATGTATATTGAATAAATTAAAGATAGTATTAAATAGTCTTAATTATAATAGTTTTTAACAAAAGTAATTGTCAGTAAAATATAATCAAAATAAATGCACTCAATGTAACAAAGGTTTAAACCATCAGACGAGGGTAGAGCCATCGATTCCGAGAAGACAGCGGGACGGAAGTGACGTCATCCTTACCTCCCCTACAGGCTACACCATAGCCCAGGGAAGCCATGGCGAATGTGTCATAGGTCGATACCGTTTTTGTTTGTTTTAAATCAATTCATTTTGATGCAACAAACGCATTCAAGGGAGCCAAAAAATTTTAAAATTAATAGTTAATTTAGTAAAATATATATTGTTATTTCGTTAGCAATATTTATATGTATAACAGTTGTTTTGTAAGCTGTGAAATTGATTTGATTATCGTTAGCACCTATAGAGTTTACGATACGTTCGCACTCTAAATTATCTTAAGTTGATGTCATCGCGATTAATTGTATTAACAAAGAATTTATATGAATGACAACTGACCAATTAATTGAAATAAAGAATCAATAAAGCGTTAAATTCTTAAAACGACATAGTCCATAGAATAATTTCAGTCTAATGATAAACACGAAAGCAGTGTTCCGTGCGAGTCTCACTCTTTCCACGTTTGTTTCAAGCCTCATGTGTTCTCATCTCAGTTAATCTTCGTATGACGTCTGAAGTCACACGATAGTTGAGGTATTATCGATTTCACCCGCAGCCAGCAGTTGATATTATTTTAACAGTAGCTCGTTATTTATAAATAATATATATAAAAGAAGCCTTTTATTTCTTACACAGAATACGCGGTTCCGAAATTAATTGGTTTGTTAGTGTCATATTTTTTTAAATTAAACTTAATGTTATTTATTTAACTTATTGCGACTCGCGTCTCACCTGAACGTTGATGGTACGAGTGTTCGTAATAATTATTTGATGAAGAATGTAATAAATATACGTATTGGGTAGTTTTAGTTTTGGTACTGATGTATCTGGATGCTAGAAACTATCTTCATGATTTGTTATTATATGTCTTTGTCTTTTCTTGACTTTTCTCCAGACAATGTTATGTTATATTAGTCCACCGATTTCAAAATAATGTATTCATTATATAGCATTGTCAATTTAGTTTTATTTTTCTTATATATTTTTAAAGAATAAATAATATTATAATATTTTATCTAACTGTTCTGTATTTATAAAATATAATTGTTTCTTTCTGTATAGCTTCTGAATTAATTTTCGTCATTTCAAATTGATTTTGACAACCACTTGAGCAGTTCTCAAATTTAATTAAAATAAAACTAAGCTGAAGGTAAATATTGGTTAAAAAAGAGTAGGACTTATTTATTATAATTTATATAATAGGTACTTTAAATAACTCAGTGAGAAGTTAATTTGTTGATACAATATATGTTATTCTATCTGATTCGAATGAATGAAGTCAATCAAGCCGTGTTTTAAAAATAAAAATGCAATGTTCGATAAAACTATATTCTATAAATCTAAAATAAATCAAGTATAAAAACAACGAGTGTCCGACAGCTCCGCTTCACTTCACATCAATGAACCTTACTAAACGGTCTGTATTAACCTCAGGATTTACGAAACATATTTTTCGTAATAAAAAAATTCCTAACATTAACTTTGTCATGTCAATTAACATGTTAGATTCGTTTAATTAAATTTTATTCATGTGTGTTTTTTTTTAATTTAATTACGTGCTAATCTTTAACACAATTTTAACTATTGTAACTCGTCAAGATATGAAAAGAAATCACATTATACGACGCAATATATTTGTCTCATTTACAATAATTAATTAAATATATAAGTGTTTATTTTCTAATGCATTACTGAAATATAAAACGCTCTTTTAGAAGTTTCGTTCAACAATTTATAAGTAATTCTCAAGTTCTGTAAACATAAGCCCCGAGGTTTTATCTCTATTTACGTACGATCTTTTCGACTTACCTAAACTCACACACGTAATATCTATCACAGTTCTACAAATACGATCTTGGATGTTATTGGATTTTATTTTAAGTGTAAGTAAACCTTATACAGATTTATGATTTACATCTTAGGTCAACTATTCATATATTAGTAATAACACAATAGTGTTCCAATTTTATATCTGTCTTAAGCTTGTCATTTAAATTTCTGATGTTTTTATATAGAACATAAAATTTCGGTGTTTATGGAAAAAAAATTTTTGGTAAAAATTATTTCTAAAATATATTCCAGAAAGCCTTATATAGCCTATACCCTTGTGATTAATTGCTCAATTTTTGGGTCCCGAAAACGAGGCGATTAGCGACCCAAAGGAATTTAAGTATGCCTACGGTCCTTAAGCGGTCCGAGTAAAATATTCATCTTTAGAAAAATGCTCATATAAAATATGACGGAGAGAGGTCGAACGAGCCGAGTCGGGTAATAGTACAAGTGGCCAGTTCCGAAACGTCCGCAAACAGTACCGTGCCACTATTATATCATTATCGATTGTAACAACCTTTGGCTAACAGCTGAGCTGAGGTTAGTCAGCCGGCTTGTTTAGACGCAATGCAGATCACGTGTGCGCCGTCCAGCCTGAAACCTCTTCTGTATACGCCCTAACATCTTCCCACTCTTTCTGGCTCGCGGTGAAAGTTCATCGTCAGCTGAGAGAGAAAGTCGGGGCTGGAGCTAGACGTCGGCGCGTCTGCGTCTGGCGCCGGTCGATTGCGGGCCAGTGCGCGCGCAAACGTTAGGAGGCCGGGTGTTGAAGGCATTCCGATCGGAGTTGTCGCCCGGAGCGGTCGGTTCTATTCGCTGTGCTTGGCGATCCGTCGGCAGTCTTGCCGGCGCCGCCGTCGGCGATGGACCACGACGAGGACAGGTCCCTGTCGCTGGGGACGGAGGTTTCGGCCTCCGTGCCCCCCCCTAGCCCCCTGACGGGATGCTATCTGCTGGCCGTCATCGGCGAACCCCATACTCATGAGCACAAGGAGATCATTTTGCAGCGGCTCGTCAAAGGTGGGTCATTTTAGTTAGACACGCAAAAATTCCCTGATAATTCTCGAGTCACTTTCTCCGTTAGCGAGAAAGTTACAGTTTTTTTACGAACGACTGATTGTTGATATTTTCTACCGTCTTTTTATTTCGCGTCCTAACAGTTGTTGCAATTGTTTGACGGGATTTTTTTGCGAGCCGGCTTTATGTTCTGTTACGTCACCCGTGTTGCCAAGTTTTTCTTTGCCTTATCTAATGAAACAAATCGAAACATTCTGTTCCGATCATTTCGTGGTTGAGAAAACGAGAATAAAATATAATGTTTATTTTGGCGAGGAATGCCGGCGTTTGGTAACTGCTTGACAAAATTTTAAAGAAAAAAATTATTAATTTTAGTGTATATGTCTATAAAAAATATTACAGGAGTATTGTAGAAATATTAAATTAAAAATTGGCATTTTCAATAATATTAATTTCACGATATAAATTTTGAATAAAAGTACGTTTTAAATAAATTAGAATCATTAAAAAATATAAAAAATAAATATAATAAAAAAATAAATAAATATAAATGTATAAACCCTAAAAAGACGTACACAAGATATTATTTTATTAAAAGGCGC
The DNA here is from genome assembly GCF_018135715.1 of Danaus plexippus. NCBI lineage: Eukaryota > Metazoa > Arthropoda > Insecta > Lepidoptera > Nymphalidae > Danaus > Danaus plexippus. Next base: position 8,190,666 of record NC_083549.1, read on the forward strand.
CGGAAAGGTTTGATAGAAATAACTAAATAAAAGTTTGTTGGCATCACAATCACTCGAAATCTTTCTTGAAGGACAAATAACCACTCATGAGCATCAAGCACTCGTGGAATGACTCAATTGCATGCATTTCGACAAATTATATGTATTAACAAAATGCCGGTCGAGCGGTCTCGCTTACTGTTACTCGGCTAACAGATTTAGTAGTCTAACTACAACAATAATCATTTAACAATAAAAATAATTAACACTCATATAAAAAACCATGAACCGCTTGTATTGAAAATAACTTATAAAGATTAAAAAATACTTCAACAATGCAAGAAATAAACAGAATATAAATAAGCTGTTCTTATGTAGAATATAAATAATGATGGAACGGCTCATAAAAAGCGGCCGTTGAAAGTAAATAAACTAAACGTATCTAAACAAATATATATGTATATATATATATATATATATATATATATATATAATCCATCAGTATGTTTTATTGAAATAGTTGTTTGGTATAAATCTGTAACAAAATAAGGAAACGTTGTTTTGCGTCGGCCTGTGGCGGGTGACGCGCCCTCCGAAAATAGCATAACTTGTGCATCTCTTTATCTTGACAATAAAGATAAATGTTAAAATTCACAGGCAATAAGTAACGTGCGAGATTATGTGCTTATATATCTTTGCTTATGTTATTCAAACATTATAATACCGGCTTTGCATTAAAACGTTATGCTGGAACGAATATACACACACCCACACATACACACTCACACACACATACAAACAAACACAATTTTTTATCAACGATAATAAAAATAAACTCTATCAAGTTTACAAGTTTAAAGATTCACTGAAACGTACAAGAAATTGCAACACTAAAATCCTATTAATATAAAATAGAAGACTGAATATAAAAATGTAATTATACGAGGCATTAATAAGAGATATTTATCAATCTTTGTTCTTACTTATAATCGTTTTTCAATTATTTTACCATATATTATGTGGATATTAAAGTGATACAAGCACTGTTACGGAAACAACTTTATGTCAAACATAATGAGGGCTATATGTATGTACAGCAATAAAAAGGGTATAATAAATAGATATAAGTCGTACACCGATCAACTCGATATAAAACATTTGTGTTACGTAAACATGAAAGTAAGACTTGAATATTAATCAAGTTAAAAGCACTCTTATAAACATATTTTTCACTTATTCAACTACACGTTAATCACAAATAAAATTCAGTCTGTTAAATACAATATTAACTTGAAAGAAATTTATTCAGTGTTAACTTTAAAAATAATAGTACACTAATACTATAGCAGGTTTTTAATAACATTGAGTTATTTTTCTCGTCTTGAGAATGTATTAAAAGAAGCTATGAATAATAGTACTCGTATTTGCCTTCATGCAAATTCTCATAGACAAACATAAAACTTTTCACCAATGTTTACTCATAGCATCAACATACATACATTGTTAACATAACAAAATTGTCACAGTGATTTATGATAGCTCTCAGGCTGTTGTCACTTAAAACGCTTGTAATATTTCTTTACAACTTGCAATGCCATTAAGAAATTAAATGCATTTATATTATACTTCAATGGGTCGAAATTATTGACGATATAAAATAAGACGTTAAAAATTAAAATGGTAATACTAGTGACGTTCATAAAGTTATTTTGAATCATAACAAAATTCTGATAAAAAAAAACAACATTGAAAGTAGATACAAAACGACAGAATGTATTTCTTGTACACTTATTCCTTTAAATTTTAAGTTAAGATTAGAAGCGGATCTTCATTTGTTTCTCGGTAACATTTGAGGCGTCATATTTTTTGGATCTCCCCTCACTCTCCGTCGGGGATAAGAAGAACTGTAATGGCATTATAAGAAATTCATCCAAAGTAATATATGTGTTATTTATTTAATAAAATAGCTAAAGGCTTATTCTTATAGAAGCTTCTTTTGAATTATATCAAACTATATATTCAATGAATTCATCTAAATTCAAAGAAAATATATTGAGAATAATCAGAATAAATCAATGACAATCAAGATCGTAAGCGCAAAAAAAAATTAATAGCTGTCAATCAGACGTATGAAAGCGGAAGAGATTTTTTGGGTTAATCAATTGTTTGATTTTAAACAGTCAATTATTTTCGGGTGCCGCTCCAGGCTAGCTATGAAGCACTAAATGGGCACTAAAAGCGAAAGTCGTCTGAAAACACTACTAGTATTGTTTATTTGGTAAAAGATAGCATTGTTCTCACAATAGTAAACGTAGTTATGTAACTGTTAGGGAACGGTCCGCTCTCTTTCGATAGTAAAACTTAATATCGAAATAATATCTTACAAGTAATAATTTAGAAAATATTATCAACGTCAATTATTTGTTAAAACTTTTTCCGTTCTATGAGGATACGGAAACTCTTCCAGTTCTCTATTCCTTCGTTTTCCTATCCCAATGAGATTTCTCAAGATATAACTATAGCTCTTTACGTGCTAACACCTGTCATACGAAGTTTCATTTGCTAATTGTGTGAAACATATATATACTTATGGATAGAGAATAATCGTGGGGAGTTCATGTAAATTTTTAGTATGACTCATTTTGATGTCTTTTCTGTTACTATTCTGTAATTTATTCATTTTTGATTCGTCTTTCTTTTTACGAATCAATTGTATCATATAAAACTACTAATTGCCAAACTCTTTCCATATTTATATTAGTATTTGCCTGCGACTTCGTCCGCATGGATGACAAGCTTAACGACAAGTGTATAAAGTTTTAAAAAAATTGATACAGTAACTAACCTGTCGTGACATCTATTGTTTGTGTTACGTGACTTCACACACAACACAAGACGAGCTTTGCCTTGATCTAGCGATAAGTACACGGCACTTTAGGATAAATTATAAGCCATGTATCATTGTTAAGTCTAGGTTAATTACAAGAAAATGGTATAAAAGAAAAAAGGGAGTAACAAACGACCATACATTCTCGCAAACTTTCGTGTTTATAACAGTACTAATAAAACGGAGTCCGTTCTAGCAACTCTGTTACTTACATGAATATTAAAAGTAAATATTTTCAAAAATATATTCTATTCCCTACGATATGAAGTCGTTAGTCAAATGACACGTGAATGTTATGTATAATGTGCTTGGAAACAATTTACCAGTAAATACTAAACTGCTACACCGTCTGAGCGGATAGCATATGGCTTCAGTTTTCGCTTACCTCGCTAAAACGTATTAAACGGTTTTAATCACATCACTATATAAAATATACATAAAAGCCGTTCTAATTATTAGTTAATAGTGAGATAAGCTTTCAATTTACATATTATTAGTGGACTGCCGTCGTTTTAGTTATGCCACAAATAGTTTTCCGTCGAAGCCTTACAACGGAGATCGATGTATAAAAATGTCAGGATGCCAATATCCGGTCGGCGAATGGCATTTTATTACATTTACCTGGTTCTCAAGATTATTTAGAATTTATTATTAATGTTAAATTTATATCCGATTCAAGGTAAATATATTTTACGAATGTGTTATTTACGATAGCAATGACATTGAATTCCTTGACAACAATGCAATTTGTCCCGACTTTGCATTCTATACGAGCGCTATAAAAGAAAGCCGGTAATATGGAGGCAATTAAGAGCGTCACATACCGATGCAATTTAGCTCGTATTCACGACGCCACACTTCATTCATAATATTAGATATATTTAAAAAAAAAATCCTGTCATATTCTCCAAAGAATATTTACGTTAAACATATTTAAAACGAGGACATAACAATGTTTTCATACTCGTTACTAGAAATTACGTCGAAAATACAAAAAAAAACAGCCGAAACACGGATTGCGGTGTCAATTAAGTTCGAGAGTCATCTGGGGATTGAAGAGACATAATATACGCCAGATGGAGATGAAAGGTTAAAGGGACAAGGTCAAAGACAGTCCAACGTAACGACGAATCCAGATACGAGCAAAAGTTAATTTTAGTTCAATATCTGTTCACACATGCTGAAGTGTTAAGACTAAACTGGATATGGAATTATAAAATAAAGAAAAAAACTATATACTTTTTGTCCAGCGCTTCCATAAAAGATACTCATCACAAACAATTAAAATCTCCATAATCGCAGATGTGTTAACCGCGGGACGTTATAAAGTACATTGATATGTTTCATGGCCCAACTTAATGGTTAGGACTTCAGAAAACATCCGATATATGACAAGACTTGAAAATATAAATCGCAACACCAAATACGAATTTTAATCATGGACCAGTACAGTAATTAATATAGTTTTTGGTACAAACGAACATTCACTCATTCAAACTTTTGCATGTACATTGTAGAGGAAGTATTGAGGCATTTATTAAAATTTTCATATTCTAAATCTGAATGTTCAGAGAACAATATCAAATAGACGATATTGTATGTTATATTAGGGACGTGTTTATCCAATCCTGGCCACCATGAGTCACCGGAAGACAGCGATGTGTGCTTCCTTGTGGGGGCTATAGGTCACTAGACCTATAACCGTTAGAATAGTACCTTAATTACGATCGGACCTCTGTGATATGATTATTTATAAGACATTTGTTGCTTGGATACCGAGGTTTTGATTGCATTTATTAAATCATGAACCTTTTAAAACGAAAGAGTCTGACATATATTTGCTTTGGTATTTATTTTGGACTAGTTTATTAATTCAAAAATAAGAGTAAAAAAAGGTTATTTACTGACTTATTAAGTCTAATTCTTTAGTTTTTCAAACGTTTACTAACTCTTCCAAGAATTTATTTGGATATAAGTCAGTGGAACTTATCAAATATTACATACTGCTCAGAGCTACAAATCAAGATGAATACAATATAAATAAGTGTGATGAACATCTTCACAGCTTTATAATACAATGATAGTAATAAAAAACCGTCTGTGATTAATCAACGGAACTGGTAATTATCTCCTCCGTCTAATGTTGTGATGTTTCTTGTTATTCTAGCGAGTCAGAATATAGGTTAACAATTTAACAGTTCATGGTTCCTGTAATGATGATTATAATCCTGCTATTTTAATATAACTTCTAAAAATAGTTCAAATATAAACCTATGACTCTCTAAATTGTATAAAGATCATTCCTGGAATCCAAATTTCTAGGAAGCCTTAGTACTGTCTTAATTGGATCCGTCTGTCGAGTCGGCTTCGCGATAGCGGATTCAGTCGACTCCAATTAGAAACAATAAAGTGAAGCACAAAAACACACTTTGATATTACCAAGGTCACGTAAACCCAAAATGATGTACCTGAACAGGGATTTGTGGTACAAAAATCGAAATTCCTTACTTTATAATATTAAAGGCAGCATTAATGATATGGAAATGTGAATGTTGTGAAAGGATATAATTTCCTACAACACCATTGTCTCAATATTCATCCGATATTATCGGTAGTTACTTTCGAAATAATATATGAGAGGAGTTTCATGCACAATTGTTATGTAGGCGTTGCAACACGTATGTGCCAATGTTATTCTGTTCAATGGACTACTAATTGTGAGTTAAAATGTTCCGTCCTTGCCGTTTATTGAAGTTCATGTAAACTTCGCCTAAGTGAACTAATATTTATTGGCGACACTTTATTATCATTGTTTCGTCACCGCACGCAGATTCATAGCCGTTCCAACGTTCTAACGTTTGTATCGCGGAAAAAAAACACAAAGAAGCCCTTCATATTTTATTTTTATCTTTTCTATTAATATTGAAACATTGTAACTATATTTGCAAATAATATCATACGAAGGTTGCTTTGAAAACAACGAATATTAAGATTTACTGTTATCTTTGTGTACAACAAGTTAATGTCATAAAATTTGGGAAAGACGCGTCGTCTGGGCTGACAAAACAAACTGCGAATGTATGGGTGTCATTAAGCAAAAAATCTCTACATGATAGATGATCTTTCTGTGTGAAATTATAAACTCAGCAGACGATTGGTATCCAGACAACATGTTAGGTAATTTTAGCATAATACACAATTATATGCAAATTTGCATAATGATTTCATTGTTGGCTGAGATAACATAAGAAGGCCGCCCGAGCGATCCGTTGCAAATTACGTTTCTTTAATTTTGGTTAACTAAACATATTTTTGACACTACATGACATCATGCTTTGCTATCTTCCAGGCAGTTTACTATCCGAAATCCATAAAATTTTGTAACTTTTAAGAGAGAAAAGAATAAAATTGGTTAATTGAAAAAAACGATATAAGTTTATTAGAATAAGTTGTATGGAAGGAACAGGGGGGTGATTAAAAGAATCAATATTGGCATGACAAAGAGAACTGTTCCAACGTCCTCAAGATGTCCTACGTTATATCCAGGACCTCCAGCTGAAGTCGATATTTGTTAACGCATGCGCGGTGAGCTCATCGCTGCAAACGCGCAAGGCCACCAACCAATTCTATCTCGGCAAACCTCATCTTTTGTCGTCCTTTGCCTAACAATCACTTGCTCATTTTTATAATAATGAATATAAATTTGCTAATTTATAATTAAATAGATTATAAATTTACAGGATATTGATAGAAATTTAATTAAGTCGGAAAATTTTTCATTCATAGCTACAATATATAAAAACACCGACAGTATCATTGTGTAGGTCAAACACTAACCTAATTAGCTTCTCATAGAACGTGTTTGAGATGTGATTCATAATTATAAGGCTTATGACAAGAGCGCTTAGCGTTTGTGAGACGTGTACAAATTTTATACAAACAAATTTAGTTTCGTAATTTGTGCCTAGTAACAGACCTTAGGATAATTAAAATCATAGAAAAATCTCAATAAAATTTATCTACTTACAATATTTTAATTCTCCATCAAAGATCGACGGTATTCTATGAAATATTTTTATTTAAAGTGCATACAAACGGATATAGTTTTATTATTTTTATATACTTTTCACATAACCTACCTAACGCCATTCAAGGCACAGCCTCGTGATATCTTAATCGTGCATCTTTCAACTTGCGCTTACCCAATGACGTAAGTGCAGATTTTTGCTCACTTTACGACCGGCCGCTGGTCTTTTTAAAGGCAGTATCGAACTGCACTAAATATAAACATAGTTATAGATATTATTTTTACGAATACGCTGAGGATAAAATAAATATTTAATGAATAAATACTTTTTAGATGACGTATCAATATTGTCTATGGCTCACACAATATCTGACTGTCGTTTACATATGGTTAGACATTTTAAAGGGTTAATTTAGTCGAATATGTTAGTCCAAATTTACATTGAAAATCCATTTAGTATATCCTAAGTGATGATATAAGGGTCTGGTAATCTGGAATTTAAGGGCATTATATCTCGATTCGTATGTCAGCCATCTTTGATTAGGGTTGTCCTCTCTCCAGACATCCCTAACGGGCCGTGTAATGGCAGTTTTATGGACCAGACTGCTGTAAATTGCCTATCTGGCCTTGTTTATAACGTGACCTAAACGCCAAATGACATCTATACCATGTCGATCGTTCTTTATCAGAAAATAATCCCAATATAGAAAGCATTGGATTTAATTGTTATTCATACTTTTCTAGATTTTGTCAAGACTTGTCAATAGCTTACAATAAAGTATCATTGTTAAAATATTGGGGATTTTTCTAAGAAGACATCTAACAAAATAAATCAGAGCTTTGAAGTGTCTACGAAATTTCCAGATAGTCTCTACAATATGTCTGAAGTATTTGAATATTTTAAAGGAAAATGTAGGGAGATTTAATATTTTTGTCCGTTCTATCGCCTTTACGACGAGATCTCGAATAAAATTCAATACCAACTATTTGTTTAGTAAATTTTGTACGAGGATTTTTAACATTCAAATTTTAAATTCCTTGAAATTTTTATTTATTGTATTTAACTTTGAACATCACATAATCATTTTTATCACATTTCCAATTTGTCTGATTCTCAAAGGATCAAATTTAATCAGTTTAAAACACTTATATAACAGTTTCTTTACAATACTCGTAGCATTATATCCAGAAGGTAGAGAAGTCTAGGTTTCGAGACGGCACCACGACCGATAGCACCGGCGCCTCCGGGACCCGCTTTCATCACAATGACAACATAATCACTTAGGGAAATTCAATTTTCCGTTATAAAGATTTCCGAAGATTTATTCTATCTGCCATTGGCTACTGTTCAAAACTATCTATCCTCTAGATGAAATACGAATGTATTACTGCATTTATAGAGGTACTCTCGTTTCAAGCAAAACATTACTAGAGCCAGTCCTGAGATAACTTTCACGTATACATTTTAACTTTTCTATTTAGTGTCGTGATTGCAAATATATAAATTTTTATATTAAATAAAGTGAAACAACGTGAGTATCAATATTTATTGTCGTACGACAAATCGTATCCGCGTCGTATAAATGAACCCGGAGCGAGCGTGTGGAAATCTCGCTCCATTTTCAGCGTCTTTCCTCACTTGACATAAATGTCTTGAGATAGAGATCTAGAATTATTTAATATTTAATAAAATGCTTTAATATTTAGAATGAATTATATTTTTGTTTTAAGGTCATCGAGATCATTGTCTGAGACTTGTTGCACAATTCAGTTTTAACCGTGTTTAAAATTAATTGAATTGATCACACAAAAAGTATTTGAATTTATTCCTAAGCGAATGAAATCAATTGTTATCTATGAACTGATTATATCTTTAAACGCTCCGTGATGTCTTTCCGAGATATTTGTATGCATTTATTTGCATTAACAGTTAAAAAATTTATTAATAATATATTTATAAAGATATTTATAGTGCCTTCTGATGAGACAGAAGTGAACCGGTTCTTTATAATCACTTCACTGGACCTGCATTAAACTCTTACAAGAATGACTCAATCGGCTAATTGAATATTCTAGAAAAAACTTAATTCGCTTAAGTCGAAAACATTTGCATTTAACGCTTTAGCGGAATAAACCTTTTTCTTTATGAACTTAGTATAAATTTACTTGAGAAATTTCATTGAGGATTAGAAATTCTTTGAGCATCTTTATATTTTATTTATAGTAGTATATAAATTAGATTTTTTATTACGTGTCTAGAATAGAAGTCTTGTGGAAGAACCTGTCTTGTAATACGATGCGAGTATATACTATACAAATAAGAGGCTTTTAGTTTATTAATTTACATTTTGACTGAAATATATAGATATAATTTAAGTAGATAAGAGAATTAAGCTCTTACGGAAATCATTAAGACATAGATACCTAATACTAAAATAATAATAGTTCTCGTCTTAAGGACTTTTGGTGACATTTACTGGTTTTATTATTTCATAAAGATGACGTCATACGTAAAGATATTAGACAAAATATGGTATAGAGTTACACTGCCGTAAGAACAAAGTATATTTCTGAATTATTTGGTACTACGATGAAATGTCTCGCTGACTGTTATGGCTCGGATTTCTAATAGAAATAGAGATTTCATAATTTTCGTCATTATTATTCAGCAGTGACATTCACACGCAAACAATCAATACAGAAATAAATTAAAATATAAACAGGAAAGTTCGGCGCCGTCGACTCGATTGTGACTCACAGTTTTCATAGCCAGTAACATTTGACACGCCGCGTCTCCCACCACCCATAACATGTTACTACAAAAAGCTGTCATGAATCGATTACCATGGCTCAAGTATGAATGGTCGTGTCTCACGCACGTCTCGCCTCGCCCGACCTTAAGACAGTGGCCTCATTGCCACTTCATGTTAAAATATCACCCGATTTCTGTCTATGTAACAACATTATGAAACTCAAAATGCTTTGATCATACAATATATATATTTTCTTTGAAATATCTAAGAGATGTTGGATGTCAAAGCAAGCCTTTATATGATAATAGTATTGTAGATATAATTACCAGAAGTGCTCTTCTGGCGTATCAGAAACATATTAACTACTTATCATACAGCGTTGATAGTTACCTCATTATTACTTATAGATAATTTTGAACACGACAATGTATCGACTATTATATCTTTTAATGAACCTAAATGTCAGGTTTAATAATAAATTTAATAAAGTATTTTAATTTCAAAACACGAATCTAAAACCACGTGTTGTCATGCAAGTAGCATCGCTCATATTTTATAAAACATTTTCGCGGTTTAAATGTTCCTAATGAAGAGCGTCACTTGAATCTGATTTCGCGTGTTCCCGACAGAAACGTCTCATAATAGATTTACATTACAGATTATTCTATAAAGAACAAATGTATATGGAGGATAAGTCACTACTACAGATGAGTTGTTCTATTATTTGTTATTACTTTGGTAACAACACGCTCTGAATGTCACGATTACAACAATTCCATTATGTTCTAATTAAAAAATATTTGACAAATTTAATATTAAAAAAAACACAATAATTTATGGTTAATTTTCAATAAATATTCTCAGTTGCTGAATTAGAAATAGATTAATCACTTTGTCAACTTAGCAATGAAACAAGGTAGTTTACAATTAGTAAGTAGGTAGTTTACAATTCTAACAAATACAACGAAATTTAATGTATATAAATATTCCGAGTTTATATTTCTTTCATCTCGCGTACTCCAAGTGTTCGTGAACCGAATACATAAAGCATTTGAACGCTATTCTAACAATAAGTGTTTTTATATTTGTCGCTCGGCTTTTTATGATACCGTTTTTATAAAAGCTCCAATGACAATACCGTTTCGTAACACCGATCGGAATCCTTCCATTTAGGTTTTTATGCGTAATAATTATTTATTACGTTTGAATTTCAATTAATTATATTATTTAAGTTTTCTCAGACTTGACTTTTTAAAATATGTTGAAATGTTGCTAACTCTCATTATTTATATGTAGATACATATCCAGCTTCGAGAGTTCATTCAGTTCAGAGCCTCGTTTTGGAATAATTTCGTCTCATGTTATAAAGTCGACTAAACGATGACGCATGTAGTTCGTTGGATTGTCACTAGTCTAATTTTAAGCATTCGCCTGATGCAAATTGCTCCATATCTGTACACGACGCAACGGGACGCCGCGTCGTTACTGACGCTGGGATATTGTGACTTATACGAAGATAATTTGGTTGATTCAGGATCTCAATAATAATTTTAGTCTAGCACTACATGTACTGACTTCTCATCTTACTATGCGATAAAACAAACAGATTATAATACAGGAAAAAGGGGATCACGGACTTGATACATATCCGCGTAAGGAGTTTAACGTAATTTATTCAACGATCATATTAGGTCTGGCTTTGTCCCATTTTGATGATTGCGAGTGGGCTCGCCAATCTAAAACTGGGCCGTGAAATGTTCAAATTGAAACGTAGGATTGCTATAGGAATTGATTGAACACGCCCGAATGAAGCTGTAGTTTTAGCAAAGTGATGTTTATATCGCAGGGTCGAAAGTGAGGGAGGAATTTTTATGTTGCGCATTGCGGCTGAAACGGTGTCAAAAAATTTATTCCTGCAAATATTAGCCGTGAAATCAGATGAAGATAAGTTAGAATAACCTTTCTTGTAAAACATTGTTTAATAGAATACTAAAAGATTTAAAATCAGTCGTTAACAAAGTTCTGTAATAGTCTTTGAAGTAGTAACTAAACTAGTATCTCATTAAAAGAGTAACACAATTTAAATGAAACGAAAAATTTGAATAGTAGTCGCTTTTCAACTTTGGATGGGAATTAAAAACTCAGAGTAAGGCGTCGCAAGTGAAAATGAGTCAAAGGCCAAGTTTAAACTTTGTTAGTCGGTTTGTTGAAACGAATTTTATTTTCTTTGTTTTATATATTATGGAATTGATTTTGTTTTAGAAGTTAATTTTTCTCTTTACTTCCCCTTTTGTAATTCTTAAAAAATTATGTTCGGTATGTCTTAAGTAATAAAAAATTTTAATTATAATATCACAATTAAGTAATATTCAATTACTTTCTAAAATAATTATTCCAATAAAGCTCAAGATATCTTAAAAATCTTGTAAGGATATTAAAGTCTCTCTATATTACGGCAATATTTTTCTTTCTAGTAATCACAAGCCGGCATGTTCAAAAGCTATTTTCTTAAACCTTTACAAAGTCTAACGAGTGGTAAATTTATAACAGACTCCCACAAAAGTACAAAACAGGCGTAGGATGTAGGTTACTATGAAACTGGAACTTAATAGCCGGGAAAATCTTTTCACTTTTGTGTCCGGGTGGAATAGGAAATTGCGAATGAAAAGACTTATTCTAACCATTATATTTTTGAATAGATTCCACTGAATTGTCAATATTGAAACCATTTTAGAACAAAAACGTAATTTATAAATTAGTATAACATACATTATGTTATGTAAAGACTCATATACTTTTGAAGAAGAGAATTGTATATCGAAATAAAGTAGTTTAGGTGATATTAATTAAACTACTTCTTCATCATAGAACCTTCAACGCTTGTAAAGGATTATGATTGATAGCTTCCTCTTTTACAAGCAGTTATTTTCTACATTGTGTTGACATCTGTGACGTTATTGTGGAGGAATGAATGCACTCCTTAACATCAGGTACTTGTAACTTGTTACCTGATAAGTGATAAATGACTAAATTGATTGTCATAGAAGATCAGTTTCCAGCAGATGTATCTGCATATTAACGATAGTACTGATGACGACATAGACTGCCTCTTTTCTAGACTAGTAGCTATATATAAGGATAGCTATTATTCTTTACTTAATCTTGTATGTTTTTCATCTTACTCCGAGACGATAAAATGATCGCTTAAATTACTATTAAAATTATGCAGTAAAATTATATTGGCTATTTTAAAAATATTCAACGAAGCGACAATAAAATGTAGAAAAATAAAGCTGAATATTGAAGTAATGAATAAGTAGGTCGTAACAGACAATACCCTTCGTATCTCTAATGAAGTGTCCGTCAAACATTGTGCGGCTCACAATGTATCTATGAAGACAAATATCGGATGTCGAGACGGCGTCCCTTTGTAAAACTGTGGCTATAAGCCCCATACTGTCTGTATTGATAAGAAGGTTTCTGAGCTTTAATTTAATGCACTGTATAGAGTGTTCACAAATAATAATATAATTTTAAATGAAATTCAATAACTTTTTTTACATATAATTTTTTATCTGCTTCCTAAATGTGTCAAGAAAAATGATGAGGTTAATGATCGACTCGGATGTTTATGAAAGAAAATTATAAACTGTCTATAAATCTCAATGAAGCACGACGTAATATATTTTATCAGTTCTGATTTACGACTTGATCATTGCTCTGACACTGCGGTACTATATAGGTTGTTATGTCACAAATTTGTCGGATCACCTTCTCAAATATTCGGCATTTTTTCTAACGATCACTGGCAAATATAACGTGCCAAATTCTTTTCTTTAATAGTAATTTGTCATGAATATTTTTTTGAAATAAGAACCAGAGGTTTTAGACAAGTATCTAGATCCTTTTTCAAACGGCTACTAACTTTGCCGCTATTGAATTATTCAGTAATCCTAGTAATGCTTCCTTCAGAAGCTTTGCTTATTTCTTCTGTCTATACCAATGATAAGTCGCACGTATGCTATCAATTTTAATTCTGTTGTACCATATTTTTAATATGTTATGTAATATATGTACATAATATATTGTAAGCTTTATTTTGTATATCTATATGACGATTCATGATCTGGGAGAATTACTTATAATTTTATATAATATTAATATAAAAATAAACATGGCGTTACTAAAATAAGACGATGCTACAGATTTAAATAGGGGGATTATTAAGTTTAAATATATAATTTGTATAGAGCGTTAGAAATTTGTGTTTTAATGTATGTTTATATATATTGACAATATTTTCTATTTTCAGGTAAGTTCCAAAATAATTCGTCCAGTTTACAGGTAAGTATTGATAGTCAGCGGGCCAACAAACATACAAGCAATGAACTACAGAAGATTCGTCTGGTCGTTTTTATAAACTATAACTCGTCTTTTGCTATTAAGTGTGGAAAAGTAATGAAAATTAACAACCCAACACGCAACTGTAAAACAAACAATTAGCAAAATTTCGTAATGAAGCAAGTAATTTTGCATGTTAGGCTTTCACTGTGTGACAGTACACGATATGTTTTTTGTGAGGCATCGGAGCGTCTGCGTTTTTATTCAATTTCATATGAGTTATAACACTTGTGTTAAGTTAATTGCTCATAAACGGAATTGGAATTTTCATTTAAATAACAGAACATGTTACAGGGAATCGGGAAGTTATTGAACAAATCGATCTTATCTTTACTGTTACGATTACCATGTCTTACGTGAAATAAGCTGTGTTGTTGTTAGGAGGTGGTTTGGGATACCTCCAAAAAAGAAAAGATATGAAATGTACTTAGTTCTTAAATATATTTCATCTAAATTCGGAGTACCCGCACATGTCGATGACATTGATTTTAGAGCACATTGAACTCTAGTTACAAAATTAGACCACGCTTCACTGTTAGACGTCTAGGCCTTAAATAACTACAGACCGTTTGGTTTTACACTCAAAATACATACACAAGCTTCCTTTGATTGATATGCTATGAGAAGTTATTGTTTGTGACTCTCAAGAGATTATAAGGTACAAAAAAGGCTTTGTGTTTGAACCATAGTATTAAAATAAATCAGTATCGAAATTAATTTTATAGGAATAATTTTTTTTTTTAAAGAATATGTGGCTTTGGAAGAGACTTTATCCTCGCAATAAAGTTATAAGAGCAAATAATGTATAAATTCCAAAAGGAATTAACAAAATACGTCGAGTTCACAAAATATAAAATTATACATCGGAAATTATTAAATTTGTAAACATTAAATATTTTCTTTTTAAAGTATTTTTTCGTCTATTAATATAAGATAATAAAAAAAAATCCTAGCATAAATATTTTTCTGGTTCGCTATGAATTCATTTGAATTTTGTAATGCGGCAACATTTTTTTAAGGATCCTTCTCGTTTTTCATTACTAGTATCTAGTAAATGATAGGCGAAACCTATTCCATTCAAAAGATCCGAGTCACGTTCGGAAAGGAAATTAAATTTTCTATACAAGTACCACCAATACCGTGTATCCGACGTTATGAAAGTCTTTGAAAAGATTTGAAAAGAATTTCTTGAAGTGGATCAATATAACTATCCGAGCGAAATATGTTTTTAATATCTTTGGCGATATTTAATACACTTTTGGGTTCATGTATCGTGGGTCACGGTAATATATAGTATTAAGAGATTCAATAGGTTCCTCTCCGCTCGTATTAAACTTACAATTTTTGTTAGAATTAATAGATTTTCAAGAAAATAAGATTTGACTAATCACGTAACACGTAACGTAATCAAGCGATTCAAAGCAAACCCAGGGCGCAGTTAGTTTTTTGATATCTAGGAAGTTTTTTTTTCTTTAAAGTACCAACCCTATTTGATGTGAGTAAGAAAATTTTTAGGCTTTTGAACAAATTATAAAAATAGTATATTTCTTAATTTGACTTCATTAAATATATAAATATATATATTAAATAAATTTAATGAACAACTGATTATATAATTAATTAATTTTCAATGCCTATCTCAGACCTTGTCTTTGAAAGATAGAAGAATTATTGAAATATCCCTTAAAAAATATTGTTATCGAAGTTTCTCTTTATTCCACAAAATAACTGACAATGGAAAAAAAATATCTGGCATAATATTAAAGCGTGAAGACGAAACAAAGAGACGAACGCAACATTATAAAAACATTTATTCTGTTCTTCGACTTAAATGCTCATAAAAATATTTTGATTACATTAATTTGAATTATTGTATAAAAAATATAATCATTTAAATGCAGCTTACTTTGAAAAAAATATCTCTTACATGATCATTTTATATAGTTAGTTTTTTTAACTTTGAATAACGGGGTGTTAAAGACAATTTAATCTGTAGAAATTTTCTCGCTTACTGCAGCTAATACACTCTTATATTCAGTCGCAAGAACGTTCGGAATTAATCAAATAGAAGTATCTCATAGCGCTCACGGCGGGTTGTTATAAAGTTTATACCTACTCGCTTAATTATTCAGTAACATAGTTCCGTGCAGTCATATTAGTTTAAGGTACGCTTCGTGTATTATTAAATTATATCAAAAGAGTCGCCAAAGGTTCTGTGAGTTCAGTATGAAGTTAATTACAGTTTAATTAATTAACTTAAAGCCTCAATGCATATATGTGTGCGTAAATAAACGATGTTTCTATTGAAAATGCTTTGTAATAACTAGTTTACCTTGTACTTAAGATCTTAAAGATATTTAAGGTATCGAATTGAAATAAAACAACAGTCAAGTGTTTCCAATAAAATGAGAGTTAATATAAAAAGTTTGACGAAAAGTGAGAAGTTTTTTAGAGGAAAAACTTATGGGTTCCAATGAAAACATTAGATTCTGATCCCTTTTTTACATATAAAATGTTCTGTTGATTCAAAATCGAATTAGGACCCAATACTCCAAAGGGCTGGTTAAGCGAAAGATATCTTATTTGGAACTGATATTGTGAGAAAGGCGAACATTTTGAAGAACAGAATGACCGTACATTTTCATTAATAAAAAACAATGAGAGTCATCTTAAGAAATGTGAATATTCTAAACAATCCATCATCGTTAATTAAATTCAATTTCATTAATGATTGATCTTTATATGTTGGGTGTAATTATAAAGACTTATAATAAATTCTGTCTTACTGTGGCGTTTATCCTGACAATAAAGAAGCTTTGAAGACAAGCCACATTCTATGAAAAAGTCTTCAATATTCTGATCAAAGAGGACACCGGAGAATTCTTTTAAATCAGGTGAACACTAACGAGATGAATTGCATCTTATTTCTCCCTGAAGTATTTGAAATGATTTTACCGCTAGAACTACTGGCTTTTCACAAAAGATTTATTTTTTAAAGATTGTAAACTGTGGTAGAGGACTCTGAAAAGACGCGGCTATCTCAGCACTGCTACCAATTGACCATAAGGAATTGTGTTCGAGCAATTTAGAGCAACGAATATCCATCAATATCAGCACCTACTTGATTATGGAGCAAAGTGAAGTTTGTTGCTTATTATAGCTTAAAATAACGTTGAACCTCTCAGAGAATAGAATACATAAGAATAAGAACACAGCCTATTAATCGGAAACAGTTTTGTAGATAACACTTAAGTCTATCCCGTCTCGAGCAATAACAAGCGCTCCTCAAAGCGATAGTTTAACCTCCCCGGATCTCCCTAAACCCCTCTCAACCCTCAGCACTCAACCCCTCCCCCCAGCCTCTTAAAGAATGACTGTCTCAAGTTATATAACCTTTATATAAGTGTTAGTTTCTTTGTTATTTGAAGGTTGTTTTTACTGAATAAAATAATCAAAATATGGCATTGTTATATCTGATTTGTTTATGACGTAAAACAGAGATATATTTATATATAGTCAACTAAATTTCTTTCTATTATCTTGTTGTAACAGCGAGATTTCCAACAAAAATAAAAAATGTATGCCATTTTGAATGCGTCGGTTCAGCTCTAGAAAAAGTCACTTATTGATTTTACAGCTATTACATAACGTAAGTAATTAAATGTCTAAAATTGGGGTTATCGTGATAAAATACCAACACAGCTCGTGCACGATCGGCCCATTTTTATTCACAAGAACTCAATAATGCCTGTTCAGAAGCCTTTTATACGGCCTCAATAATCACGCGAGCCGTATGAAAGCTTTCCAGCTTTTATGATAATTTTTATGATCCCATACTGTGGACCCGCGAACATTGCCATTAGCGATATTACAATATTTCATAATAAGAATGGTTGACGGAAAGTTAACTTTAATCAGCTAATAAGAAATATGTAACAACTTTTAAGAGAAGTATTATGAGACGACAAAAATATTCACTGATGTGTCATTTATATAAACGTAACTAATATCAAATAAATTAAAGACATGTAAGATTTTGGCGAATATTAATTTAAATAAAACTAAGATTTTCGAATGTACTACGCGGTTTTTTTGTTATTATTTTAAACCACATACTCCGAAAGTTTCGATTACTTTGCAGCAATCGCGATCACGGACGGACGAGATGGAAAATTGTTCATAGTATATACGAAAGTCTCAGTTTCACTAAATTAAATTGTGTAGGATGGTAATACATCTTATAATTAAATGCAACGTACTTACGAATATACATGCATAATTTTAAATATGATGCTAAATATTTATTCAAACAACTTTGCTTAATGTATAATGTATAGCCCAAAGTACTACTATATCCTTAGGAGATGGGACTCCTTGTATAAGAATTTAAAATATAATTATAATAATAAAATTCTGTACATTATATTTATTGTCATTATGTCTTTGTTGACTTACTTGGGCTGCGGTAACCGCTTGTCAACGCGCGGTCCGTACATTTGGCACTAAAGTTTAAAAAAAAGATTCGGCGTCTTAGCACTTAATGTTGAAATTAAACCAGGTTCAATCGAATCCATTTTTATAATAAATATTTACAAATTAAAGCTGAGATTTCACTTAACCATTACATTAAAATGTAAAACTAAATGTTACTTTTTATTACATAAAAATACAGCTTCGGAAAGACGAGTATTCGGCGCAAGTGAGAGTCCATTGCTTTCCTAAGTTCACTATAAAAATACATTCGCATGTTTATAACACCTAAGGAACAATTCAACAAAATATTTCCTAAATAAAACGTCAGTTCCAAGGATTAACAGGCTTTTCATTGCCGTTGAGATAACAGAATGACGGCGTGAAAACCGGACAATACGTAAAACCCGGTTATGAATGAGAGTGTTAACGCCTTCGAATACCCTCCGTTGTGAATGCCAGGGATTTTCTATAACAAAGGTCCTTTGTCCGGGTTTTAGTTTGGCCGCTTTTTATTCATAACTATATTTTTTCGGCTTAACAAATTGTTATAAAGTGTTCTAATTGTTTTGTAACGTTTTATTTTGTTGGTAAATCTTATTGCTGATCCATTACCTTAATATTCGGGATGTTTAAAATAAATCCAATCAAATATTTGGTTACGAGATTAAAAAAAATCAAATTAAAAAGTTCAAATCCATTAGCTTAATAACATCCAGTAATATCAAATCGCAATTTAGTAACGGATTCTAAAAGTCTGCCTCCAATACTGCGCAATCATGAATTTGGACCCGGCATCATATAATCTGGCAATAAATCCACAAAATTGAGCTCTATCACGATAGCGCAGGATTGATATTAAAACGCCAGGTATTCTATGGGACCGTAAAATCCGGGCAATGCGAAACTCATAAAGCGACGTACATAGATTACGTGTGATGTACTCGCTGAAAGGAAATATATATACGAACACAAAACTCGACCGTTCACCAACTCGTATAAACATAGATAGAAATATATAACATCATTTGGACAATAATTAAGAAAAAAACGCAAAGCAATTATATTTCTTATAAATGTTCAATAAATACAGTCTTTGAAAATGTCTTAAGAATAATTTTGTAAGTGACGCCAGTGTTAAAGTATGTCCTTTAATGTTTTCGACTTTCCGGCTTCATTTTCTTTTATAACATTAAAATTTTTCTTGGCAAACTATCAAGTCTAGGCCAAACGTGTCCAGAGTAAGTAATGATCGAATTGTATGGAACTCTTTATAAATAAAGACATAAATAACGAAAATCTTATAATATGAGATAAAAGGATTTAATATAAGAATATATACATATTTAAATATAATCGCACACAAACCAGAACAGTTAGAAAAACGTTCTCAGAGTTCCGAGAATAGCTATAAATGTGTCTTATAACCTATGTCATTGAATTTTTACATTATAAAAAAATATACTGAAATGTACAGTTTTAAATATCAATACTTAATTTAATTATAAAGTCTTTTAGAATATTATAATAATTGTTGAAACATAACGATAAATAAATTTTATTTCCTTCAGAACCAATGTTTTTCACAGATACTAAATAAGCTTTATTCCCTTTGTTTAAAGGAAACGAGACAAAAATATCTGATGATTATATTATTTCGGCGACTCACCGACTCATCGTAAACAACATTTATAGCGTCTTTTAATGATACAACAATTATCTATAGAGATATAAAAAAAATCATTTATTTAATTGTAAAGCAATACATTTTTACGACAATAGACATGCGTGGAGGCTGAAATGTTAATATCGTAATGTTTCTGCCTAAATAAATTATGTACAATGAATACTTTTTGTGTAAATGACTGAAAGTTCTAAGCTTCGAGTCCTTACCAAATTACGATTACAGAACAGTATATAATTTACGAACCTTAAAATAGTCTTTTTTTTTAAGCAATTCATCTTTTATATAATAAAACACAAAAAAAAATAGCACAGAACACATATAACTCAGTATACTTAATGTAATCCATCTTCAGGTGTGCAATATTGCTTCAAGGTATACATTAATCGGCTGGCCGCAAGACGGAGTGTAACACAGATTTATGGTATTTGTTTACGGCAAAATTGTTTGTCCTTTTATATGTAGGTGTTGTCAGGGAGAAGCCTCTGCCTTTCTATTTTCCGTGCTACATATAGAACCTTTTTTAAAGAAACATTCATTTTTACGCTCTGAAAAATTAAATAGAACATTTGAAATGAGTGTGAAACGCGTCTTGAGTGATTTGTTGGAAATTTAAAGAACATTTATACCCTACTTGTTCCTGTTATATTATATGTATTTTTTATATATTTTTTTATCCAAGTGATGTAATTCAATTGATTTATTTTATGTATAGGGCTACATTCATTCATCACATTTATCGCTATCTCAAAAATCTTTCTTCCGTCTAATTGGGAGGAAGGCCAATCAAGATCATTGAGACGAGGGTCGCTCGATTGACCTTTCCCCTAACATTTCAGTCCCAAAACTTTCACATCCTTTTTCTGAGGAATTACTGAGCTAATTATAATTAATTCGACCCAGATCATCCAGTAACTTTGTATTGTCAGAGGATTTTTTGTATGAAAATATATAACTATATATTCTTTAGACCCTATTTGTAACTGTATTCTCTATTTTTTAATACTTTTATTCCGAGTCCTCATTCCACATATCCGTCTTTCAATTTACGTTCATTACAGTAACTGCGCTTTCTTATTTCCCTTGAGATTTTTTCTCGACTTTCAATGTGGATTTTTTATGCTTTTGTTTCTTCTTTTATACCTATTGTTCCAGAAGCCCCGATTAAATATCGTGAAGAATTAGAAGTCAAACTATTATGATATAATCTAAAATGATATTTCCGTATATAGATTAATAAGTTTCGTGTGAAAATATGAGTTTTAAAATACTCCTGATGCTATTATATTCATAACTTTAAAAACAATTATGAAAGCCTTTAATTTGGGAGCGAAATTGCATTTCGTGGGTCGTTTGGTACAGCTTAACGCTAGCCATCTGATGATTCGATCCTGATCAACCCAGCTCATATTCGATTTTAATTAATGTCTAAATTCTCGTTACGTCGCAGTATATACAAAAACGATGTTTATAAATCGTTAACATTATATCTCAGGATAAATTAATTTAAAAAATGATTCGTATGTATATAATGTGAAGTAAAATTTTATAGTTCTAAACGATTCTTATATTAAAAATGTTCAATTAATTTAAACGAACAATGGATGTAATAATATTCAGTTCGTTTCATGGAAGCGTCAGTGCTTTTTTTCTACTCTTTTAATTGCTGACCTAATTTGTTTTAGCTACTTTCTTATTGTGTGTTCTGCTGTTTGGTTAAAATTTCACGGATATATACTCTATTGGTTTAGGATTTATGATGGCATAATACATAAATAGAGAAATGGAGCCTTTAATATTTGATAAAAATGACTGTGATTAAACATTTTTTCAAGTGTTACTCACGCCGACTTGTTACTTACAGAATTTATAAACAGAGTGGTTTTATAATTGCTTTTGGTTAAAAACATTAGCGGCTGTTAGTTACCTCACACTCGCTATGGTTTTGTTATAAAATAATTACCACTTAGCCCTCACGGACCCAGCAATTTGTAGAGTTTCTGAAAATGTACATTTAAATTCATTTTATAATATGTACACTTTAACTCAATTTCAACAAAAATATAAATATTTAATATTTATTTCAACCAGCAAAATGTTTTTGTTTTTATTTAAAATTTTCATGATTTTTTCAATACATATTTAATTTCTCTCGATTAGCTAGCAACAAGTGAAAAATGAGATCTTTAAAGGAACAGGTCGTAAAGTGTTTGATAACGTGTCGTGCTCGCGTCGTTCCCGTGCGTGTGTAATGAACGAAATATGCGAATAATGTCCCCGTGGAAAAGTGTAATCATATCCTGTTTAATTTCGTCAGATGATGATCACATCATCAAATGAATTAGTTTGTGAGTTTATAAAGTATGTGTCTATTGAAATTATCCATTTTGTTACGTATTTTTATACTAATAATACAGTAATATTAACGATTAATTCTATCTAAGTTATTTGTACTTAATATACGCGTGACTGTAACAATTTTGTTGAAAATCAATGCGTATGTTATTGTTTCGATAACTAAATCAATTAATTATTATATTTTATATGAAATTCTTCAGATATTACTCCGTAACTGATGTACATACACAACAGAGAAAACACAAATAATAATATAACTTTGGGGTGTAAAAATTTCAATAAATCTTTTTAAGAAACAAAAAAGAAATTTGCATCTATTCCATACAAATCCATTTTATGGCAGAAATAAAAAAAAATATGACGATTCCTAATAAAAAAAACAGAAACAGAGCATTAAAAAGTATAATAAGATTGTCTGTCAGCGTCCCAATGAAGCTATAAGCTAGCTATCAAGCGTCTCGTGTAGTGTTCTTCAGTATAGAGAGCTCGTTGCCGAGCTAAGTTATCGTATGCAAAATTTATTAAAATGAAGCAATTTTATATTTTAATGACCCATTTTTCCAATAACTAAAAGATGTAGCTTTTCTTTTGTTATTATTATAGAAAAATATATTGTCTCCTTTCTAACGTCCTAGTGTTTGAGAGTTTGAGTGTTAAAATGCGTTTAACAGGCGAGCAGCACATTTTTATTTTCTAATAAACTTCTAGAGCTTGGTCTTCCAATTTGTAACATCGGAAGATAAATTCAATTAAAACTCCTGCTCTCAAGCGAAACCTGCTGATCTCAGGTAATTACACTGAAGGATTACTTTCAATGGACCTTATATCTACCCTCATTAATGTATTACCGGCTCAAACATTTATATTATTACCTTAGAATATAAAAAAAGAATTTTATCTTAACAAAAAAGAAAAGCCTGATTCTAATCATTAAAGTTTTCAGTCACTAGACATCTATTAAGCAGGATCATAGCTACTGTTTTAGCTAGAATATGACAAAAATATTAGAACTTTGTTATATAAATACGGATTAATTATAACGTTACCGCCTGTCATTCTGTCATGTGCAATACTATCCGCAAGTGTCGGATATATTTTATGAAGGCCGTCAGAAGCAAGCCCGGGGATGATGTACTGAACGTCGTTTTGTATATTGTATGATATTTTGGCAGGAAGTATATCAAAAAGTTTTCAACAATACATAAAGCTCAAAGGTTAATTTAATATCATCTGGATAAAGAGCCTCTTTGTATTCTTCGAGTTAACTTGAATGTAGGGTTCATATTAAAATGTTATTGAATAGATTATTTAATGGACCTAACATATATATGGTATATATGTTAACAAAGTTGAGGATATAGAATTACAAAACATATCTCAGTCCAATCTGTGTAATATAATGTAAAATATACATTATAATAAACTCGCCTCCTCTAGTTGTTGCCAAGTCTTGAAACATCCGTAAGACGTTCAAGAGGGTTTTGTGTGGACTGGTATCGCTGGCTCGGCTCTTAGTTACTATGCTGTTATAACAGTTTCGTTTCAAGCATCTCATTTTCTTATCTTTGTTTAATGAAAAATCTCTATTCATAAGTTAATAATACAATATAATTCTAACCATAGATTTTTTTATCAAACATCTTAAGACTACGTTAATTTAATATTGTTCTCTTATAAAAATACCTAAGTTATTTTTGTTCTAATTCATGATATTATTTATTATACTATGGTCTTTATTAAGTATGGGTTTAGTTTTCTATCGTTCGTCATCCGTGTCATAATATTTATTTCATATTATATTAGTAATAAATTTATTTTGGGGTTTAGAATATAACTTACTGGTGTAATAACATACTGAAAAAAAGGCATCTAGAAGGTTTATGTAACACCATTTGATCAGATTTGTGTATCTTTTAGTTATTCTTCAATAACGGATTAATTTTACAGTAACTGGTTTAAGGACAGATCGCATTGTATTTATTTGAACCTATAGTAATATTAAGCCTACATTTTTCGTTAAACAGATAAAAAAATAGCAATATTAAGCCTACTTTTTGGTTAAACAGATAATAAATTTAATAATAGATCTTAATAATGCTATCATTTAAAATAATATAAAAGTAGAAATTATATTGACCTCGATGTTCTAGAAACTTATTTCTACGTAAAAAAAAATCTTACTTTGCCTTTACTTTGAAATATTTTAAGCCAATGTCAACGAGGAAATGCGCTAAATGCATTTAAAAGCAAAAATCTTAAAGGCTTTTATATAAACCTCTTTGAATATTCAGTTCTGGATTAAAAAGTAAATGTTCTTGTTGAAAGTTTTATGAATACATATAATTATGAGTCAATTACATAGAAAATAATGAAATATCTACGCATTCCATATCAGTGGAGTTTTAGTTCCGTGACTTATGACGAGAGTGACATTTAAATATAATTTCGCTATATTGTTTGATATGAACTTCATCAAGAATATAATATTTAAGTATTTATTTTAAGAATATTTCTTTTATTTCTTATCATTTATCAGATATTTCTAATTGCCACGCTGAGCTTGGCGTACAACAAAAGACGTTATAAATCTTCGTCAACACTACTATCAATCGATGCAGATTCAATCGTGTCTTCGTCTAGCGGGATTTGATTGATCGATAACCACTTAAAGTCCACACTATTCTTTGTTCTTTTAATGTCTTTGTCATAAACTAATATGTAAAAAAAACCTATTATTTTAATTTAAAAATTTGTCCGTTCATCAGCCTTAAATCTGCGAGAATAGAGATCATTGATTGATTGAAACTAAAACCATTACTAAGAGCTTGATTTATTAACTGGGGGTTCCGAGATTGTATAATTAAACAGGAACAATAAATTACTCCGAAGAAATAAAGTACACGAGAGAAAGTTTGTTTGTTTGTTGATACAATTAAAATCAAAAGAAGACAAATGACTCGGATACAAGTTGAATTTAATATTTTTTTGATGAATAATGTATGGTTCAAAGCGATAATATATTTCGTAGGAACGAACAATAAGGGGCTAGTGTGGAATGAATGAGACGACACAATGCGATCGAAGAGTGAGCCAGTAGCTTTCTGTGTCAGAATGTTGGTGTCGTTGAAAGAGCTACGTTTATCATCCAGTTTACAAAATGACATCACTTCATTATTCCAGTTTTTTAAATATATTTAAATTAAATATGTTGATAAAATATATCGATAAAAATAAATCGATCAATACGCCTTCATTTTCTGCAAACTTCAAACAATACTCACGAATGTTTCGATATTTTTTTCGTACGCCGAAAATTTTTATCGCGTCATTATTACTCTCAACAAAATATAAGCCATCGTGAAATTCAAATGTGCCGAATTATGATTTGGGTGTAAAAGCTTTTAAGATATTAATATTTTTTTACATCCAATATTAAAATATCGGCTACATTTTTATATGAAATGTATTATGTTCATAGCTGTACTATGAATGAATATAGCAAAATTTTATTGATATTGAGATTTATGATATGATAATAAATCATTAATTATTTCCGAGTTTGATATACGATTTATAAAATTATACTAGGAGTTCATACCTATCAAGAGTTAGAGGCGAGTTATATTTGATCAGAGACAACACCGGGCTGTGCTTTGTATTTATGACGCTGAGTTAATTTGAACTCAATTATATTATTTTATTATATTATATAAAATCAAAAGCCATTCATTTATTCTTTGAATACTAAAATTGAAAATAAGTTCCTTTGAATTGACTTTGAGTTATAATGATTTTAATAATTTTGATAGGCTCGATTTGAAAATAAATAAGGCTGATATTTTTATGATATTAACGGAATGGCTTCCTGTTCGTGTTTCTGGTTACGTTATTAGTGTTACTCTGATTTCAATTCTATTCTATTTCCAATACATATGTAATTAAATTTATTCACTTAAATTTTAATAACTATAACTTAGTATTACAATATTAAATGTTAGCCTGTTTGTTTCCATTTGTGAGACGATTTAAAAAATTAAATAATATGTTTAATAAGACCAGAACCGTATGAAAATCTAGTTTATAAAAATTTTATTAATTTACGAACTGTTTTTGCCTTTCGGAGTTAGGTGTGATTAATGAGCTCTTGATGGATCGGTGAGAGGCTCTCTGTAACAAGTTTTTTGGTAAAGAATGATACATTTATATTGGAAATCTATGTGATAGTGTGTGAGATTTTATTTTCTATTTAAAACGCAGTTTCAAGATTTAATTGAAATGCAACAAAAAAGATCACAACCAATGTTAACGTATATACTTACAAAGAAGAAAAACAAAGAGCTGTCGTGACTTTTAAGGACTTTAGTTTAATTTAGAGGCAATTATGTCTTCGATTATTCATTAATCATTTATTTATAAGTTATTTCAATAACATTGCTAGAGAGCGTGTTTTTTAATTAAAATGTCTAGAAAATTACCGCTAACATCCCGTAATTTCGAGCGTACTATAATATTCAATGTTAGAATCATTTCTAATTAAATTTAAATGATCTGAGTTCCAATTAGGCTTCACAATTAACAAACTCTCTGACGAGCTTTAGAGAGCTTTATGACCTAGTACAATTGTTTTAAACGTTTCCAAAATTAACCTTAAATCTGACGTATAAAAACTCGCGTCTAGTATTTTCTCTATGTTTAGTTTCATTTCCTCTTTTCGGCCCTAATGTGACAAACGACAGAAATAATTGCTGATGAGTCCCTCGACTGACCCTTTTTTGTACATTAATTGAAAACTATTTCTGATCTTCTAACATAGTGGCGCTGCTTTCAGACTATTAGTTTACAATATCACTGTCAATTACACAATCACCACAGTTTAAGTCTCTCTAATATCCTAAATCAGTTTCCCGTAAAACAAACCTATCTGTGTTTTAATTACACATTCCAGCATAACGCGTGCAACATAAAATAGTAGTGTCGGATACAGCAATACTTTTTATTGGTAGTTTTATTAAAAGAACTTTCATTGCCCTCGATATCACGGACTTTGAAACGTTCGCTTCAAACCTCATTTATGTTTGTACATTGGCTTGCGTCTAGCGTTAGCGTTTTTAATGACTTTTTACACTTTGCTGGCAATTTTTGCTCTTCCGACATTACATTAAAAATATATGTACAAATTTTAAGGAAAACGAACTGAACACATTCAAGAAAATTGCTCTTATAGTAAATATGTAAGGCTGATAAAACGTTTGTTCTACTAAAAGCTTCGTACAGCACCTTCTTTTGTTTTCTGCGTGGATAACATTGGAATGAAACCTAGAAGGGCGCGGTCAGTGACGTCATAGCACCAGAAGCGGACACAACTACGAGCTAATTATGAATTCAATAATTTATATTACAAAACAATTTAACGCATTCATTTAGTCTTCATTGAGATTAAACTTGTGTCAAATATTTTTTAATTCCGATTAAATTACATTTTCCGTGACATAAACTCGTTTATAACAAAAAAACGATTTTATTCCATTTCCATTAATAAAACCAATATTTTTCGTACTAAAATAAGTCTGTATGAAATAACTTCATTGACTCTTTTTATAAACATCCTCTTTACAACCTGATTTGTACGTTAGACTTTCGCCCCTTATAATATAAACAACGTGGGGCTATGTAAAGCTCTTTATAGAATCGCAACCAAACCGCTCTTTGTTACACCAAAGGTCGCATTAATAAACCATTGCCGAAAGGTCAAATTTGTTCAGAAATTAAACAAACAGTAAATCCATATACGCTTTGCAATTGAATTTTATATATTTTTAAGATTATATATGTCACGCTGGATATGAAAGTCTGAAAATTCTCATTACAGGGACTGCTCTCAAAATAAAATAAATTTATAGTTTGTCACACATCTTAAAATTTGATAAAAGTTTAGGTTCAGAAATAAAAAATTGTTACGTCAATATTATTTCCGGGTGAAGTATATTTTATGACAATGACATTCCGTACCTTTTATTTCTATATGAAAGAAAGTTTTTGTGTGACAAAAGCCCGAACATCATATAATTTAATATATGGTAAATATGGATAAACTTCGTCAGAAGACACTCGAAATTAAATTCGAAATGAAAGCAGCAGTTTTTGTCACCTGTAGAGATATCTTGAATAATTCATCGGGCGGATTCAATTTTGACAGAAGATGTCATGCAATGTTGCCAGGAGTTAATAATGTTAGGAAATTCCATTACTGCCATGTCTTCAGCCTGCAGTAAAACAATTTCAATGGGAGGATGGCAACACTCCAAATTAATTGAATATACAATGTAATTGTATATTCAACGTATTTATTTTAGTATTCCTATTCCAGCTTTTTTAATTCACATGAAAAAAATAATCATTTATTGATGCAATATTTTATACAACACAGTTTTCTTTGAGAATAAATTCGGAGAAATTTCGACAACTTAAAATTCACACGGACTATGTTCAAGCGACTGGCTTTATCTCTTATAATACTGACAAAATGGGTAACAAATTTTAGGTGACAGCAATTCATTAGACGTCCAGCGAAACTAAAAGAGGTTACGACTCAATAGATTGACAGGGTTCGCCTTAAAACAGGTTGTTGACCTCAACCACACCCAGCCTATAATGTATTGCATTTTCTTATATCAACATGTCCCACTTTGACAACGCCATACATAATGGCATGAATTCATATAAAATAAACACAAATTAATTCCCCACTAAGCCACACGACTAATATAAATAACTACCCAACGCCATTTCCCGTAATATAAAAAAAATATTCGCGTGCAGCAACTGCACAAAAACACTGAACTCTATTGGACTGTGGCACGAAAGTCATTATGGCAAAAATTTAGGGGCTTTGTTTAATCTATATACATTTGAAATAAATTACTGACTGTAATTTCTAAACAAAGGATTAGAAAATCACAAGACAATTACGGCCTATGGAGTATTATAATATACTTTACTAGGAACATATGAAAACATTACGGATAATGGACAAAACTTTATAAAAATTTCTTATAAATATAAATTTTCAAATAACGAGACAACTTTACCGCTACAGTGAGAATGTTACTGCATTAATGGCGCATGTCTCTAATTCATTTGATCCACGTTCACATTCAGTCAGACATTTTATGGGCCCATTGCACTTTGATTTGAAGGACATAAACAACGAACGTCAAGTTTCCTTTGACGGTCTGTCGCATACATTTTTTTAGGTTTGGATTAAAAGACAAACTGCCGCACATATATACATTACGATGCCCCTAAAATATAATAACATATTTATTGGAAAGGGGATAGTAATTATCACATCTTATAAGATAGTCACTAAATCTTTATCATAATTATCTTTATTTAAAAAATAATTTTTATAATGTAAAAATTATTATCATCATCATCAGCCTATCGGAGCCCACTGCTGAGCAAAAGCCTCTTCTCTCATGGGGAAGGTTTGAGCATTAATCACCACGCTTGCTCATGACGGGTTGGCGATTTCAAACTTATAATTTGAAATTATAAAACCAGGTTTCCTCACAATGTTTTCCTTCACCGTCTGTCAGTGGTGTCTCAATACTGTTAGAAAGTACATATGACTATGAAATATCACATTGGTACTTGCCAGTTTTCGAACCCGCGCCCTCGCGTGTAAGAGGAGGTCCTTTAACCTCCGGGCCACGACTATCAATATAAAAATATAGTATGAAAAAACCTTACCATAACTCTTATTAATCTTATACTACCATAAATATTAGTATTTTAGGGTGATACAAAATAAATAACTTATTTGTATACAAATTTACGAAAATGTATTTAAAAAGAAAGTTACAAAAAACTATTTTCTTTTTAAAAATGATTTTATATTAGGAGATTTGAGACTTTCGCGAGTTTTATTCATTTACATGAAACTAATATTTTTCGGATATACTACGCGTGCGTTATTTTTGTAAAAAAACACATACTCCTGACATTTCGGTTACTTTTCAGCGACCGTGATCACGGACAGACGAGATGTGAATGTGTCTGCGTCGTGCGAGTATTCATTTAAAGAAAAATAATATTTTTCGGATTATAAAAAGCGTATTTTCAGCAACTGAAAAGTAGCCGAAACGTCGGGAGTATGTAGTTTTTGTTTAATAATAAAATACGCGTAGTATAATGCAAAAAATATTAGTTTTATTTAATTCAAATATTTTATAGCGGCTATACGTTTCATAGAAGAGAAATAATTGAGATATGAGCTACTATTTAAAATGTTAATGAATTTTCTTAAATGAAAAAGTATCACCTAGGACAATAGTGCGAGGCACATTGTCCCAGCTCAGTCGGTCACTAATTAGTAAGCCATCTCGCGGGTGCTCTTCGACCTATTTTAGATTCAATTGTTGTATTCTAGGTCATGGATGACACCTTCTACAATCATGTACATTGCTGCGGTACTAAGACTAAATATAATTACATTTTCAACAACCCAAAATGTAAGCACAATTAATGATATCTAAGATTTTCACTTGTATAAATAAAACTAGTCTGTCCGTGATCAAGTTGCTGCAATGGAACCGAAACGTCAGGATTATGTAATTGTAAAATAATAAATTAACGAGTAGTAAAATCCGATAACCTTATATTTGCAGTAAGTACAGACATCTATTAATTTAAATATTCGAAGAGCACACATTTATAAAAATAATATAATATGGTTATACTTGTAACAGTCGTCTCACAGCGCGTGTAACTTCATAATTGAAATTCAAATTCTCCGTTGGAACGTAAGTGTGCTGCATCCGGGTAAACTTCACCCGGGGGAAGTAATAACGGATATTGAGGCAGAACTGTT
Source organism: Danaus plexippus (assembly GCF_018135715.1). Lineage (NCBI taxonomy): Eukaryota > Metazoa > Arthropoda > Insecta > Lepidoptera > Nymphalidae > Danaus > Danaus plexippus. The sequence goes on from NC_083549.1 coordinate 8,222,097, forward strand.
TATGTTTGCATGAGTTTATATTATTGATGTTGGGTTGTTGTTGCTTAGTATGTGGTGGCTTTCTTCTGTACTTCAACGGGATTGATAAATGGGAGGTTTTCACATAGAGACACTTTATATACTGGGATAGTAATAGTTGGTGTATTGAGATCTTTGTTACATAACAAATAGGTATTCAAAATAAAATAATATACATGCTATATACGTACCATCGTAATGGACTATCACTAAAATTATGTATCTGTTGCAGGGCTGCTGTCATGGGACTCCGGAGAACACCAGGTAGATTTGGAGAAAGAGCTTGCCACCCTCACGGCCCAGGCACCCGAGGGGGAGGAGGCCAGATATGGTAAGTTAAAGATTCTGTATAAGTTATAACACACTAACAGTTTCAAACACGTGATACTCATGACCAAAAGCTATTGAAAAAACTATACTATACTGAAATTCTTGGTGGTAATAAATAAATGGTATAGGGAAATAGTGCAAATAAAAGAATGTTATAATAGTTGAAGAAAAAGATTCGAAACAAAAAAAATCTATCAATGAAGTCAAAAGTTAACGTGACTTAAGATTGAAAGCTATCGGAGTACCATTTGGGGAATATCCTTGTTTTGTTTTCTTATATTTATTATATCTCAGCAATGTTTGTCAGATCCCAGACGAACTGTTCTAATGTAACGTCATTAAAAATATGATTCTGTAATAAATATTAATGAAGCCAAAGCCGATGTATTCAACCATTTTAAATGTATCTTGTTCGTCGAGGTTTGGAACTTATAACGTAAAAATTTATATCACAAATAATAACACTCCATTCGACCGTGGATTAATAAGATCCGTTTGGGGTAAAAGTAGTACTGTACTTATTTGTAATTATCTAAAGATAGTCAGTAAAAAGAGTTCCAAATTCTTTTGTGATTGGACCATATGTTTAATAGACTAAAAATATAAAAGTAACACAATCAAAGCGAGTGCCAGCTCTAATGTAATTAATTGGGTTATCTTAAATCATAAATTCTGTTCAATTCCCGCGCTGTAAATCATTCCTTTATCTGTTTTCCGGGCGAGTGAGTTCACGTTCTGAATTTATGAAATATAAACGAAGTTCAAAGAGAAATTGTAGGCAAAGTTATGGAGAGGTTTTTGGAAGGCTTTTTATGAGAAGGATTAAACTTTAAAGAATTGTTCTAACTCGATATTTTTGTTTTTTTTTTTTAAGGAAAGTAATTAGACTAAATTAATTATTATCATACAATCATACTTAATAAGTTTTGATATATTGTCAAACGGAATGTAAATTCTAGATGTTTAGAAAACATTTGTGAGAAAGAAAAATTCTTTCAATAAAAATCCTCACCTACATCACCTGGTGTTGACATCACCTGTTCCAGTTTTTATAGAACCTAAAGAGCTGCGTTTAAAATTACAGTTTTAATTAAAGCTGTTGAATACTTATGAAATGTTCAGAAAATACTAACTTTTTTTTCCATCCAGCGATTTTTAAATAATTCTGAAAGCGTCCGTAGAAAGTTTCTGCCATAATTTACATAAATTATCCAAAAGAAATACAAAAAAAAAATGGGGTTTTGCAAAAAAAATACAGATATTATTCTAATTAAGCTCATGTACAAGACGTTAAGTCTTCATTTGTTCACAAATTTCCTTTTTGCCTTTTTTCTTCCAAACTATTAAAAAGTCTTATTAAAGCTTTTAACTTGTCGCTAAATATTGAACCAATTATCATTGACTAGTCTGTCTGTTTGATATTTAAAATCGTATCTTCTTTAATGTTAATTATAGAACAACATTCATAAATAACTTAAAAGTAAAGTAAACGCGTTGTTTTACTTGTCTTAGTTAAATTTCAACTTTGTTATTTCTCTTTAACTTCATAAAGACAAATTAATTTACATGACCTTGTGTAATTATGAGCCTCCTTTGCCACCTAACGAAAAGATCGAGGTTATCAAGGGCGTGAAAATGTAACCTGCTTCTTTGCATAATTTAGTTCGTCTGCTCAGTAATATAAAAGAGATTTGCAAGAAAAATGTATTATTAATAAAAAAGATTGTCCGCTCCGTTGTTCAACAAAAAATTGTAAAAAAATGTCTGAGATGTAAAATCATGCCTAGGCTTTCACAAAATTCTAACAGATTCTTATAAACCTTATCGGATTACTCTAATACTTTTTTGACAAAGAAAACACCCCCCTCGTGGTACAAAAAGTGTGTTCAGGCTTTTCGCTTAAGTTATTTTAAATAAATGTTATTTGATATGCTTTTACGTAAACGCTTTAAGCGAATTTAATATTTATGCTAAAGTGTTTTTAAGGAAATGTTTGTTGAATTGAGATAAAGACGATGAAAGATAAAACGACGAGACGAACATGAAAGCATTTTTGTGTACTTCATTTGGTCCTGCTAAAATATATACAGAGTAAAGTTTATATTTTATAAAAAATAAACTGCTCTGTAACGTTATATCCGATAACGCTGAAACACAATTTACTCAGATATTATATTTTGATGTTAAATCACTTAGAAATTTGGGCCGTTATCGTTTTTGCTATGTAGTTTTTTAGCGGCCATGTTTCCTCCGTTCGTTGGAGCGTGATAGAGATAAATGTCTTTCGTTATATAGCGTTTGTTGTGTGAAGGTCACGACCGCCAGCCGCCGTACAGAAATCGGACACTTTTCTCTCTAACTGAGATTTATTTGACGCGTTTATATTACTTTCCTCTTATTTGTATAAACAGAACGTGAGGTAAAAGGTAAAAAATGTCTTACTGCTATGAAAACATACCAGAGGGAGTTTATGTCGCTTAACTTGAAAGAATTATGAATCCACTGCTTAGGTCATATTTTCTTTTATGTGGCAAATATAAATATACTACATTCATACTATACATATAATATATAATACGAATTTGGATATGAATTAATTTTTTTATACAATATCTCAATTCAAGATGCAATCCATAACGTCAATGTCACATACGAAATTCCACGAAACACTCATTGGAAATTTAAGTTAATTCTAAAACGAGTATTTTATTGGAGAAGTATTAAAGTCCAACTTTAAATCCTCCATAAGCTATCGTTTCTAACGCTGTTCAAGTCTGAACTCCATGTTCCGTTACAGGAGAGCGTCTGATCCAGTACGCGTCCGAGAACCTGGTGACGGAAATCCTGATCCACCCACAGATGAACACGCTGATGCAGTGCATGAGGAACCTGCTCAGCTCGTTCACACGTCACCGACACCTGGTGCACGCTGGATATACTTTTGCTGGAAACGGCTCATGGATTATGCAAGTGAGTACATCACGTTTGTTGCAAACAAATGTACTTGATGACCGTAGCGTAAAGAATTGAGAAGAGAATAAAAAAGAACTACAGAAACCGGCGACGCTCAATTCACACCCACGATAGAAGTAACTTAGCTTCCGCCGACATTATAATTTAGCTTGTTAGATAACATGTACAGATGACAAAGAAATTAAATTATACCGTTATTCAGTTTTTAAACTTGAAGTTAATTTATAAAATCTCCTTGTTGTTTATGAATTTTGTGTAGATCTATTTTAAGATGAGCACGTATCGGGTTAATACTGTTATCTTAATTACTAAGTGGTAACTGTACTTACTATGTTGCATTATTAAGCCACGTTTAAATGTAATGTTATGTAGTTTTTGCAATGTGAACATTGAAATCGTCACCGACTCTTAATTTCCGCTTCACTTCATCGTGACATTAATGGATTGAAATGTCATTTATTTATCCGGATGATGCAGTTCGCCGATTGACATTCGCTCCAAATTTTTCTGACATATTTATCATGTTAATGTGATCATATAATCGTGTTGAGAGAGATATTATGTTGAATTAATATACTGAACGCTGTTTATATAATTGCAAGACTATTCGGTTGTTTAAAAAGTATGGAAGTTTAAAACGTTTATGATATTTTTAAATTATTTACTTTATCAGTTTATTATCTAGAAAAATAATTAAGAGTCTTTAAAATATAATCTTTCAGTTATTTTGAAAAGAATAATTTATATAAAATACAATACATTGGAAACTGAATCTTTATTTTCAAGGACTATTTGTATCTGACTAATGTCTCATTTAATACTGGTGACGGACTGAGATGTATATTGAATTGTTAATTAAATTAACTGGAATAATTTAACAAATCTCAGATATGTAAGAGGTACATAACATATGTACATTCTAATGTATGCTTTTTCCTAGGATGGGACATTCTCCCTCGCAGACTTTACTGATGCTTACCAAGAGAATGAAGTTCAGCGCGTCATCCGCGCCTACGAGAACTCCATCTCCATTGACATACACTGCTCCGGCGGCGACTGGCACAAACTACCAGACATGCCGTTCGTGAAGCACTGCAAGATAAGGATTAACCCCACTGATATACTCGACACTGGCTCACAGGCCATCAAGGATTTTGTCAGTAAGTAGTACAACTTACACGATCCATTAAAATATTTATCAAATGCCTAAATTTATAGATATCACTGAATAGAAACCACAAATTTCTATTTTAGTTCATTGAATCACATCATTTTCGGCTTCTGTCTCCGAGACAAAATGACTTTACTAAGGTATCTAAAGAGCAGCACACAAAACACGTTACAAGTTTTGCAATATTCCACCTGAATAGATAATTTAATGTTCCAGACAAAGACGGCAAAGGCGAGATTGAAACTTCAGTTAGGGCTCAGTTCGGGCCAATAATAGTTTTATTGGAGTGTTGAGCGAACACAGACATAACCTGAACATTCACATTTATTCGTTCTTTTGATCTAACAATAGTATTTAACATATTCCCAGAATTTAGTAATTAACATAAGAACAAAATATTTTTCCATACACATTTTTAAATGAAGTTTCATTAAAATTCTCTCATAATCAACTTTTGTTTAACGTAATAATTATTTGAAATTAAGGCGAACCAGGAGTCATTTTAGAATTTTTTTTTATTACTGTTAATCGGGTTGATATTTTTTATTGAAGTTATATTCTAAGTCGACTTAATTCGAATTTGAAACATTTGTATCGAACGATTTTAACGTGCATTTTTTTAAAGCAAAATATGCAAACATTGTGCCATTAGCGCGGCAAAAAAACAGTCGGTCTGAAACATTGCACGCCCTAATGTAAGTTTGATTGTTGCTTTTTCAAATCGTTTCATTTTAAAAATAAATATTGATTGTTCTTTGAAATCCACTGTAATATTTTATGAATATAACAGTTATTGAACCGCACGAAATAAAATTATTAGTCAATAAGTAAGTAAAGATCAATGATAATGGGAATTAGGAAACTTTATTATCCTATTCGCAATTTTTTATGTGACTCCACCGTAATTGGAAAGTTGTTTGAAGCTAAAATTAGACTTGTTATAGTAATAATGCCATTATAAAAGTCCTCAGAACCTAAACAAACTAGGAGTAACATTCAAAAGAATATTCAATTCTACCCTACTAACTTTCGCGTTAGCATATTCGAATTAGTTAACCAACGACATAACAAAAGTTACAAACTCTCACAACAATCCCATTCTATGTATAAATTACTTGAATTGTTAAATTACAATTTGCCGTTCGCTTCTAAAGTTTTGACAAAAGACGTTGGAAGCGTTTCGTTCCAAGTAACAAATGAGATCGTTGTTCGTTTGACTTGTGAATGAGAGACGCGTTCATTATTAAAACATAGATATATTTTATACAGAAGTCCCGTCTTATACAGTTCTACTGACATTATTAACGTCAAAGTTTCTTTGTGTGTTTGTTAGTCATACATGCAAAAAGAAACCGAATAGTAAAAAGCCGTTCTAAAGGTAAGAGAAACAACTCGATGAGCTTTCCGTGCAAAATAAAAATTCAAATCAATTCTTCGTATCAAATGACTGTTGAATTTCATATTAAAACCTCTATGAGACACTCGTTATCTCTCAATAAGGTTAATCCGATTTCTTGAGGACCCCTTCATCAGATTTTGTATTCATGATAATGAAACTACGACAGGAAAAAAATTTTCATAGAAAAAAAATATTTTTAAAAACAGTTCGTTACTTGAGAATGTAATAACGTATCAAAAAAAAGTCTAATTAAAAAATTCCTCTTCTTTGAATTCGGTTAAAATTAGACTAAATTGCTTCATATGGCATTACACACATCTAAGTGACATTTTCGTCAAAATAGTTCCAACCGTTCTAAAGTTTAGCGTGGACAAACAGACAAACAAGAAATGTATGGTATGCGTTTAATGAAAATCCGTTCATTGCAGTTACAAACAGACACTTCTTTTTTATGAGTATATAGTGGGCTTAATTTTCCTCTAAATGAGTCTAAACCTAATTAATGCTATTAGTTATTATAAATAACTCAAAAATATATAAAACGTCCCTAAAGGAACATCATCTGAAATTTTACGAGCTCAAAGCGGTCCGTGGCTACGATTATGCCTTTAGTAATTATGAAACATTAACTACGCGTTATTAACGTACAGAAATAATGCTCAGGGTACAATTACATTATTAAAATAATTTAAATAGAAGTTTATTTATGAGTTCATCGTTATTGTTAGGGTTAGTTTTGAGGTTTTGAAAAATTTTCAGTTGTAAATCAGACAATATGTCTTTAATGCTATGAACAAAAATTTACCATATCACAGGTTTGAAACCGAACAGTTTAGATTATATGATATACTCGTACATGCATCTAAATACAATAAATCAGTTTTACCAAACTAACTATTATATTGAAGTGTGAATAGTTTATAATTTAAATATATTTTGGCCTACATAAAGTTCAGAGGGCGTTGATGATCTCTCGTATAAAGTTCAGGCCATATTTGATCCCCAAACTTCGTTAGCATGCGAGAACTTAGTAATTGACTCGGGTCAACCTGTTGACCTAAAAGCTAGCCCTACCCCAGGTGATCTAATCAATGTAGCAATATTGCCGCTCTAGTTAAAATATTTTTTGCAGGCTTAGATGGAACCTACGATCAAAATCACCAACCTAATAGTTATAGTCTTAGATGTGGTTGTAAAATGATTACTTTTTAAACATTATTGAGACCATATCCCGGAAAAAGTTGTATTAATAGTTTTTTCTATATATGTATTTATTTAACTTAATAAGTCAAATAATAAACTTACTTTTAAAGATTTAATTACGTTCTCTCGTAACGAATAAGCTTCGAATTTTTAAAGTAATCAACGCCATTAATTTATTCCAAGATGTTGAATATTCCCACATTTAGCAAAACCCTCCACAAAACAAAACTCAATTACGTCAAGAGATTTTATTTAACGAAATTTCACAAAATATTCCGCGCCGCTATAATTTTAAGAGCAATTGTATTTTGCGTTTAACAAACTGTTCGAGTAAATGGAACCTCAAAGTTAACAAGACTTGAAAACCAGTAGATAGTTATTGTTCAGAAATTGTATGCTAATTGTTAAAATGAAATAACTTTTATTATATGGAAATATTATTTTTAATTTACTTTAACACGAATACCAAACATCGCGTCCTTCAAAGTACACGTATTCGTATATTATTTTGCTATTATTTTATATTTTAATACATCATTTTCCTATTTCAATTACATGTTTATTATATTCAATAAAATTATGGCATATATGGACTGCGTAAAATATTATCTCTCGTACATTGGACAAACAAGCCAAACTATATCAGTCTATAACTTTGATTCAACAATTAAATAATAATTAATAATTGTTTACATAAAATGCCATTCTGTTTCCAGCATACCTGGAACCATTCATAGTTCCAGCCAGCTTGGAACAGCTCCTGATATCTAGCGACGTGGTCGGCAACATCAGGTTCAGCCACCCAACTCTCTACGTGTTCCCTGGAGGACAAGGAGACGCCGCACTCTTTGGAATTAACGGATTTAATATGCTCGGTAAGTCTTTTCAACATTTATGGAAAAAAAGCTCCTATTTCTATAATGATTCATAAACTTGTCACACTAAGAACTTATCTTAGAAACCTTTATTTTTTATATGGATTTAATTAAATATAATAAATTAATTACATTTTTTTAATAGTTTAATTTTAAAGAACCTTTTATTAACAGTTCGTTTTTAGAACTTCGAACATTGTTCAATATATTTTCTAAACGGAAGTTGCTTTTAATTTATTAAAATTTTGAACATGACATTTAGGTGATGTCATGTTTTATTTGTACTGAAAATTACAGAAAAGGCAATTGAAATCATCAGTTATTTCTAGATTGGGCCATTCTTGGGTTAAAAATCCCGGGACATAACATCCCCCGGGTTGGGGTAAAAAAACATTAGAGCTAATTTAGACTGTAGCTCGCAGCTATATTTATATTCAAAACACTGTCTTATAAGAATTTCCATTCTCTTACTTTTTATGATAACAAATACGTGAATTACGTTTAGTATTCTATAACCGAAGTGGTCGTAAAATATTTACTCGTATATTTAACAGGTCATTATTTAAATATACGTCACTTTACACGGTAGCAACGTGTTCACGGTTCGTAGAAACTCTTTCACGTTCACGTAAAGACGTGAACTTTTCGCATGAGGAGGTCTGTAAAAAGCGATTCCGTATAGGATTTAAGTCCTTACTAAATATGCAATATATTTTACATACAAAGTGTCTACATACGAATGTCATTGTGCTTTTAAACATAGCCACATGTATTTATACATATTTATTATCAGAGCGTAATTACACAATTGTAGAGACTAAATATTTCTATGTTCATTGTGCTCATGAATCTGTATAGCCTGAAATTGCTCTTTTGTCTGAGCTTGGAAGTGAGCCAAGCATATTTTTCTCCGTACAATTTGACTTTAACTTACAACTTAACGTTTACTACAATAGTTATTTTTAGATTTACGATATATCGTTTTTTGTTTATTGTTACTATGTGATATTTAATTCAATTGTTTTATTTCTTTATTTATTTTAATGAATGAAAGCGATTTTTTTTGATATTTAGTTCCTGTTGTTTTGTATATTCTGTGTAGTTTGAAATAAATATGAGGATTCAGACTTTTTATTTTAAAATTCTTTAGTAAAAAAAAAAAAACATTTTAAAACATTTTAATTTATTTACTTCTGATTAACGCTGTGAAATTAATCCATTGATTGCACATTTAATTAAGTAATTCAAAATTCTAAACTAAATTTGAAAATATTACTTCTTAAAGAAAATTATAGACGGAATCTATCTTTACCTTTATTAAAATTTTGCTAAAATTCAATAACTTTACGGACCATTGATATTATCGCTCTCCAGATTTAAAATAGAACATTAACCTTGTATAAACAGAAAAAAATATTTTCAATAAATAAAAATAAATGTCTTCTTCTTCTTATTCTTATTATTCATCTACATATACACATATATTTACTTACTACGTAGAGATTTATTAATGTCAAGCAAAGAGCTTTCACGTCGAGTATCGTGTAACGTGCTCCAAAATACTGCAAGCTCTCAAAGAGACATTTTAAGAGAAACTTTTTGAGTCCATACATTAAAATGTTATAAATAATGCTATGGACGTTTTAAAAACATTTATTCTTGTTTTCGATAGACTTTGTTTATTCCGAATGATTAAAAATGACAGTTTTCTTTTATAGGAAAAATAAAAACAGATTAAAAATTACGTCGCTAATGAAGTCAGTTTCTGTAAAAGTAACAATAAAATTCCTAAAAAAGAATTCTCTTCGGTTTTGATGATAGCTTCGTTTTTGTTTCATAATTGACGTGACTAATTGACGTTAATAGTCTTACTCCAAAATATGCAGGACAACACTACATACGGAGCATTTTCAAGTATTACAACGAAACATGGCAAAGACGTCAATCATGAGGAGCGCTTGTTTCAATATTGTTTATAAGATTTGACGAGATAACAGTATAGAATATGTTAGAATTGACTATTAAACAAAAGCGAGGGAATCGATTGTTAAATCAATTCCTTGAAACACTAACGTATTTACTACCGATGATTTCTAAGGGGGTCATTAGAACGTTCTTAATTTGAGAAGGAAAAAATTCTTCCAACGTAGAGAATGAGGAAACAGTTGATAAGTTTTCTGTGAGCAGTCTATCAATCCGCGCAGAATATAATGTATATGTAAATGTTGATTGTGTTGCATAGAATAAATTAATCAACGTACTCACTGTAGAGCACAGAAATTAGAGCGACAGCACTCAATTACAATTATATCTGGAAAACACTAAGTGACATCTGACAGGCTAGAATAATGTAAGCATGTAATGACTTAGAATCTTGTTCCATACGAGTATGTCCATTCTTTTCATTCTCTTTTGGGACTGATGTTAAGATAGAAGTGTCTCGAAAATGTCTTTATATTTTAAGTCTTGGACTCTTTCTTTACTCCTTACAAGCAACTTTCTCGACTTATCAGTTTTAATAAATTTAATTTTGTTTTAATCAATACAGTCATAAAAAATATTTGATTTTGTTACAACAAATATTTCAATAAACATTTATGTATTCAATTAACATTAAAAAGTGGGATTGAAAATAACAGATTTGTACGAAAATTTCAGTCGACGGAGGGTTTTCCCGCAAAGCCTGTTGGTGGGATTTTGCTCGTCACTTGGATCGTCTGGACGCTGTATTATTCACAAGAATAAACAATTGCTCCGTCTCTGGGATGGCTTCCGTACTGCATCGCAAAGCCACCGCCAGCGTTTACCCACAAATCGGACATTTCTTCTGCAACCTTGAAGTAAGTACAAGTTCCTGTTCACCTTTTGAGAATCTAAGTATCAATCTAGGTAAATAGAAAAGATTACAATTTCTCAAAATGAAACACTGATTGTGGCTATAACTATAGGTTTACTTTGTATTTATATTTACAGGAACGTCGAGCGCTGGCTAGTCCAGACGGGGACAAAGACGCAGATCCTCTACTGGTTTCTCTGCTTCAAACAGGCTCCGATATGATGACTGATCTCAGACACATAAATCTTAAGCCCCAACACTGCTATAGAAGTCCTGAACCAATAAATTTATACCATAAAGTTGGACATGGTACGTCTCATCTGTACACTTTTTGAAAAGCTTATTTTTGAAAACAACAAAGTACTTGTTAGACAATGTAGAAAATTAAAATTCTTTATGAACGCCTACTTATGCAATGTTTTATGAAAATAAAACCAAAAATCATGAACTCATGAGTGATAAATCCACAATACAGAATGTGCCAAAAACCATGGTCACAATGTTTCCACTGCCTGCTGTTCAACTATTGTACTGTTATCTTTGGTTTCAATAACACCTTATGAAAGCCAAAAGCCAATTACCATTGATTATGATTGATAAACAGAGATCAAAAACACGCCATTAAAGTTTGACTTAAAGTAGTAATTAAATGGCATGTTTTAGGTCATGATCGAGGAAAAAATACTAATTACTAGTTCTTTCTATTATTAGTCGTTATTTTGTGTTTACGTTGAAGCATCTAAGCTGTGTACTCCAATTAGAATTTTGGATTTCTCCACAAAACCAGCTAAGAATCTGGAAGTGGGCTTGGTTGTTAAAATAATAAATAAATGGAATTGTTGTCCATTCCAGCTTTTTAAGGACCATTCAGAGAAAACAATTTGGTCCTATTCATTTAATTCTTAGGTCTATTGATTTTTTTAAGACTGGTGACTCAAGTTACGATACTCGATATACCTAATTATGATATATTAAACCCCGCGTTCTTGTTAGTGGCGCCAAAATTCATTAGTTTGGATTCTCCTGCACTTTTCTTAATATGACGAAACTATTAACAATAATGCCATAGCTCGTATATTTGTCTATAATAATACTTGTTTAGAAACAAACTCTTCATTCCATCTTAGAAAATAAACTGTGTATTTTACAAAAACCAGATGCGCTGTATGTACTTTATTAATAATGATTATTTTCGTTTTAAAGCTTTATGTTATTTTTATATGCTAAACTAAAAAATACCAAATCATTTAAGTACAGTTTTTGTAGGATATTTTTAGTTTGAGTTGTGTGCTAAAGTAATGAAATATTCATCTGCAATGTTATTTAAACTATTTATTACTTTCATCATCATCGTCAGCCTATCGGAGCCCACTACTGAGCAAAGGCCTTTTCCCTCATGGAGAAGTTTAGAACCTTAATCACCACGCTTGCTTAAGACGGGTTGGCGGTTTCAATTTTATAAATTGAAATTATAAGACCAGGTTTCCTCGCGAACTTCACCATCCGTCAGTGGTGTCTCAATACTCTTAGAAAGTACATATGACTCGAAAAATATCACATTGATACTTGCCAGGTTTCGAACCCGCGCACTCACGTATGAGAGGCGGGCCTTTAACCTCCAGGCCACCACGACTTATTCTTATTACTACTTTACACTTCCTTTATTTATTTATTTTGATATAGAAGTAGAAAACTTTTGAATAGTAGGAAATAATAATTATTTTTTCTTTCCGCAGGAACTTTAGATATGTACGTGCTTAATCCGTCCAAGGACTCCAAATATGTGCGAGAGTTTCTTAAAAAATGGCATAATAGTGAACAAAAGTTATTTGAAAGTGCAAAAATATCAGGACAGTTCAATTTTCCAATTCCAAATTTAGTGTCGATATGTGCCCTTCTGGTATGGCGACCTGCAAATCCAGACGATACAATTACGAGGATAATGTTTCCAGGCTCAACGCCCCAACATAAAATATTTGAAGGTCTTGAAAAGTTAAAACACTTAGAATTTTTGCAATATCCTACATACACAGGAAGACAGATGACTGCTACGGCTCCACTGCCGGCAACAACAACAACGGTTCCAAAATCCACCAAAACAGTTTTAAGTAAAGGCCAGAAAGAAAAAAGTATAATCACAGAAAAGAAAGAAGATAAAATTATGGAATCAGACACCTCACACAAGTTTATTAAAGATGAAACAGATTCAAAAAATATTATTGACAATAAACTTTTGAATGAATTAGTAGACGGAGAAGAAAAGAAAATAGAATCCGTTCTAAATGAAGCCATTACTGCTAGAGTTGATACAAAGATAGACGATAAAATTAACCAATTTGAAAATAATGTAATAGATAGTATGTCGAAAAAAAAAGAGGCAAAGAAAAAAATTATTGACAAAAAGATTAAGCGGACTGAAAAGTCAGATGACGGAAAAGATACTGCATTTAAACAGAGTGAAGTTAAACGATCTGAAAGCGATAAAATAAAATTCGATTATAAAAAGAAACATGAAAGAACGAAACCTGATATTACAGCTTCAGTACCAAAGAGTAAAGTGAGTCAAAGAATACTCCAGAAAACAGTAGAGAAGAAAAGTATCCCGGAGAAAAAAAGTTTGGCAGATGAAAAGAAATCACCTCCAACGACACCAAAAAAAATTTCAGATACAAGGGCAACAACAATGGTAAAAGATAAAATTAAAGGAAAAATAAGAAAATTAAGCCCAGGAAGTACTCCTGCTAAAAGCACAAAAGAAGCGAACAACAGGCGTGTAGCAGAATCAAAGTACAAACAAGCTTCTCCGAAAAGAGAACCAACGACAAAGGTACCTGATAAGAAAGAACCAAAACCTAAGCGTGAACCAATTTCTCGTAGACCTAGACCGCTTGGATCTCCAATTAAAGGTCTAAAAGCAGCAAAAAGTCCTACAAAAACTCTAAAATCAGTAAAATCTGAATCATCAAAAATAAAAGGCCTACAAAGAGTTAATTATGAGGATATATTAAAAGATGCTAAAAAATCTGATGAAGATACTTCACTTGATGATATTAAACAGCAAGAATTGGATGATAGAGAAGAACAAGAAATTGTAAGAGAGATCGAGGCAGTATTTAATAGAGATAGTGAAGCCGAAGAAAAAATTGAATACGTTGGACGATCTGATATTGAAAAAATAACATGTATATTAGATGACACTAAAACTGAAACAACTGTTGATGGAGAATTTGAAGAAGAATATCTTATCATTGAAAAAGAAGAAGTTGATCAATATACTGAAGAATCTATAGCAGACCGCGAAAGTAGTCATGAGAAAGAAGATGAATTACAGAAACATAAAAAAGATAAGGAAGAATCTGAGAAGGATAAAGTAGGTTCTATAAATTTAAGTCTGAAAGATAAGAAAATTGAAGAATTAATGAAACCAAAAATTATATCAGAAAAAGAGACCAAAGAATTAGAATCTAAAGAACATTCAGTGAGTTTAGAAGAGAAACAAGATATAAGTAGTGAAAAGAAGACTGATAGTAAAAGTGGAATCACGAAGCCAAAAGATTCAATGGATAATATTGTTCACGAATCTCATCCAGATGAAAAAGTTTCTACAACTATTGAGTCCGGTGCTACCACCGCACCTACTTTACCTGAGGATGAACGAATTACTTTAGACGAAATAAAAGAACAAGTAGAAGAAAAATATATTAAGGAAGAAACAAAGGAAGTATTTCCTCCTCAAACTCTTGTAGATTTTCATCAACCATTTGAAAAAAGTAAGAAAGTCGTTACTCAGCCTGTGGCTATTAGAGATATTGTAAAAACACCAGATGAAGTTGCGGATTTACCTTTACACGAAGAAGTCGATTACCGCACATACGAAGAGAAGAAAACTCCAATAGATGAGGAATACAAACGAAAGTCAGATCTTTTAATCGACCATGAAATTCCTAGGGATTTAGCTCTCCGAGATAAACACACAATTGAAATTTCTAAGGATAAAAAAGCCATCTTGGATGATGTTATAATCAAAACTGTTCAACGTCCTTCACATGCTGAACTAGTCACTGTAACTCCAGGCTCAGCGCCAGAATCACCTATTTACCAAGATAAAATAAATAAGACTATTTTAGCAGGAAAGGAAGAACTAGCACCAGTTAAAGAATACGATGTACAAGAGTATCCTTATAGTCAATATACTGAAAAGTTAAGGGAAACCCATATAACAACTGTTCACTCTCCCATAAAGGATGAAATTCTCGTCATCGAGGAAATTTCTACAATGCCTGAAAAGATTCCATCTATTCCAGAAGATGTTGAAAAAGAAATAGAGGAGGCTAGTAAATTAGAAAAAATTGAAAAACCTATACTTAGTCCAAAAGATGTTGAAAAAATTGTGGCTGATGTAGCTGAAGTCCTAAAATCAGATAAAAGTCTTGATGAACTTATAGCAGAAAAATCTCCTATGCTTAGAAAATCACCAGAACTATTTTCTACCTTACATATAGAAAGTGAATCCATCGAGGCCACTAAAAAGTTTATTTTTACTGAAAGAGACCACACAGATATTGGTAAACATAAGAAAGAAGGAAGTCCTTTAAGGTCTACGACTTCTGAAGATGTAAGTGATGCTACTGATAAAACTATTCTTAGTGACGGAAAAAGAATTAAAAGAGAAATCACCGACAGCAAAGATATTTTAATCCAGAAAGACATTGATGAAAAATTTACAACTGAAGTAAATGGAATTCATACTAAATTGACAGCATATGAGCAAGATGTTAGCACTGATAGTTTAGATCAGATAGACATTTTAGAGCCAATGAAATCTTTGCCAAAAGATGACATTGAGTCTGAGAGAAGGTTAAGTGGGACTTTGGAAACCGCTAAAACTTTAGAAAGGCTTGAAGAAAAAATAACGGATCTAAAAAAGAAAGGAGAGTTATCATTAAGTGACAAATCACAACAAATGTTAAGTGAAACTGATATAAGAACAACTCAACAAAAACAAACTGAAGACGAGCCATCAACAACACAATCTTCAGTTGAGACCCATGATGCAAAAAAAGTTACCACCATCGAAACAGCTGCTACTGAAGTGGACGCATCTCTCAGTCAAGTTCTTGAAAAGGAATTTGTTGCTGAAGAAAGAAAAGTAGAAGATAAAATTAAAATAGTTGAACAAAAGGACCGAGATAAAAAACAAGTTACGACGGATACTGGTAAACTAAAAGAAAAATCCAGTCCAGATATAATAAAAAGTATCAAAGATGTTGCAGTTCCTATTTCTGACAAACTTGATGAAAAGCAAGTAGGTTTAGAAAAACATAAGAAGTCTCCAAAAGCCGATGAGAAAAGTCGTAAAATTGAAGAAGATGATCAAAAAATTTCAAAAATCGATGAGAAGAAAAAAGAAAGCAAATCGATGATAAGTAGTTTTATGAATAAATTTGATGAAAAAATAAGTAAAGCGAAAGGATTATTTACAAAAAAATCTGAAAAATCTGTAGAACAAGACGACGGTGACAAACAAACTGAAAACAAAATAAAATCTGATATTCTCCCTGCTGCTAAACCTTCAACAAAACTTGAGGATAAGATTGAGGACTCTTCGATTCCACGAGGATTTGAAATTTATGAAAATTATATGCAAGAACTACTTGCATTTGATGAAGATTTTCAATCGATTCTGAAAAACTACACAATCTTCAGTGAACCTGAAGAAAATGTTATAGTAAAAACGGAAAAAATTATACTGAAACAAATAGCTGTAACCAGAACAACAGTTACAAAAACGGTAAAGACAAAATACGCTGATATATATGGTCATTTCCGAAAAGTTCAAACTTTAACAATTATATCGGTAACTGATGTCTACCTTGATGGCACATCAACCACAACACTGGATGGAAATACAACTTTTGCAGATATTGAAGATGAGGATAGTATATTAAAAGAATTTGATACTAAGGAAGATACAAGTATTGTTGAAAGAAATGAAGAAAAATATACCAAATATGAAATAAACACGATAATACAGAAAATAAATACGATAACAATTAAAGAAGTCTATTTAAACCCGAGAGATAATACGAGAAAACTGAAAAAAACTGTAAAGACTAAAACTGAAATAATTTTAAGTAACAATGAAATTGAAAATATAAAAACAATGAAAATCTTTTTATATGATTACAATAAAGCTAGTAACAAGGAGTTAAACGAAAAAGTAATAACAATATTTATAACATCTACAAAAACCATAAATTTGAATAAGACATTAATTAATATAAAACAGATCCGAACGCAATTGAAAAGTGAAATATTAAGAGACGTAAGGGCTATGAAGGGGGATATTAAGAGTGACCAAACTTTAACTTCCATAAAATCCCATGAATTATTAGAAAAAGATCACAAAGACGAAAAATATTCTGAAATCGGAAGAGAAAAAGAAAAACTAGAAAGTATAGAGTCACACAAAAAATCCAAGCAAATAACTGAAAAAGATAAACCCTTGGGCCCAAAAGATCAAACAGAAGAAGTTCCCGTCACACCAGCTTTGGCCAAAGCACCATCTCCCACAAAAGATGTTGTTACACAAGAAAAGGAAGGTGAAAAACCTGCACAGCCGGAGCCGACACCCGTCGACAAAGTTGAACCCGAGCCAGAGAAACCTTCTAGTCCTAAGGATAAAGCAAAGGATTTGCCTGAAAAGACTGTCACTGAAAAGGAGCCTTCGCCTATCATGGAAATCAAAGACATCAAGAAGGAAACGCTTGTTAGCGAAAAGACCCCATCTCCCATCGAGAAACTTGAACCCGATGCATTAAAACCTTTAAGCCCTAAGGACGAAAAGGAAATTTCAGAAAAGAAACCAATTACAGACAAGGTCCCCTCTCCGACTGAGGACCTTAAGGACAAGGTAGAAGAGGTCACACCTAAGGAGAAAGTAAAAACACCAACAGAAAAGGAAACTGTTGAAAAAGAAAAACCTTCGAGCCCGAAAGAACAAGAAAAAGAGGTTCCCGTCAAACCATTTTTGGACAAAGCACCATCGCCCACAAAAGATGTGACAAAGGAAAAGGAAGGTGAAAAACCTGCACAGCCGGAGCCGACACCCGTCGACAAAGTTGAACCCGAGCCAGAGAAACCTTCTAGTCCTAAGGATAAAGCAAAGGATTTGCCTGAAAAGACTGTCACTGAAAAGGAGCCTTCGCCTATCATGGAAATCAAAGACATCAAGAAGGAAACGCTTGTTAGCGAAAAGACCCCATCTTCCATCGAGAAACTTGAACCCGATGCATTAAAACCTTTAAGCCCTAAGGACGAAAAGGAAATTTCAGAAAAGAAACCAATTACAGACAAGGTGCCCTCTCCGACTGAGGACCTTAAGGACAAGGTAGAAGAGGTCACACCTGAGGAGAAAGTAAAATCACCAACAGAAAAGGAAACTGTTGAAAACGAGAAACCTTCGAGCCCGAAAGAACAAGAAAAAGCGGTTCCCGTCAAACCATCTGTGGATAAAGCACCATCGCCCACAAAAGATGTGACAAAGGAAAAAGAAGATGAAAAACCTGCACAGCCGGAGCCGACACCCGTCGACAAAGTTGAACCCGAGCCAGAGAAACCTTCTAGTCCTAAGGATAAAGCAAAGGAATTGCCAGAAACGACTGTCACTGAAAAGGAGCCTTCGCCTATCGCGGAAATCAAAGAAATCAAGAAGGAAACGCTTGTTAGCGAAAAGACCCCATCTCCCATCGAGAAACTTGAACCCGATGCATTAAAACCTTTAAGCCCTAAGGACGAAAAGGAAATTTCAGAAAAGAAACCAATTACAGACAAGGTGCCCTCTCCGACTGAGGACCTTAAGGACAAGGTAGAAGAAGTCACACCTGAGGAGAAAGTAAAAACACCAACGGAAAAGGAAACTGTTGAAAAAGAGAAACCTTCGAGCCCGAAAGAACAAGAAAAAGAGGTTCCCGTCAAACCATCTCTGGATAAAGCACCATCGCCCACAAAAGATGTGACAAAGGAAAAAGAAGGTGAAAAACCTGCACAGCCGGAGCCGACACCCGTCGACAAAGTTGAACCCGAGCCAGAGAAACCTTCTAGTCCTAAGGATAAAGCAAAGGAATTGCCAGAAACGACTGTCACTGAAAAGGAGCCTTCGCCTATCGCGGAAATCAAAGAAATCAAGAAGGAAACGCTTGTTAGCGAAAAGACCCCATCTCCCATCGAGAAACTTGAACCCGATGCATTAAAACCTTTAAGCCCTAAGGACGAAAAGGAAATTTCAGAAAAGAAACCAATTACAGAAAAGGTGCCCTCTCCGACTGAGGACCTTAAGGACAAGGTAGAAGAGGTCACACCTGAGGAGAAAGTAAAATCACCAACAGAAAAGGAAACTGTTGAAAAAGAGAAACCTTCGAGCCCGAAAGAACAAGAAAAAGAGGTTCCCGTCAAACCATCTGTGGATAAAGCACCATCGCCCACAAAAGATGTGACAAAGGGAAAAGAAGATGAAAAACCTGCACAGCCGGAGCCGACACCCGTCGACAAAGTTGAACCCGAGCCAGAGAAACCTTCTAGTCCTAAGGATAAAGCAAAGGAATTGCCAGAAACGACTGTCACTGAAAAGGAGCCTTCGCCTATCGCGGAAATCAAAGAAATCAAGAAGGAAACGCTTGTAAGCGAAAAGACCCCATCTCCCATCGAGAAACTTGAACCCGATGCATTAAAACCTTTAAGCCCTAAGGACGAAAAGGAAATTTCAGAAAAGAAACCAATTACAGACAAGGTGCCCTCTCCGACTGAGGACCTTAAGGACAAGGTAGAAGAGGTCACACCTGAGGAGAAAGTAAAATCACCAACAGGAAAGGAAACTGTTGAAAAAGAGAAACCTTCGAGCCCGAAAGAACAAGAAAAAGAGGTTCCCGTCAAACCATCTGTGGATAAAGCACCATCGCCCACAAAAGATGTGACAAAGGAAAAAGAAGATGAAAAACCTGCACAGCCGGAGCCGACACCCGTCGACAAAGTTGAACCCGAGCCAGAGAAACCTTCTAGTCCTAAGGATAAAGCAAAGGAATTGCCAGAAACGACTGTCACTGAAAAGGAGCCTTCGCCTATCGCGGAAATCAAAGAAATCAAGAAGGAAACGCTTGTTAGCGAAAAGACCCCATCTCCCATCGAGAAACTTGAACCCGATGCATTAAAACCTTTAAGCCCTAAGGACGAAAAGGAAATTTCAGAAAAGAAACCAATTACAGAAAAGGTGCCCTCTCCGACTGAGGACCTTAAGGACAAGGTAGAAGAGGTCACACCTGAGGAGAAAGTAAAATCACCAACAGAAAAGGAAACTGTTGAAAAAGAGAAACCTTCGAGCCCGAAAGAACAAGAAAAAGAGGTTCCCGTCAAACCATCTGTGGATAAAGCACCATCGCCCACAAAAGATGTGACAAAGGGAAAAGAAGATGAAAAACCTGCACAGCCGGAGCCGACACCCGTCGACAAAGTTGAACCCGAGCCAGAAAAACCTTCTAGTCCTAAGGATAAAGCAAAGGAATTGCCAGAAACGACTGTCACTGAAAAGGAGCCTTCGCCTATCGCGGAAATCAAAGAAATCAAGAAGGAAACGCTTGTAAGCGAAAAGACCCCATCTCCCATCGAGAAACTTGAACCCGATGCATTAAAACCTTTAAGCCCTAAGGACGAAAAGGAAATTTCAGAAAAGAAACCAATTACAGACAAGGTGCCCTCTCCGACTGAGGACCTTAAGGACAAGGTAGAAGAGGTCACACCTGAGGAGAAAGTAAAATCACCAACAGAAAAGGAAACTGTTGAAAAAGAGAAACCTTCGAGCCCGAAAGAACAAGAAAAAGAGGTTCCCGTCAAACCATCTATGGATAAAGCACCATCGCCCACAAAAGATGTGACAAAGGAAAAAGAAGGTGAAAAACCTGCACAGCCGGAGCCGACACCCGTCGACAAAGTTGAACCCGAGCCAGAGAAACCTTCTAGTCCTAAGGATAAAGCAAAGGAATTGCCAGAAACGACTGTCACTAAAAAGGAGCCTTCGCCTATCGAGGAAATCAAAGAAATCAAGAAGGAAACGCTTGTTAGCGAAAAGACCCCATCTCCCATCGAGAAACTTGAACCCGATGCATTAAAACCTTTAAGCCCTAAGGACGAAAAGGAAATTTCAGAAAAGAAACCAATTACAGACAAGGTGCCCTCTCCGACTGAGGACCTTAAGGACAAGGTAGAAGAGGTCACACCTGAGGAGAAAGTAAAATCACCAACAGAAAAGGAAACTGTTGAAAAAGAGAAACCTTCGAGCCCGAAAGAACAAGAAAAAGAGGTTCCCGTCAAACCATCTATGGACAAAGCACCATCGCCCACAAAAGATGTTGTTACACAAGAAAAGGAAGGTGAAAAACCTGCACAGCCGGAGCCGACACCCGTCGACAAAGTTGAACCCGAGCCAGAGAAACCTTCTAGTCCTAAGGATAAAGCAAAGGAATTGCCAGAAACGACTGTCACTGAAAAGGAGCCTTCGCCTATCGCGGAAATCAAAGAAATCAAGAAGGAAACGCTTGTTAGCGAAAAGACCCCATCTCCCATCGAGAAACTTGAACCCGATGCATTAAAACCTTTAAGCCCTAAGGACGAAAAGGAAATTTCAGAAAAGAAACCAATTACAGACAAGGTGCCCTCTCCGACTGAGGACCTTAAGGACAAGGTAGAAGAAGTCACACCTGAGGAGAAAGTAAAAACACCAACGGAAAAGGAAACTGTTGAAAAAGAGAAACCTTCGAGCCCGAAAGAACAAGAAAAGGAGGTTCCCGTCAAACCATCTGTGGATAAAGCACCAACGCCCACAAAAGATGTTGTTACACAAGAAAAGGAAGGTGAAAAACCTGCACAGCCGGAGCCGACACCCGTCGACAAAGTTGAACCCGAGCCAGAGAAACCTTCTAGTCCTAAGGATAAAGCAAAGGATTTGCCTGAAAAGACTGTCACTGAAAAGGAGCCTTCGCCTATCATGGAAATCAAAGACATCAAGAAGGAAACGCTTGTTAGCGAAAAGACCCCATCTCCCATCGAGAAACTTGAACACGATGCATTAAAACCTTTAAGCCCTAAGGACGAAAAGGAAATTTCAGAAAAGAAACCAATTACAGACAAGGTGCCCTCTCCGACTGAGGACCTTAAGGACAAGGTAGAAGAGGTCACACCTGAGGAGAAAGTAAAATCACCAACAGAAAAGGAAACTGTTGAAAAAGAAAAACCTTCGAGCCCGAAAGAACAAGAAAAAGAGGTTCCCGTCAAACCATCTGTGGATAAAGCATCATCGCCCACAAAAGATGTGACAAAGGAAAAAGAAGGTGAAAAACCTGCACAGCCGGAGCCGACACCCGTCGACAAAGTTGAACCCGAGCCAGAGAAACCTTCTAGTCCTAAGGATAAAGTAAAAGAATTGCCAGAAAAGACTGTCACTGAAAAGGAGCCTTCGCCTATCGCGGAAATCAAAGAAATCAAGAAGGAAACGCTAGTTAGCGAAAAGACCCCATCTCCCATCGAGAAACTTGAACCCGATGCATTAAAACCTTTAAGCCCTAAGGACGAAAAGGAAATTTCAGAAAAGAAACCAATTACAGACAAGGTGCCCTCTCCGACTGAGGACCTTAAGGACAAGGTAGAAGAGGTCACACCTGAGGAGAAAGTAAAATCACCAACAGAAAAGGAAACTGTTGAAAAAGAGAAACCTTCGAGCCCGAAAGAACAAGAAAAAGAGGTTCCCGTCAAACCATCTCTGGATAAAGCACCATCGCCCACAAAAGATGTGACAAAGGAAAAAGAAGGTGAAAAACCTGCACAGCCGGAGCCGACACCCGTCGACAAAGTTGAACCCGAGCCAGAGAAACCTTCTAGTCCTAAGGATAAAGCAAAGGAATTGCCAGAAACGACTGTCACTAAAAAGGAGCCTTCGCCTATCGAGGAAATCAAAGAAATCAAGAAGGAAACGCTTGTTAGCGAAAAGACCCCATCTCCCATCGAGAAACTTGAACCCGATGCATTAAAACCTTTAAGCCCTAAGGACGAAAAGGAAATTTCAGAAAAGAAACCAATTACAGACAAGGTGCCCTCTCCGACTGAGGACCTTAAGGACAAGGTAGAAGAGGTCACACCTGAGGAGAAAGTAAAATCACCAACAGAAAAGGAAACTGTTGAAAAAGAGAAACCTTCGAGCCCGAAAGAACAAGAAAAAGAGGTTCCCGTCAAACCATCTATGGACAAAGCACCATCGCCCACAAAAGATGTTGTTACACAAGAAAAGGAAGGTGAAAAACCTGCACAGCCGGAGCCGACACCCGTCGACAAAGTTGAACCCGAGCCAGAGAAACCTTCTAGTCCTAAGGATAAAGCAAAGGAATTGCCAGAAACGACTGTCACTGAAAAGGAGCCTTCGCCTATCGCGGAAATCAAAGAAATCAAGAAGGAAACGCTTGTTAGCGAAAAGACCCCATCTCCCATCGAGAAACTTGAACCCGATGCATTAAAACCTTTAAGCCCTAAGGACGAAAAGGAAATTTCAGAAAAGAAACCAATTACAGACAAGGTGCCCTCTCCGACTGAGGACCTTAAGGACAAGGTAGAAGAGGTTACACCTGAGAGGAAAGTAAAATCACCAACAGAAAAGGAAACTGTTGAAAAAGAGAAACCTTCGAGCCCGAAAGAACAAGAAAAAGAGGTTCCCGTCAAACCATCTTTGGACAAAGCACCATCGCCCACAAAAGATGTTGTTACACAAGAAAAGGAAGGTGAAAAACCTGCACAGCCGGAGCCGACACCCGTCGACAAAGTTGAACCCGAGCCAGAGAAACCTTCTAGTATTAAGGATAAAGCAAAGGATTTGCCTGAAAAGACTGTCACTGAAAAGGAGCCTTCGCCTATCATGGAAATCAAAGACATCAAGAAGGAAACGCTTGTTAGCGAAAAGACCCCATCTCCCATCGAGAAACTTGAACAAGATGCATTAAAACCTTTAAGCCCTAAGGACGAAAAGGAAATTTCAGAAAAGAAACCAATTACAGACAAGGTGCCCTCTCCGACTGCGGAACTTAAGGACAAGGTAGAAGAGGTCACACCTGAGGAGAAAGTAAAATCACCAACAGAAAAGGAAACTGTTGAAAAAGAGAAACCTTCGAGCCCGAAAGAACAAGAAAAAGAGGTTCCCGTCAAACCATCTTTGGACAAAGCACCATCGCCCACAAAAGATGTTGTTACACAAGAAAAGGAAGGTGAAAAACCTGAACAGCCGGAGCCCACACCCGTCGACAAAGTTGAACCCGAGCCAGAGAAACCTTCTAGTCCTAAGGATAAAGCAAAGGATTTGCCTGAAAAGACTGTCACTGAAAAGGAGCCTTCGCCTATCATGGAAATCAAAGACATCAAGAAGGAAACGCTTGTTAGCGAAAAGACCCCATCTCCCATCGAGAAACTTGAACCCGATGCATTAAAACCTTTAAGCCCTAAGGACGAAAAGGAAATTTCAGAAAAGAAACCAATTACAGACAAGGTGCCCTCTCCGACTGAGGACCTTAAGGACAAGGTAGAAGAGGTTACACCTGAGGAGAAAGTAAAATCACCAACAGAAAAGGAAACTGTTGAAAAAGAGAAACCTTCGAGCCCGAAAGAACAAGAAAAAGAGGTTCCCGTCAAACCATCTTTGGACAAAGCACCATCGCCCACAAAAGATGTTGTTACACAAGAAAAGGAAGGTGAAAAACCTGCACAGCCGGAGCCGACACCCGTCGACAAAGTTGAACCCGAGCCAGAGAAACCTTCTAGTCCTAAGGATAAAGCAAAGGATTTGCCTGAAAAGACTGTCACTGAAAAGGAGCCTTCGCCTATCATGGAAATCAAAGACATCAAGAAGGAAACGCTTGTTAGCGAAAAGACCCCATCTCCCATCGAGAAACTTGAACACGATGCATTAAAACCTTTAAGCCCTAAGGACGAAAAGGAAATTTCAGAAAAGAAACCAATTACAGACAAGGTGCCCTCTCCGACTGCGGAACTTAAGGACAAGGTAGAAGAGGTCACACCTGAGGAGAAAGTAAAATCACCAACAGAAAAGGAAACTGTTGAAAAAGAGAAACCTTCGAGCCCGAAAGAACAAGAAAAAGAGGTTCCCGTCAAACCATCTTTGGACAAAGCACCATCGCCCACAAAAGATGTGTTACACAAGAAAAGGAAGGTGAAAAACCTGAACAGCCGGAGCCCACACCCGTCGACAAAGTTGAACCCGAGCCAGAGAAACCTTCTAGTCCTAAGGATAAAGCAAAGGATTTGCCTGAAAAGACTGTCACTGAAAAGGAGCCTTCGCCTATCATGGAAATCAAAGACATCAAGAAGGAAACGCTTGTTAGCGAAAAGACCCCATCTCCCATCGAGAAACTTGAACCCGATGCATTAAAACCTTTAAGCCCTAAGGACGAAAAGGAAATTTCAGAAAAGAAACCAATTACAGACAAGGTCCCCTCTCCGACTGAGGACCTTAAGGACAAGGTAGAAGAGGTCACACCTAAGGAGAAAGTAAAAACACCAACAGAAAAGGAAACTGTTGAAAAAGAGAAACCTTCGAGCCCGAAAGAACAAGAAAAAGAGGTTCCCGTCAAACCATCTTTGGACAAAGCACCATCGCCCACAAAAGATGTTGTTACACAAGAAAAGGAAGGTGAAAAACCTGAACAGCCGGAGCCCACACCCGTCGACAAAGTTGAACCCGAGCCAGAGAAACCTTCTAGTCCTAAGGATAAAGCAAAGGATTTGCCTGAAAAGACTGTCACTGAAAAGGAGCCTTCACCTATCATGGAAATCAAAGAAATCAAGAAGGAAACGTTAGTTAGCGAAAAGACCCCATCTCCCATCGAGAAACTTGAACCCGATGCATTAAAACCTTTAAGCCCTAAGGACGAAAAGGAAATTTCAGAAAAGAAACCAATTACAGACAAGGTGCCCTCTCCGACTGAGGACCTTAAGGACAAGGTAGAAGAGGTCACACCTGAGGAGAAAGTAAAAACACCAACAGAAAAGGAAACTGTTGAAAAAGAGAAACCTTCGAGCCCGAAAGAACAAGAAAAAGAGGTTCCCGTCAAACCATCTTTGGACAAAGCACCATCGCCCACAAAAGATGTTGTTACACAAGAAAAGGAAGGTGAAAAACCTGAACAGCCGGAGCCCACACCCGTCGACAAAGTTGAACCCGAGCCAGAGAAACCTTCTAGTCCTAAGGGTAAAGCAAAGGATTTGCCTGAAAAGACTGTCACTGAAAAGGAGCCTTCACCTATCATGGAAATCAAAGAAATCAAGAAGGAAACGCTAGTTAGCGAAAAGACCCCATCTCCCATCGAGAAACTTGAACCCGATGCATTAAAACCTTTAAGCCCTAAGGACGAAAAGGAAATTTCGGAAAAGAAAGCAATTACAGACAAGGTGCCCTCTCCGACTGAGGACCTTAAGGACAAGGTAGAAGAGGTCACACCTGAGGAGAAAGTAAAAACACCAACAGAAAAGGAAACTGTTGAAAAAATGAAACCTTCGAGCCCGAAAGAACAAGAAAAAGAGGTTCCCGTCAAACCATCTCTGGATAAAGCACCATCGCCCACAAAAGATGTGACAAAGGAAAAGGAAGGTGAAAAACCTGCACAGCCGGAGCCGACACCCGTCGACAAAGTTGAACCCGAGCCAGAGAAACCTTCTAGTCCTAAGGATAAAGCAAAGGATTTGCCTGAAAAGACTGTCACTGAAAAGGAGCCTTCGCCTATCATGGAAATCAAAGACATCAAGAAGGAAACGCTTGTTAGCGAAAAGACCCCATCTCCCATCGAGAAACTTGAACCCGATGCATTAAAACCTTTAAGCCCTAAGGACGAAAAGGAAATTTCAGAAAAGAAACCAATTACAGACAAGGTCCCCTCTCCGACTGAGGACCTTAAGGACAAGGTAGAAGAGGTCACACCTAAGGAGAAAGTAAAAACACCAACAGAAAAGGAAACTGTTGAAAAAGAGAAACCTTCGAGCCCGAAAGAACAAGAAAAAGAGGTTCCCGTCAAACCATCTTTGGACAAAGCACCATCGTCCACAAAAGATGTTGTTACACAAGAAAAGGAAGGTGAAAAACCTGAACAGCCGGAGCCCACACCCGTCGACAAAGTTGAACCCGAGCCAGAGAAACCTTCTAGTCCTAAGGATAAAGCAAAGGATTTGCCTGAAAAGACTGTCACTGAAAAGGAGCCTTCACCTATCATGGAAATCAAAGAAATCAAGAAGGAAACGTTAGTTAGCGAAAAGACCCCATCTCCCATCGAGAAACTTGAACCCGATGCATTAAAACCTTTAAGCCCTAAGGACGAAAAGGAAATTTCAGAAAAGAAACCAATTACAGACAAGGTGCCCTCTCCGACTGAGGACCTTAAGGACAAGGTAGAAGAGGTCACACCTGAGGAGAAAGTAAAAACACCAACAGAAAAGGAAACTGTTGAAAAAGAGAAACCTTCGAGCCCGAAAGAACAAGAAAAAGAGGTTCCCGTCAAACCATCTTTGGACAAAGCACCATCGCCCACAAAAGATGTTGTTACACAAGAAAAGGAAGGTGAAAAACCTGAACAGCCGGAGCCCACACCCGTCGACAAAGTTGAACCCGAGCCAGAGAAACCTTCTAGTCCTAAGGGTAAAGCAAAGGATTTGCCTGAAAAGACTGTCACTGAAAAGGAGCCTTCACCTATCATGGAAATCAAAGAAATCAAGAAGGAAACGCTAGTTAGCGAAAAGACCCCATCTCCCATCGAGAAACTTGAACCCGATGCATTAAAACCTTTAAGCCCTAAGGACGAAAAGGAAATTTCGGAAAAGAAAGCAATTACAGACAAGGTGCCCTCTCCGACTGAGGACCTTAAGGACAAGGTAGAAGAGGTCACACCTGAGGAGAAAGTAAAAACACCAACAGAAAAGGAAACTGTTGAAAAAATGAAACCTTCGAGCCCGAAAGAACAAGAAAAAGAGGTTCCCGTCAAACCATCTTTGGACAAAGCACCATCGCCCACAAAAGATGTGACAAAGGAAAAGGAAGGTGAAAAACCTGCACAGCCGGAGCCGACACCCGTCGACAAAGTTGAACCCGAGCCAGAGAAACCTTCTAGTCCTAAGGATAAAGCAAAGGATTTGCCTGAAAAGACTGTCACTGAAAAGGAGCCTTCGCCTATCATGGAAATCAAAGACATCAAGAAGGAAACGCTTGTTAGCGAAAAGACCCCATCTCCCATCGAGAAACTTGAACCCGATGCATTAAAACCTTTAAGCCCTAAGGACGAAAAGGAAATTTCAGAAAAGAAACCAATTACAGACAAGGTCCCCTCTCCGACTGAGGACCTTAAGGACAAGGTAGAAGAGGTCACACCTAAGGAGAAAGTAAAAACACCAACAGAAAAGGAAACTGTTGAAAAAGAGAAACCTTCGAGCCCGAAAGAACAAGAAAAAGAGGTTCCCGTCAAACCATCTTTGGACAAATCACCATCGCCCACAAAAGATGTTGTTACACAAGAAAAGGAAGGTGAAAAACCTGAACAGCCGGAGCCCACACCCGTCGACAAAGTTGAACCCGAGCCAGAGAAACCTTCTAGTCCTAAGGATAAAGCAAAGGATTTGCCTGAAAAGACTGTCACTGAAAAGGAGCCTTCGCCTATCATGGAAATCAAAGACATCAAGAAGGAAACGCTTGTTAGCGAAAAGACCCCATCTCCCATCGAGAAACTTGAACCCGATGCATTAAAACCTTTAAGCCCTAAGGACGAAAAGGAAATTTCAGAAAAGAAACCAATTACAGACAAGGTGCCCTCTCCGACTGAGGACCTTAAGGACAAGGTAGAAGAGGTCACACCTGAGGAGAAAGTAAAATCACCAACAGAAAAGGAAACTGTTGAAAAAGAGAAACCTTCGAGCCCGAAAGAACAAGAAAAAGAGGTTCCCGTCAAACCATCTATGGACAAAGCACCATCGCCCACAAAAGATGTTGTTACACAAGAAAAGGAAGGTGAAAAACCTGCACAGCCGGAGCCGACACCCGTCGACAAAGTTGAACCCGAGCCAGAGAAACCTTCTAGTCCTAAGGATAAAGCAAAGGAATTGCCAGAAACGACTGTCACTGAAAAGGAGCCTTCGCCTATCGCGGAAATCAAAGAAATCAAGAAGGAAACGCTTGTTAGCGAAAAGACCCCATCTCCCATCGAGAAACTTGAACCCGATGCATTAAAACCTTTAAGCCCTAAGGACGAAAAGGAAATTTCAGAAAAGAAACCAATTACAGACAAGGTGCCCTCTCCGACTGAGGACCTTAAGGACAAGGTAGAAGAGGTCACACCTGAGGAGAAAGTAAAATCACCAACAGAAAAGGAAACTGTTGAAAAAGAGAAACCTTCGAGCCCGAAAGAACAAGAAAAAGAGGTTCCCGTCAAACCATCTTTGGACAAAGCACCATCGCCCACAAAAGATGTTGTTACACAAGAAAAGGAAGGTGAAAAACCTGCACAGCCGGAGCCGACACCCGTCGACAAAGTTGAACCCGAGCCAGAGAAACCTTCTAGTCCTAAGGATAAAGCAAAGGATTGCCTGAAAAGACTGTCACTGAAAAGGAGCCTTCGCCTATCATGGAAATCAAAGACATCAAGAAGGAAACGCTTGTTAGCGAAAAGACCCCATCTCCCATCGAGAAACTTGAACCCGATGCATTAAAACCTTTAAGCCCTAAGGACGAAAAGGAAATTTCAGAAAAGAAACCAATTACAGACAAGGTGCCCTCTCCGACTGCGGAACTTAAGGACAAGGTAGAAGAGGTCACACCTGAGGAGAAAGTAAAATCACCAACAGAAAAGGAAACTGTTGAAAAAGAGAAACCTTCGAGCCCGAAAGAACAAGAAAAAGAGGTTCCCGTCAAACCATCTATGGACAAAGCACCATCGCCCACAAAAGATGTTGTTACACAAGAAAAGGAAGGTGAAAAACCTGCACAGCCGGAGCCGACACCCGTCGACAAAGTTGAACCCGAGCCAGAGAAACCTTCTAGTCCTAAGGATAAAGCAAAGGATTTGCCAGAAACGACTGTCACTGAAAAGGAGCCTTCGCCTATCGCGGAAATCAAAGAAATCAAGAAGGAAACGCTTGTTAGCGAAAAGATCCCATCTCCCATCGAGAAACTTGAACCCGATGCATTAAAACCTTTAAGCCCTAAGGACGAAAAGGAAATTTCAGAAAAGAAACCAATTACAGACAAGGTGCCCTCTCCGACTGAGGACCTTAAGGACAAGGTAGAAGAGGTCACACCTGAGGAGAAAGTAAAATCACCAACAGAAAAGGAAACTGTTGAAAAAGAGAAACCTTCGAGCCCGAAAGAACAAGAAAAAGAGGTTCCCGTCAAACCATCTGTGGATAAAGCACCATCGCCCACAAAAGATGTGACAAAGGAAAAAGAAGATGAAAAACCTGCACAGCCGGAGCCGACACCCGTCGACAAAGTTGAACCCGAGCCAGAGAAACCTTCTAGTCCTAAGGATAAAGCAAAGGAATTGCCAGAAACGACTGTCACTGAAAAGGAGCCTTCGCCTATCGCGGAAATCAAAGAAATCAAGAAGGAAACGCTTGTTAGCGAAAAGACCCCATCTCCCATCGAGAAACTTGAACCCGATGCATTAAAACCTTTAAGCCCTAAGGACGAAAAGGAAATTTCAGAAAAGAAACCAATTACAGACAAGGTGCCCTCTCCGACTGCGGACCTTAAGGACAAGGTAGAAGAGGTCACACCTGAGGAGAAAGTAAAATCACCAACAGAAAAGGAAACTGTTGAAAAAGAGAAACCTTCGAGCCCGAAAGAACAAGAAAAAGAGGTTCCCGTCAAACCATCTTTGGACAAAGCACCATCGCCCACAAAAGATGTTGTTACACAAGAAAAGGAAGGTGAAAAACCTGCACAGCCGGAGCCGACACCCGTCGACAAAGTTGAACCCGAGCCAGAGAAACCTTCTAGTCCTAAGGATAAAGCAAAGGATTTGCCTGAAAAGACTGTCACTGAAAAGGAGCCTTCGCCTATCATGGAAATCAAAGACATCATGAAGGAAACGCTTGTTAGCGAAAAGACCCCATCTCCCATCGAGAAACTTGAACCCGATGCATTAAAACCTTTAAGCCCTAAGGACGAAAAGGAAATTTCAGAAAAGAAACCAATTACAGACAAGGTGCCCTCTCCGACTGCGGACCTTAAGGACAAGGTAGAAGAGGTCACACCGAGGAGAAAGTAAAATCACCAACAGAAAAGGAAACTGTTGAAAAAGAGAAACCTTCGAGCCCGAAAGAACAAGAAAAAGAGGTTCCCGTCAAACCATCTTTGGACAAAGCACCATCGCCCACAAAAGATGTTGTTACACAAGAAAAGGAAGGTGAAAAACCTGCACAGCCGGAGCCGACACCCGTCGACAAAGTTGAACCCGAGCCAGAGAAACCTTCTAGTCCTAAGGATAAAGCAAAGGATTTGCCTGAAAAGACTGTCACTGAAAAGGAGCCTTCGCCTATCATGGAAATCAAAGACATCATGAAGGAAACGCTTGTTAGCGAAAAGACCCCATCTCCCATCGAGAAACTTGAACCCGATGCATTAAAACCTTTAAGCCCTAAGGACGAAAAGGAAATTTCAGAAAAGAAACCAATTACAGACAAGGTGCCCTCTCCGACTGCGGACCTTAAGGACAAGGTAGAAGAGGTCACACCCGAGGAGAAAGTAAAATCACCAACAGAAAAGGAAACTGTTGAAAAAGAGAAACCTTCGAGCCCGAAAGAACAAGAAAAAGAGGTTCCCGTCAAACCATCTTTGGACAAAGCACCATCGCCCACAAAAGATGTTGTTACACAAGAAAAGGAAGGTGAAAAACCTGCACAGCCGGAGCCGACACCCGTCGACAAAGTTGAACCCGAGCCAGAGAAACCTTCTAGTCCTAAGGATAAAGCAAAGGATTTGCCTGAAAAGACTGTCACTGAAAAGGAGCCTTCGCCTATCATGGAAATCAAAGACATCATGAAGGAAACGCTTGTTAGCGAAAAGACCCCATCTCCCATCGAGAAACTTGAACCCGATGCATTAAAACCTTTAAGCCCTAAGGACGAAAAGGAAATTTCAGAAAAGAAACCAATTACAGACAAGGTGCCCTCTCCGACTGCGGACCTTAAGGACAAGGTAGAAGAGGTCACACCCGAGGAGAAAGTAAAATCACCAACAGAAAAGGAAACTGTTGAAAAAGAGAAACCTTCGAGCCCGAAAGAACAAGAAAAAGAGGTTCCCGTCAAACCATCTTTGGACAAAGCACCATCGCCCACAAAAGATGTTGTTACACAAGAAAAGGAAGGTGAAAAACCTGCACAGCCGGAGCCGACACCCGTCGACAAAGTTGAACCCGAGCCAGAGAAACCTTCTAGTCCTAAGGATAAAGCAAAGGATTTGCCTGAAAAGACTGTCACTGAAAAGGAGCCTTCGCCTATCATGGAAATCAAAGACATCATGAAGGAAACGCTTGTTAGCGAAAAGACCCCATCTCCCATCGAGAAACTTGAACCCGATGCATTAAAACCTTTAAGCCCTAAGGACGAAAAGGAAATTTCAGAAAAGAAACCAATTACAGACAAGGTGCCCTCTCCGACTGCGGACCTTAAGGACAAGGTAGAAGAGGTCACACCTGAGGAGAAAGTAAAATCACCAACAGAAAAGGAAACTGTTGAAAAAGAGAAACCTTCGAGCCCGAAAGAACAAGAAAAAGAGGTTCCCGTCAAACCATCTATGGACAAAGCACCATCGCCCACAAAAGATGTTGTTACACAAGAAAAGGAAGGTGAAAAACCTGCACAGCCGGAGCCGACACCCGTCGACAAAGTTGAACCCGAGCCAGAGAAACCTTCTAGTCCTAAGGATAAAGCAAAGGATTTGCCTGAAAAGACTGTCACTGAAAAGGAGCCTTCGCCTATCATGGAAATCAAAGACATCAAGAAGGAAACGCTTGTTAGCGAAAAGACCCCATCTCCCATCGAGAAACTTGAACCCGATGCATTAAAACCTTTAAGCCCTAAGGACGAAAAGGAAATTTCAGAAAAGAAACCAATTACAGACAAGGTGCCCTCTCCGACTGAGGACCTTAAGGACAAGGTAGAAGAGGTCACACCTGAGGAGAAAGTAAAATCACCAACAGAAAAGGAAACTGTTGAAAAAGAGAAACCTTCGAGCCCGAAAGAACAAGAAAAAGAGGTTCCCGTCAAACCATCTGTGGATAAAGCACCATCGCCCACAAAAGATGTGACAAAGGAAAAAGAAGATGAAAAACCTGCACAGCCGGAGCCGACACCCGTCGACAAAGTTGAACCCGAGCCAGAGAAACCTTCTAGTCCTAAGGATAAAGCAAAGGAATTGCCAGAAACGACTGTCACTGAAAAGGAGCCTTCGCCTATCGCGGAAATCAAAGAAATCAAGAAGGAAACGCTTGTTAGCGAAAAGACCCCATCTCCCATCGAGAAACTTGAACCCGATGCATTAAAACCTTTAAGCCCTAAGGACGAAAAGGAAATTTCAGAAAAGAAACCAATTACAGACAAGGTGCCCTCTCCGACTGAGGACCTTAAGGACAAGGTAGAAGAGGTCACACCTGAGGAGAAAGTAAAATCACCAACAGAAAAGGAAACTGTTGAAAAAGAGAAACCTTCGAGCCCGAAAGAACAAGAAAAAGAGGTTCCCGTCAAACCATCTTTGGACAAAGCACCATCGCCCACAAAAGATGTGACAAAGGAAAAGGAAGGTGAAAAACCTGCACAGCCGGAGCCGACACCCGTCGACAAAGTTGAACCCGAGCCAGAGAAACCTTCTAGTCCTAAGGATAAAGCAAAGGATTTGCCTGAAAAGACTGTCACTGAAAAGGAGCCTTCGCCTATCATGGAAATCAAAGACATCATGAAGGAAACGCTTGTTAGCGAAAAGACCCCATCTCCCATCGAGAAACTTGAACCCGATGCATTAAAACCTTTAAGCCCTAAGGACGAAAAGGAAATTTCAGAAAAGAAACCAATTACAGACAAGGTGCCCTCTCCGACTGCGGACCTTAAGGACAAGGTAGAAGAGGTCACACCCGAGGAGAAAGTAAAATCACCAACAGAAAAGGAAACTGTTGAAAAAGAGAAACCTTCGAGCCCGAAAGAACAAGAAAAAGAGGTTCCCGTCAAACCATCTTTGGACAAAGCACCATCGCCCACAAAAGATGTTGTTACACAAGAAAAGGAAGGTGAAAAACCTGCACAGCCGGAGCCGACACCCGTCGACAAAGTTGAACCCGAGCCAGAGAAACCTTCTAGTCCTAAGGATAAAGCAAAGGATTTGCCTGAAAAGACTGTCACTGAAAAGGAGCCTTCGCCTATCATGGAAATCAAAGACATCATGAAGGAAACGCTTGTTAGCGAAAAGACCCCATCTCCCATCGAGAAACTTGAACCCGATGCATTAAAACCTTTAAGCCCTAAGGACGAAAAGGAAATTTCAGAAAAGAAACCAATTACAGACAAGGTGCCCTCTCCGACTGCGGACCTTAAGGACAAGGTAGAAGAGGTCACACCCGAGGAGAAAGTAAAATCACCAACAGAAAAGGAAACTGTTGAAAAAGAGAAACCTTCGAGCCCGAAAGAACAAGAAAAAGAGGTTCCCGTCAAACCATCTTTGGACAAAGCACCATCGCCCACAAAAGATGTTGTTACACAAGAAAAGGAAGGTGAAAAACCTGCACAGCCGGAGCCGACACCCGTCGACAAAGTTGAACCCGAGCCAGAGAAACCTTCTAGTCCTAAGGATAAAGCAAAGGATTTGCCTGAAAAGACTGTCACTGAAAAGGAGCCTTCGCCTATCATGGAAATCAAAGACATCATGAAGGAAACGCTTGTTAGCGAAAAGACCCCATCTCCCATCGAGAAACTTGAACCCGATGCATTAAAACCTTTAAGCCCTAAGGACGAAAAGGAAATTTCAGAAAAGAAACCAATTACAGACAAGGTGCCCTCTCCGACTGCGGACCTTAAGGACAAGGTAGAAGAGGTCACACCTGAGGAGAAAGTAAAATCACCAACAGAAAAGGAAACTGTTGAAAAAGAGAAACCTTCGAGCCCGAAAGAACAAGAAAAAGAGGTTCCCGTCAAACCATCTATGGACAAAGCACCATCGCCCACAAAAGATGTTGTTACACAAGAAAAGGAAGGTGAAAAACCTGCACAGCCGGAGCCGACACCCGTCGACAAAGTTGAACCCGAGCCAGAGAAACCTTCTAGTCCTAAGGATAAAGCAAAGGATTTGCCTGAAAAGACTGTCACTGAAAAGGAGCCTTCGCCTATCATGGAAATCAAAGACATCAAGAAGGAAACGCTTGTTAGCGAAAAGACCCCATCTCCCATCGAGAAACTTGAACCCGATGCATTAAAACCTTTAAGCCCTAAGGACGAAAAGGAAATTTCAGAAAAGAAACCAATTACAGACAAGGTGCCCTCTCCGACTGAGGACCTTAAGGACAAGGTAGAAGAGGTCACACCTGAGGAGAAAGTAAAATCACCAACAGAAAAGGAAACTGTTGAAAAAGAGAAACCTTCGAGCCCGAAAGAACAAGAAAAAGAGGTTCCCGTCAAACCATCTGTGGATAAAGCACCATCGCCCACAAAAGATGTGACAAAGGAAAAAGAAGATGAAAAACCTGCACAGCCGGAGCCGACACCCGTCGACAAAGTTGAACCCGAGCCAGAGAAACCTTCTAGTCCTAAGGATAAAGCAAAGGAATTGCCAGAAACGACTGTCACTGAAAAGGAGCCTTCGCCTATCGCGGAAATCAAAGAAATCAAGAAGGAAACGCTTGTTAGCGAAAAGACCCCATCTCCCATCGAGAAACTTGAACCCGATGCATTAAAACCTTTAAGCCCTAAGGACGAAAAGGAAATTTCAGAAAAGAAACCAATTACAGACAAGGTGCCCTCTCCGACTGAGGACCTTAAGGACAAGGTAGAAGAGGTCACACCTGAGGAGAAAGTAAAATCACCAACAGAAAAGGAAACTGTTGAAAAAGAGAAACCTTCGAGCCCGAAAGAACAAGAAAAAGAGGTTCCCGTCAAACCATCTTTGGACAAAGCACCATCGCCCACAAAAGATGTGACAAAGGAAAAGGAAGGTGAAAAACCTGCACAGCCGGAGCCGACACCCGTCGACAAAGTTGAACCCGAGCCAGAGAAACCTTCTAGTCCTAAGGATAAAGCAAAGGATTTGCCTGAAAAGACTGTCACTGAAAAGGAGCCTTCGCCTATCATGGAAATCAAAGGCATCAAGAAGGAAACGCTTGTTAGCGAAAAGACCCCATCTCCCATCGAGAAACTTGAACCCGATGCATTAAAACCTTTAAGCCCTAAGGACGAAAAGGAAATTTCAGAAAAGAAACCAATTACAGACAAGGTGCCCTCTCCGACTGCGGACCTTAAGGACAAGGTAGAAGAGGTCACACCTGAGGAGAAAGTAAAATCACCAACAGAAAAGGAAACTGTTGAAAAAGAGAAACCTTCGAGCCCGAAAGAACAAGAAAAAGAGGTTCCCGTCAAACCATCTATGGACAAAGCACCATCGCCCACAAAAGATGTTGTTACACAAGAAAAGGAAGGTGAAAAACCTGCACAGCCGGAGCCGACACCCGTCGACAAAGTTGAACCCGAGCCAGAGAAACCTTCTAGTCCTAAGGATAAAGCAAAGGAATTGCCAGAAACGACTGTCACTGAAAAGGAGCCTTCGCCTATCGCGGAAATCAAAGAAATCAAGAAGGAAACGCTTGTTAGCGAAAAGACCCCATCTCCCATCGAGAAACTTGAACCCGATGCATTAAAACCTTTAAGCCCTAAGGACGAAAAGGAAATTTCAGAAAAGAAACCAATTACAGACAAGGTGCCCTCTCCGACTGAGGACCTTAAGGACAAGGTAGAAGAGGTCACACCTGAGGAGAAAGTAAAATCACCAACAGAAAAGGAAACTGTTGAAAAAGAGAAACCTTCGAGCCCGAAAGAACAAGAAAAAGAGGTTCCCGTCAAACCATCTCTGGATAAAGCACCATCGCCCACAAAAGATGTGACAAAGGAAAAGAAAGGTGAAAAACCTGCACAGCCGGAGCCGACACCCGTCGACAAAGTTGAACCCGAGCCAGAGAAACCTACTAGTCCTAAGGATAAAGCAAAGGAATTGCCAGAAACGACTGTCACTGAAAAGGAGCCTTCGCCTATCGCGGAAATCAAAGAAATCAAGAAGGAAACGCTTGTTAGCGAAAAGACCCCATCTCCCATCGAGAAACTTGAACCCGATGCATTAAAACCTTTAAGCCCTAAGGACGAAAAGGAAATTTCAGAAAAGAAACCAATTACAGACAAGGTGCCCTCTCCGACTGAGGACCGTAAGGACAAGGTAGAAGAAGTCACACCTGAGGAGAAAGTAAAAACACCAACGGAAAAGGAAACTGTTGAAAAAGAGAAACCTTCGAGCCCGAAAGAACAACAAAAAGAGGTTCCCGTTAAACCATCTGTTGATAAAGCACCATCGCCCACAAAAGATGTTGTTACACAAGAAAAGGAAGGTGAAAAACCTGCACAGCCGGAGCCGACACCCGTCGACAAAGTTGAACCCGAGCCAGAGAAACCTTCTAGTCCTAAGGATAAAGCAAAGGAATTGCCAGAAACGACTGTCACTGAAAAGGAGCCTTCGCCTATCGCGGAAATCAAAGAAATCAAGAAGGAAACGCTTGTTAGCGAAAAGACCCCATCTCCCATCGAGAAACTTGAACCCGATGCATTAAAACCTTTAAGCCCTAAGGACGAAAAGGAAATTTCAGAAAAGAAACCAATTACAGACAAGGTGCCCTCTCCGACTGAGGACCTTAAGGACAAGGTAGAAGAGGTCACACCTGAGGAGAAAGTAAAATCACCAACAGAAAAGGAAACTGTTGAAAAAGAGAAACCTTCGAGCCCGAAAGAACAAGAAAAAGAGGTTCCCGTCAAACCATCTTTGGACAAAGCACCATCGCCCACAAAAGATGTGACAAAGGAAAAGGAAGGTGAAAAACCTGCACAGCCGGAGCCGACACCCGTCGACAAATATATCCCTGAGTCTATAACAGCTTTGAGCCAGAAGGATAATGAAAAACCTTCTCTCACACCAGTTTTATCCTCAACTTCTACTCAAGTGGATGAATACGAAAAAAAATTGTTAAAACTGGATGAAGAAACGTTATCTGATGATACTGATAAATCTTCATTATTGAAAGTGGAAGTGGAAGGGGATGAGTTTAACATTCAAGAATTTACTATTATAGAAGATACTTCGGTCACTGAAGAAAAAGAAGAGAAGACACTTACAGTTGACGGAAAAAATATTGTTCAAATTTTACATATAACTACTGTCAAGGAAATTTTAGGTAATAAAAAAAATTCACTAAAGAAATTGAGGACAACTATAACAACAGTTACCGAATCTATTTTACCTGATGGTATTACTGAAAAAACTACCGATGTTAAAGTAATTGTTTCCGATTATGGAGAAATCGACGACGCTGAAGCAAATTTTGTAGAAGTCGGTCAACCTAGCGAACTTGTTACTACTACTACAGAAACCAAATCTGTAAAAGGTGTTAAAATAGAGCAAACTATTACTAAAACCATTACGAAACAAGAGTTACGAAATATTAATAACAATGACAAAAGAACTAAGGAAATTATTAGGACAGTTATCCGAGATAAATACCCAGATGGTAGTATTAGCACTAAAACAAATGAGGAAATATTAATTTACGACAAATTGTTTGAGGAAACTCGCAAGCCTCAAATACAAACTGGTAGGTTTGACTTTACCGAGGAACCAACTGAAGAATCAACTACTCATGTTGAGACTATTATAGATAATGGCGTATCCATTAAACGTAAAACGGTTATCACAAAAATAACTCAAATAGCCTATATGGTCTCCAACTGCACAAAACACACCAAAGTTACTATTCTTACTAATATTGAAGATGAATATCCAGATGGTAATGTTATCAGGAAGACGAATGAGGAAATAACTTCTACTGAGGAATTAATTGATTTCACAAATTTGAGTGAAAAACTTGCAGAATTCCTGAAAAATGTTCCCCCGATACAAGAAATCCATCGGAAAATTCCTTATCAACAAACTGATATAAAATATGCGGGGGAAAAAGATCAATCAAAAGAAGGCATTCGTGTAGTTCAACCACAAATAAATGGAAAACCTGAAGATCCTTCAAATCTTCATCTTCACAAAAAAGGACACGATAGTATAAATGAAACCCTTAAAACAAAATCTTTTATAAATTTAGCTACAGACAGTGAGAAGATGTTACATGAAGAAAGGTTGAGGCATGATATTAGTATGAAAAAAATTACGGACTCAGTTACAACAATCACCAGTACGGACCGAGATTCCACGTCAGATATTTTAGGATATAGTAGTTCAGAAGATATATCAAAAGAATTAAGTTTAGAGGAAAAATATTCATATGAAAGTACTGAAAAAACTGAAAAAGGCCGAAAAGAGAGAGGAGAAGGTATAAACAATCTACAGAAAACCCTACATAAATCAAG
Source organism: Danaus plexippus (assembly GCF_018135715.1). NCBI lineage: Eukaryota > Metazoa > Arthropoda > Insecta > Lepidoptera > Nymphalidae > Danaus > Danaus plexippus. The sequence continues at coordinate 8,261,630 of NC_083549.1, forward strand.
CAAACTTGACCAGAGCTCAATAGATACAGAAGATCAATCTTTAAAACTGTCAACAAAATTAGTTGATGATCAAAAATCAATTAAACAAGATATTCTCGGATCGGAATCTTCTCAATCTGATGAGTCTATAACTGAACCCCAAAAACTTATATCTATTATCGATTCTAGTATTAGAAAAAAGAGTACAGATTTAGTTGATTCTGTTCATGAAGCTTTTCGGGTTACCGACATCCAACAGGGCATCAAAACAGAACCTGTAGAAATTAGTTCGACAAAGTTAGACCGTGTATCAACACCGCCTACCGTGCCTGTAAGTCCTTTACCGAAAACACCTAGTAGTTTTCAAGATATTAAAATCAGTGATGGAGTTCAGAGTGAAGTTACGTATGATAAGTCAGATAGTACGGAAGAAACAATTACAAAAGTGGTACATATAGGGGATGATATTCTCACTCAAAGAATATCTACTTCGACAGAGAAAGTTCCAAAACAAATTAAAGCAACCAGTGAAGACGAGTGTGAGTTAGATTTAGCTAACTTGATGCAAACTGTCGGTAAAATAAAAACCGAGACTGATACAGTTACGAAAATTATTAAAGAGGGTGAAAATTTAGTTACCCAAACAGTGACCACAGTTACGACTAAGGAAATTATTTCAAGGGAAGACGGTACTCCACAGAACATCAAAACGACTATAGAAACTACAACTTTGAGCAAGAGTTCCGATGGTTCTATTACTACGACAAAAGATACGAAAACACTTCTTTCAGAATGCTCCTCCAGCCTAAAATCTACTTCATTAATGGATTTGTATTCAAAGGATAGCAAAGTAGACAAATTCCTAATTGATTCAGAACATGAAAAGACTGAATCGCTCCTGAGTGATCAAAAAATTGAAACTATCAGTTATGATACCCAAAAGTCTTCTAGTGAAACAAGAGAACTAACTAAAATGGTAAGTGATAAAGATTTTGCTTCATTCTTGGATTCTGAAGATTTCGAAGACAATATTGAGGATACAGTCATAGACACCGATGTCAGTAAAAGAATTATAAAAGAAGACAATGTAGATATAATTGAAACAGTTACAACAATAACAAAAACAGATACCATTGGTGTAGACGATACAAAAAAAATAAAGAAAACGACTACTGAAACGAATGTTACAAAAGAATATCCTGATGGAACTAAAAAAGTTCAAAAGAATGTTGAAGTCCAATCAGAAGAAATAGGTTCTGATATAAGTACCAGTCTTGAAAAAATACTCAATGCTTTTATTGTGCATGGGGAGCCTGAAGAAAGTGTTTTTACTAAAAGTGAAGAAATTGTTACTAATAACATAATTATTCAGCGGACAATTGTAACTAAAGTTATAAAAACAAAGTACGCAGATTGCCATGGAAACATAAAAAAAATTAAGACTGTAACTATTGTGACCACAACCGATCGTTATCCAGATAATTCATCAGAAACTAAAGTTGATACCAGTACAACTTTAACTGATGTTGAAGAGGATAATGTTATCGAATCTACAGAACTCATTGATTATACCATTGAAGAGAATAAAACCACAAATATTGATACCATCCAAAAATCTGTAATACTTGAAGGCCAAGATGTAAATCAAAAAATTACAACAACAACCACCAAACAGACACTCACAACAAAAGATGGATCAAAGAAAAAACTTAAAACTACAATTGAAACGGTTACTGAATCTACCTACCCCAGTGGAACTATTGAAGTAACCAGGCAGACACAAGTTTTAATTTCCGATTGTGAACCAGAAACAGAAGATAGTGCACCCGAAGGTTTCGAGATTGCTGGAGAACCTAAAGAACAAGTTACGGAAGAAACTGAAATTATTAATGAAAATGGCTTAAACATTAACAGAAAAACCGTTATTACCGTACTTAGACAGGAATTTATTAATATTTCCAGCAACATCAAACGAATACAAACTACAACTAAGACTGTCGTAGAAGATGAATATCCTGATGGATCAGTTATTACAAAAACAAGTGAAAAAATATCTATATCGGATGAAGCTCTCAAAACGTCCGAACCTGACATAAAGGACGTAAAATATTCTGAATCTCTTTCTACTACAGATGAAAGCGCGAGTGAATGTCTGATTGATGATACAATCTTGAAATCCTTGACAGCAACAGAACCTCCAGAGGAGACTGAAGCTCATGAATCGACAATCGTACAACATGACGGGATATTTATAAAACGACATGTGTTAACAAGAACTATAAAAACGAAATATTCAGATAGTAACGGAATTCTAAAAAAAGTGAAAATAATTACGATAATTACTACAACAGACACATATCCAGATGGTTCGACTCGCGTAAGTGTCGATAAAAGGCAAACAATAAACGACATTGAAAGCGTAGACATGGTAGAATCTGAAGCACTACAAAAATACAGTAAATTGATTGACCGCAAAGTTAACACAGAAGTCAAACAGAACATCATTACTAAAGATGGTAAACATGTTCCTCAAGAGATTACTGTAACGACAACAAAAGAAATTTTATCTACGGAAGATAGTAAATTTTCTATAGTGAAGACAACAATAGAAACTATTACAGAAACAAAATTGTCAAATGGAGTCATCGAAGTTACTAAAGATGTGCAAGTTTCCGTGGCTCAAAATGAAGAAGATTCATTTGACGCAGATTTGGCTGGTTATACAGAACATGGAGAACCCGACGAAAATACTACAACTGATGTCGAAGAAGTCTTTGAGGGAGGCATCAAGTTAAGAAGGAAAAAAACTATAGTGACAACTCGTCAAGAGTATATAAATAGTGAAAAGAGATCTAAAAAAGTTAAGACCACCATAACTACCACAATAGAAGATGAGCATCCCGATGGCACAGTAATTATAAAAAAGAGTGTTAAAGTAGCAGTAGCTGATTTTCTTATGAAAGAAAAGACTCTTGAAGACGATACCAAGTCTGATGAAGAAGGTGATACTGTTGAAGATTGTACAGAAGATTCGTTTGTTAATAATGAAATAGTTCAAAAAGAAGGTATCGAAATTAAACGAACTGTCACAACTAAGACTAGACGTGAAATTTTAGCCAGTGGTGACAAAAACATCGAACGAGTGAGAACCACAATCGAAACCATTACTGATGATGAATACCCGAATGGTGTTATTGAGACTACTAAAGACATTAAAATAACAATTTCGGAGTCTCAAAAGACATACGACACTGATTTAAAGGCTGCCCTGCGTGATTTGATACCGACTGGTAAAGTGAAATCTTCAGTTGACAAAAAATTAAATGAAATATTCACCGAACACGGAAAAAAAGTTATACAAACAATAACAACTTATATTACTAAAGAGGAAATGATAAACAGCGGTAAAAATCAAACTGCTGTAAAAACCATCACGGAAACTGTAACAGAAAATAAAAATGAAGATGGTACCGTAGAAGTTACAAATGACATAAGTACCCAGATAACGTATCTTCCCCTTGGTACTAGTTTAGATGATTGGTCCCCAGAAGAATTAGAAAAAATTGAAAAACAATCATTTTCTCCCGATAGTGAAAATATTAGCGTAGACAAGGAAGACAAACCAATAGTAAATGACCTATCTTTAGAAAAGAAAACAGATTTCCAAGCGGACACGAAACCTAAAAAACGTTCTCCAGTAGGAGAAATAACTACAGAAACTGATACATTCACAAAAGTACTACATGAAGGAGATAATGAAATCACTCAAACAATTACTGTCGTTACAACCAAAGAAGTGATAAGCCCTGAAAAAATAAAGGTAACTGTTGAAACTACAACTGTTAGTAAAGGCAGTGATGGTATAACTAAAACCACAAGATCAACCAAGACAACAATATCCGAGATTAAGGAAGAATTTGAAGAAATAATTGACACTGGTGAAAGTGAAAAGTCATTTTCTAAACATTCTTCTAAAACAGGAGATATGAGAAGTTCATCCGCAGCTAGTGACTATTTAGACCATCCCGGAATATCATCTCCACCATCAGATATAAGTTCAAGGGAATCACGAGCTGCAACACACATTTGGGGTACTGAGAGTAGTGGAATGTATTACAGTGACGAAGATGGTCAAGTTAGTCCAAGCAGCACTAAGTCACAGGTGGCACAGTCTCCGAGATCAAATTTGAGCTTTGAAATGGATACAAAATCGCATCAACCACAAGAATCCACTTTTGAAATGTCAGTTGATAGAATGGAGTTCGATCCCATGTCAACTTCAATTTATGGACAACTGCCCGAGGACGACTCATGTACTTACTCCGCACATTCCGATGATAAGACTGAACTACATGTAAAGGAAAAATCAATAATAAAAACCACGAAAGAATTTTTGACTCAAGAGCTAAAGGATTCTGAAAAAGCAAAATACTCTGACGCTTCCTTTTTGGAAGAAGCCGACGAGCAATTCGAAAAAGCTATTGAAGAACATAAAAAAGTTAGCGGATCTGAAGTTATGACAAGTGTCACTGGTAAATATAAACTTGACCAAAAAGAAATCCAAAAAGAAGACAGATCTTTAATGCTCAAAGAAATAAAAACTGACGCTAAGAAGACAGCGACAACCTCATCAGCGAAGAGAACAGAAACGAAAGTGGAAACATCTGAAAGGAAGGAGAGCGGTACTTCCTCTCGGGATCCCATTGAATCGTGGGGCAAGCCGCTTGGTTTACCGAGCCCTATACTACCGGCAAGTCAAACAGATGGTAAAAGTACACCGAAAAAACAAGTACCGAGCTCAACAGTTGCAAATAAAAATAAAATTAATCAAGAAAAAAGTAGAGAAGCAAAAAGACTGTCTGAATCACCCACAAAGAAGAAGAGTCCAACACCCATATATATGGATCTGACATATGTTCCTCATCACGGAAATTCCTATTATTCTGCGATAGAATTCTTCAAGCGAGTACGAGCTAGATATTATGTATTTTCTGGAACTGAACCCTCTAAGGAGATTTACAATGCACTTCTTGATGCCAAAAAGACATGGGAAGATAAAGATTTAGGTAAATAAATAATATACAATACTATATAGTGGTTATACATTAGTGTAGAGATGTATATTTTTAATCTCATAGGTCTATTGTTTTATTTTATATTGGATCGCATATCTGTTTCAGAAGTAACAATTATTCCCACCTACGACACGGATGTGCTCGGCTATTGGGTTACCGAGAACGAGGAAGCTCTTGAAAAATATAAAATTGACCTTTCACCGTCAGCATCCCGCTGCACCATCAATCTTCAGGATCACGAAACATCTTGTGCGGCTTATAGGCTCGAGTTCTAGGTGTCGGGCCTATTTGTTTCTTTCTCATCGAAGAAGTGAACCTCCTAATAATTAAGTATATACTTTTGAATGGGGAACCAAAGATACGTTTTTGTTGTAGGATATAATGGCTGTGATAAAGAAAGAGCATTCAAAAGAATATACGAGGTCGCTTCTCCGCATGAGACAGTCATCAAATAGCGTTTAACCCTATGTGATATTTAAATGAAATCAACAGACTGTGAAGGTTAAAGTAGCCATGTAATCAACAGTGTATAAAGCGATACAAGTGAAGAACTGTCTCCTTAGAATCCGATCTAATGTCAATAACCAATTTTCGACCTAATAACGGAAACGTCCATTTTTTTCTAAAACTCTTTTCTAGTAGCGTCAAAATAGTACATGCCATTTGAAGTATTTTTCTGACGATATTTTTAAATTTGGTCTTATACAATCAGTAGAGCTTTTATACACGATTTTTAGCAAAACCAGTCCATTTTGTTTAGCCAAAACACCGCTTGCGCAAAATTAATTATTTAAAATTAATTTGCTAAAGCATCGTCATTTCTAAATAGTGAGTAATATATAATGTAATGATGCAAAACAAAAATAAATTATTTTAGCGGACCGCTTTACACAGGACGTGATATTTAAAAAATGATGTCCACATCCGACGGGAAGTCGATACTGAATCAAGGACGAACATTCGATTTCATCTAAATTACTGAAACTGTTTTGTAATTCAGATCGAGAATATATTTAAGTAATGTCTTAAAAAGACGCTTTTACGTCACACGACGAGCTAGTGCGGCTTGCACTTATAAACCTATATATACATATATATATAAATTGTTATTGATAGATATGTCTTCATTTTTTCGTTTAAAATGTAGACAAGGTAAAGATATTATTGTTTGTATTGAAATGTGAACGATTGTCACGTAGCCCGGACATTAGTGAGAACAGATTCCTCACTGTTTCCGCAACTCGTCCGGGCTACTCGTCAAAATAAACGGACCATGACTGTACAAAGATCGAGAATGTAATCAATGTTACTGTATATGGAAACATCTAAAATTGTGCCTGGATTTTAAATATTTACATATACGCTAGCATTTTCTATGATATGGTCCTCGTTAAAGATATATATTATATTATGTCTTTCTACATAACCGATCAGCCTAAGACTATAGAGAGCTTACTCCATTTAAACAAATGTTTTATTAGAATTATTAAAACAAATTGAACTATTTACCTTTGTTTTAAGTTGAACCTGCTTGTTGTGTCGATGACTATGGTATAGTTTAAGTGAGTGTTGAATAATTTAACTCATTTCGTGTACAGAACAGTGACAGAATCTCAGATTGTATTGTGTTTTGTTATTTCTTTGGTGATATTATATGAACTAGTTTAAATTTCTAGTCGAATCCAACCAAGATGCTTCAACACGTAGTATATGTTCCTATGGATTGATTTATAATATTTTTATTCGCTATTTTTAATATATATTTTCTACGTGTAACGGAAGGATCTTCGTGAGATAGTCGTTTCTTTTACCTTCTAAAGTTCGGTTCAGATAGGTTGCGAGTATGTCGTCTGTCCTCACCATCCACTCTAGAATAAGACCTTCAATAAAACGTTTTCTTCAGTTTCTTTGATTGCCAATTGAAATGAAATTTTCGAGTCAATTAATTTTAAGTCATCCATAGATTTAAGGGATCTTGAGCCATTTGTCTGTCATCGCTTTCTTTGCCAAACTTTATAACTATAGCTAAAATAGTGAAATCGATTCTGTGTAACTGATAGCACCAGCACAATGTTATGACATATAAATCATTTAAAAAAAAAAAGTATTTAAATATTGTATTTTTTTTGTATTTATCGATATTCTTCTATTTATAGATATATGTTTAGATGTCCGAGTATGAGTGTGAGCACAATGTTTCTGTTTCGCTTCTATCGTGAGGACTACACAGGGAGATCGTTATTGTTTACTGTGAACAACACCGGCGCATGTTATCATACGATATATATTTCTATGTTCAACAATATGAATTTAATCTTGTTAAGTTTTCTATCCATGGACCTTACGTTTCGTTTCATTCAGTTTCCGAGTAATGCTTGTAGTAATACATGCGTCGGCGTCGTTTATTACGCTTTTTGAGTGTTAGGGGTTATTTCCTTGGCTTCTCCTCTACGCCAGGCGTCAGCTGGCCGAGAGCCCGACCCGAAAGTTTACTAACGTATTTTATAGCTAGAACTCTAAATAATGCATATTATATTAGGAATATTAAAAAAAAAATGTTGTTTAAATAAGAATTGTATCAGCTTAGTGAACATCAATAGCTCTGAGAATAAGTCATTATTGAAATTATTGAGTGTCGCTCTCTTCCTACTCGCTGCTGCTGTTCGCGCTGTTCGCGCTGTTCGTGCTGTTATTGATATGGATACAGTTCAGGGAAACCTTTCTATATGATACGTTGACGTCTTGTGTTTAAATCTATATATAGCGTAATACATGGACTAGTTAGTGTTCTTTTAATGTGTATTAGAATTTAACTATGTGATGTATACGCGGGTTGTCTGATACGCTCGTTCGCAACCATTCAGCCGACGCGAGTCCGTTGGTTGTGAACGAGTTCTTGGAGACTGAGTTGAGATGCTTGTGGTGCTAAAGATGGATGCGGAGTTTTTTATATTTTTTAATTGTTTGCTGTAATAGAAAATTCGAAATTCCATTACACGCTTGATTGTAAGGCTGATTCATGATTGGGTGGTTTTGTTTTATAAATATTCTGGCACAAACAGGAAACATGAGCCGGTTTGTTTTCTATGACACTAAAGGTATGACACAACTTGAATGTTATGATTGAAAAATGTATGATTTTAAACGTTTTGTGCCAGATCATTTAATTTTTCTTACTTTTCTATACTCATTTCCGTTTTTGAGATATTTAATAATTTGAATAATGATGTACGTCATTAGGTATTACTAACGATTAATGTAACTTAATTATAAACATATTTAATAAATACCATTCATTGTATCAGTCGTTTCGCTATTCGTCATTGAGCGTGTTTGGTGAGGAGTAAGGATCATTAAAATAAATAAACATATGTCGAAATATTATGCCTTTTATTTACTGATTCCTTGAATAGAAAACCTGTTACCTTTAACTTTGACTCGAAATTAAATGAAAAAAAGATTGAAAAAATTTGAAAAACAATGAATTAAATAAAAGTATATTTCATAATATTCTTTATTCACAAACATTACATTTATTCAATATTATCTAACACATTGAACCATGTAGGACTAGATTCACGATAACAAACACTATGATGCTATAGCAAACACTTATTGTATGACACACGTATAAAACTGATCACCTTCAAATAATAATCATTTTTTTGGCATCTATATTTTGGACATGATTTATATTAAATTTATTTTTTAATCAACCATAAAAACACTGAGAATATCAGTTTTTATTTATGTACATAACTAAAGCATAAAATTTGATAAACATACATGTAATGAATCATTAAAATACGGTAGTTTAAATGAAATTTGTAATTCCAATAGAAATATAAATGTTATAATTAAATCTAAAGCAACTTTCAATTAAATCGACAACACTATATTTGGCGTTACTTATGTGTTGTAAAAATTTAATTAACAAACTAGAAATGCAAGACATAACTCTAGAAACGTGTTCTGCATGTTTCGAAAATTGATTTTGGAATCACGACATATGAAAGTTAAAGGAGATCAAAAATTATGGAGACGTGACATTATGACATATGTGAATAAAGATTTAATCTTTGATAATAAAATACTATGTACTTTAAGTTCTACAGGACTATTATTATTAAAATGAGAAGTAAAAATACTTCCAATGCAATAGAAAAGTTTTCTAAAATTTTATTTCACTTATAAAAATATATAGCACTCTTTTTATATTACATACCAGATAATTGGTTTAAAACGGAGCTTTGGCCTCATTTGTATTACACTAAACTATAATTAGTATCACTTCATTGGTGAATTACGATCTTTTAATCTCATAAATAATACAAGTTTCTTTACCGATAAAATTTTTCGCATCAATTATTTTAAATATTATTTAAATATTACGTAATAAAATAGCTAGATAAACGATATGGCATAGACAACAACATCGCTATAAATAAAATGGCATAAAAAATCTGCAATTCGTTACAAATTAATGTTGATTTGAGAATCAAGCGTAAGTTACTTCGTTCCTTTAAAACCTTAAGTCGTCTGGTTTCCTGAGGAAGTACGCGACCTTGGTAGCGGGCACGCGGTAGTCGTGCATCCAACGATTGCCTTTCCTCAATGAACCGTCTATACCGTCCTGCCACAGACCAGCCGGCAAATACACTGGGAAGAAACAGAGAAAGATCAAAATTATGTCACAGTTACTAGCCATCCTAATCTTAAAATATATAAAATATGAATATCCTCAAAACCTACATTGTATTACTGACACTATTAGTGTCAGCAGTTACCTTCTCTCGTGGTGTGTCCTTGGTGAACGACAGGCGCGACTACAATCTCGTCTCCAATGACGAACTCGTCCAGAGCGGGAGTGACGTCAGCGTCCGCCACCAGCCACAGAGGACGCACCAACGGCAGGCCTTCCTCTAGAGCTTCACGCTTGTATTTTAATAACAAAGGCGTCACCTTGAAACGAAGAACTTAATCTATCAACTCAGACTCACCCTTACAATTAAAATTTAAATAGATAATACATCAAAGTTTGTAATCTTATTAACCTTTCAACTGCTACCTTACTAAAGAGTAAAGTGACTGGAAGTCGTGTCAATTAATTTTTGATTGTGCGTTTTGTATTTTAATTTGAAATGAAGTAAAACCTCAACATAGTTTTAATTTTATAAACAATTTAAGCGATTAGATTAACTTTCCCGTATTATAATATAAACTCCTTAACAATTTTTGTTTATACGAGATGTAATAAGGTTTAGTACTTACATACATTTGTCGTAGAAGAGTTAGATTTTTAGCCATTTCTAGGACAGTGACGTCGTTGTACTTGCTTGGCAGGTGAGTAAACTTCATGACAGGTAAGAAGGTTGCTAGTTGCAGCCACCTCATGTACAATTCTCTTTCCGGTAACTCGATACCATTCTCCTGGGTTGTGCTGTTCACGATCGATTCTACGGCTCCTTTAGCTGATGGTAAGAACTGTTCGCTTCCAGGCCAGTATATGTCTCCCCCCACTGCGCCCGGCATTGTAAACGGGAAACCGTTTATGCCGTATGTCAACATCGTTGGTATCACCAGTCTTAAAGCATCCCAAGTAGATTCAAACGGCGGCAAAGATACGAAAATCGGTGGACGCGGGAGATGTATGGCAGAGGACACGCCAATAATGTTCAAAGCCTTCTCAAATGTTTTGGTAAATATTGTCTTGTATTGATCTGGATTTATCAACTTTTGTTCGCAGCGATAATAGTGCGGCATGTCGTAAGCGGTGCCGAGGTCGAAATAAAACGAGTCTATATGATATGCGGAGATCACAGTCTGTAGTTTATCCATAATCCAAGGCACAGATCTATTATTAGTTATATCCAACACGCCCGCACTCGCTAGGGACTTAAACCTTGTCAACGCTGGGATTCTTCTGTCGCTGTTTCTTTCGCTGATCAACAATCTTTTTTGTACAGTCTCAGCGAAGTTTTTACTTTCAGTACTTATAAAGGGTTGTATTGTAAAAGCTACCTTAAAGCCCCGTCTGTGTAGTTTGTTTACGGTTACATTTAATGTTGCAAAGCGACTCGTATCAACTGTCAAGTCGCCGATTTCATTCTGCCAAAACTCGTTAATCAATACATGCCCTTGTTTCAAAAATCCTAGGCTTATAACATCTTCTGTATATTTGGCTATTGTTTCGTCTTGTAATTCGTGTTTGAATCGAGGAGCAATTTGCCAAACTGGTTCAGAAATGAGAGAGTCTAATGTTTTAATGTCACCTGGCTTCAGGCCGTCCCACAGAGGGGCTCTTCTGTGGTTATGAATAGACGAATGCAAGGACTTTATATCCCTTGCAGTGCATATATTGTATTTCAGTTCAGGGAACTCTGTCATTTTATTAGCGAATGCGAAGTCGTCGTACTTCGCTTTCAAACATATTTCCTTTCTACCTCTGTTAACAGAAATATGCAACGGAGTGTCTTCATCTACAGTGATCGCTCCTCCTTTCGAGTTAATCAAATATCTCGTAACAACGTTACCGAACTGAGATTTTTGCATGTCGCCTGTGATGAAAGGCGTATAATCTATGGCACCACTGTTGAGTGGCCAGGTTAAGTTAAGAGACTGCCCAGCTCCGAACCAGTTAACTTTCGTGTCGCCCCAGTCGAAGCAATCGTTTGGTGTAACGTCTGGAAATTATAACCAGCAATTTAACAAAAACTATAACTACCAATATTACGATTAAAGTTATTTAGGTGCAATCAAATATCTCATTTCCGACTTATATTATTTTGTATTCTCGTAATTTCTGGTTCTATTAGTTAACATATAGCATTTCAATCTAAAGACATATTTAAATTAAATTCAAGAGATACCGGGATCATGACATCATACTAACATGTGTCAAAATATCATCTAAAAAAGACATCAAACACAGCGGCAGGATACTCCACCGAGCTAGTAAACGGTTACTTTGTCATCTTATTGGATAACGACATATTTGTTTATCACTCACCATTTGACAGTGCTTGCCAGGTGACAGAGTAGCACGTGGTATTGTCATGCTCTGGAGGTAGACTCGTGAGGTAAAGTCGCAGCGCGTGAAGCCACTCTCGGCATTCAGAGCCTCGCCGGCGGTGCTGCGGTAGACACGGGAAGGATTTGTGCTGCCCGTGAAGATCCACTCCTGACAACAACAACAACGTGATCGGTTATAATTGTTACGTACGCGCTACATGTTAAAAAATAAATGAGCATCGCCGGGGCAACATCGTTGTATGGATAAAATATCATATAACGAGTGACGCCGCTGTGAACCAGAAGCCGTGTGAACCAGAAGATTCCTGATACCACACAAGCTATGGAATGGCATTGCTATCCTAACATCGGAGCAATCATGTAGTCTTAGGTATAGGTTATAAGTTTTAATATGTAATTTTTATTATAATATACATATGAGTATGTTTCGTTGTTTTCCGTGAACCTCCGATTTCCAGTCTATACAATTTAATTACAGTACTTTGCTTTCTTATTAGACGTTTTATAAACAAACAAACATTATAGAAATATTTAATGACAAAAAACATGGTGGTATTTTAGGGACCACAAAACATAGTTTAAATCATTTTTAAATCCTTTTTAGGCCAATTAGGATGATAATTCTCAATAAACAATTTCCTTTGGTATGTTTATTGTTAGAAACTCAAATAATAAATTAATAGAGAATCCGTTTACCCAATCTGGCTTTCAGTATTTCCACATCATCCTGATTGTAAACCCTTATAAGTCGTTTGGGTTCATTGAACTGCACTCTTTCGAAGTAGGCGGTCGTGAGTGCCTGGCGGTGGTAGAGGACGTAGGCGAACCCCACAAAGAACACCACGGCTAGAAACATTAGTCCGACGAACGCGCGCAGCTTGTAATCTGTAGGCTTTTTTCTTATTTTCTGAGGAATGCTCTGAAAAATTATGACAAAGTATTTAACATCAATTGGCAATACGTTCTTCTATTTTTAGTTCTTTTTTATTATTTCTTATACTTTTAATATAATTTTCCTCGTGACCTAGTTATTTGAAACGATTGTTCTGAAGCATATTTCTGACTTGCGTACATTAATATCTCGTGAAATTAAATATAATGACAACGTACTTGTAATTTCTCCTTAAGTAGACTGGCGAGCGAGTTCACACTCGTGACTGAATTGCTTGGGGAGTACTCATCTTCGTCCATGCTGAACTCAGATCTGAACCGTCGAGGGGCTGTGGACTTACGGCGAGGCGATCTAAGCGGTACTCTAAAAATACATCGAATTTTTTGTACCGATTATACATATATGAAAAGGTCAAATGCATCAATGTACATCAAAAGATATTTCTGTTACTTCTTTGTTAGAGTTTCAAAAATCTGTCAATAGGTATACAGGTTTACCTAATTCACACTGATCGCTACACTCGACAGTTTCCTTGTTAACTCGGATTACATTTTGATGACAAGGTCGGAGAGATAACACATCCCACGCTACAATACTTTATGACCTAGATCTAATTAAGTCTTTAATCACAATGAATGATTTAGATTTAATCAGATAAATGTTCTTTATAAACGTATATATCATGAATGTCATACATTCATTATTTTTTTTAATATTTCACATATATACATAGATTACAAATGTATTGAACATTTAAAATGTAAAGCCTATAAGGGAAGTCGCGAGCCTATAAGCGGAGACTCTTTAAATTCGCTTATCGCAATCAGTGTCGTCCAGAGGAGAATCAATTCATTAATTTTAATGAAGTTTCCGGACGAATAGTTTATGAAGAACGAGAGATATGAATCTGACCCACAAATAACTACCCGAATAGTAAAAAACCGTATCAATCAAAATCCTGTTCTGTGTTAAGAAGTTTATTATTCAATTTATATACAGAATCATCCATAGATCTTTGATATATATATATGTAATTTTAAAGTGCTGTTTGTTGTTCTTTTAATAATATCGCACGAATGTTTACATACTAGAACGTAACTTAATATATTTAAACTGAAAAAACTGTATCATTAAACCGATCCGTGGCCGCTGACACAGCGACCGGGAACTGCTTATGAAACATAATTTGCATTATAACAACGCATGTTAGAGAAACCAAAATCAAATACTCCGAGTATATTACGAAGATATTACATGCTATGACGATATATACATAAGCCTAATAAAATAAACACACCTATTGTTTGTTTAAAAACTAAATTCACAATGAAAATGCGAGACTACAGTATTAAGTAGTACTTGAAAAGTGATCAAATCCACCAATGAAAATAAACAAAGTCCAATAAAATTGCAATAATCCGGAATTTTTTCCGACGTAATAAAAATGCCACAAATCTTTACGAAATCGATTAATATTCACAAAAAAACACAACAACATTTTAATTGATCAATTCTAACGAAAGAAATCTAGTTTTAATAACAATACTACAAAGAAAAGTACTATTTTCTAATAAACTGTGATATGTTTTGTTTCGTACTTACGATGTGTACACCAGTCACTAAGTTGGATACGCACTGAGCATGAGTGGGGTTATACGGACCGGAGTAGAGCGAATTGTGCTTAAGAAGTTGTTCGCACGAGATAACCGACTGCGTCCAACGACGAGACATCAATATAATAATTCATTGATGATCACAAAATAGACAAAAACATATATATTAGTTTTATAAAAATATTTCTACGACACTAGAAAAACATGTTCAGTGCCCGCGATCTTTCCAATGGAACTAGTTGAGGTCAACAAACTCGCTTATATAACGTGACGTTCTAGCAGTAAGAAACGATTTGTTAAATGCGATTTACATATATTTATATTGAGCAGAGCATTTTATCATAAAAGTGTTCGAAATAAGCTAAAGTATTAAGTGGTTTAGAATTATTATAGGCTATTCAACGCACATTCGTCCGTCGAAGTTTGATTGAACTTCCTTCTCGATTATTCTCAGCGAGTTAGGTTAGCGAAAGTCATAGGAAAAACGTCGTTTCCATACAAAACGGCATCTGTGTAACACATACAGAAACGTTGTATGTATAGGAAACATTTATTTAATTTTATAATTATATAAATGGAATGTCGTTATTTACATGAGCCTCGTCTATCGTGTTACATCACTGTGACCTAACTATAAAGTAACAATGTGACATACCTATAAGGATGTATAAATGACAATAACATTCCGTGAGTCGATTCGCATTAAAAGTTCTCACGAAACTTACTTAATACGGAGTTCAAACAGAAAAAAGACTGCTATAACATTACTCATATATAACTATCTAAAAGTCACGGACATTTTATTGTACTGTGGAACTACAGCGACAGGAAGCAAAGGGTCAAAATTGTCTTTAAAAGTACATAATACATTTTAAGATATTAATTCGTAAAATGTAAGTAAGTAGACCAATCATGTGATTGTTTTAGAACAATTATAAAGAAAAAAAAATTAAATCTTTAAGTCACACACATATAAACAAATGAACATAACAAAAACATCTGCATTAATATTCATGTTGCGAATATACAGGATGATGGAACACTTAATAAACTAACCACGGGAAAAAAATAAAAATAAAGTTTTAAAATTAAAATGGTTTCGAAATCGGGAGATCCGTTAGCGAGCTACGTGATGGCACAAACAGACACACAGACATCGACGTAAACAATAAAGTATCTGTCGTATAGAATCATTCAAAGACATATTCAGATATACATCACTTTTTACACTTGAGATGTGTTTTAAAATTCAAAATTTGTATCACGTTACCATTCGTGAAAATCAAAACGAGACAATATCGAATTTGGAACATGCACATTATTCTTATAAAGGAATCAGAACAAAAAATGAATCCCATGAAATTTCGCATTATTTGAAATTATAAATATTAGTAACTTTTAATATTGAAGCATAGAGAATGAGAATAAATAACTCCGTTCCATTAAAATTAGCAATGTCTCTAAGCGTTATAATTATTAATTAATTTTACAATTTAAGCTCCTCTCCTTTTAATATATTATTGTTATTTTATTGTTAACTTACTAACTTGTGGTGATAAGTATAAAGTATAAACTAATGCGAGTTACTTTACGACTAATCTATAGTATTACATTATATAGACACGCACATCTCGTCTGCCCGTGACCACGGTGCTGTAAAGTAACCGATACATAGGGATTATTTAGTTAAAAAAAAAACCTTAGTTTTATTTAAACTTTATAAAAAAAACTTAATGAGTCCAGTCCGCGGCCACTACGTCAGCAAGCTTGTATATCACAAAAGTTAAGTCTTAATAGTTTCACGTTACGTTACCTATACAACTATAACACCGCGCCTGTTATTTCCGCCGGCTTTGTCGACTTTACAAAATAAGTAAATAATCTGTTGTGTAAATTTGACATGAAACGCTTGTTGTTAACAATCTATTTCAGACCATAAATGAACTTTCAAAACCACAACTCCGTTCTATGAAGTGTATTGCAAAAGTAAGACAAAACGTTTTAAGGTATAGGGAGTTAGGGTCAATGGTCGACTGCACTTCCTCATTACGACATCCGGACGAAGCTGACGTACCTACTTACGACGCAGAGGGTTAGGAGGTTACTGTTATACATGTTGAGTATATAATACATGTCCGTGGGTCGTTGTTGAACGAATTAACTTTAAGGCAAACCACTTTGGCGATAATTTGGATAAAAGATATCATGAATAAGACTAATTTATCTCAATTAAAGCAATTTATGACCGAATAAAATAAAACTTACAAATTTGTTATTGAAATTTTTCCCTAAACTTTACGAAATTAAGTTAAAAATTGGAAGAATATTTATTTCGAATTTATAGTGTTTAATAATTTTCATATGCAGCTGTCTGATAATTATTATTTTCTTAATAATCTTCTAACACATTATATCCTTCGGTTTCGCTCCTGAGAAAACTGCTAAAATAATCGCGAGGTGCGAGTCACAAATATGTTTTTTTTTTATCAAAACATTAACAGAAGCTTAATACAAGTTAGATTCATCGGGTTACAAACGATTTGTACTTAGTTATCCAATGAGCTGTTTTAATACGATAATGTGTGAAGATAAAAAAATGAATAACTCCTAACGCTCTGTGTGTAGTGTAACCATAGTCCATACCAACTTGGAGTAAGCGTACTGACTGTTATAATAGATTTACACTCGCTAACGAGTCGCGAGACGGGTCACGAGCGGAAGCACAAGGTGAGAGTGTAAATAGTCGCCCGCGGCTCGCCTCGCGTCTTGTCTCGTCCGTAGGTGCGAGCTGTGATACGAGACGAAGCACAAGACGAGGTACGAGGCGAGCGTGTAAATGTAGTCTTATAGTTCAACTAAAGTTATCTCTTGAAGTACCTCAATAAAAAATGAACTCACTTAGCCTGATCATCATGAACATCATTGTTGTCGTCACTGAACACCGAAACTGAGCTCTGGTGATGTTCAGGAATCTAAAACAAGAAAACTATATATTATTTTAAGTAAGTATATGAATTAGAAATATGAGAAACAAAAAGTTTCATAGAAAATGATACATTCAACTACACAAATATAAGAGAAACATATTACAAATGAGAGAGAGAGAGAGCTAAAAGTTGATTTAATAGTGCAATGTACGCATCTCATTAAGAGACCTCGCTCCGTTACCTTTGATTTAAAAATAAGGCAAATAAAAGTTGAATATATCATAGATATATACATTTGTATTTACGTTTTTCTCATAGTACCTACACATTTCAATAAAACTACGTTTTTCAGTTGTACATTTTCAAGTCGTCTGATCACAGTTACTACAAAGTAATAGACACGAAAGGCCTGGCATCAAATATATATTTGTATTACATGTGAAGTATAAAAAACGTATTTGTACATTATATTCATAATTGAGACAGGCAAAACGAAACCCCTCAGGATTCCATCAGGGTGCCGGGTCCATCGCGTTGCAGGGAGAGGAGCTTCAACAGTGCCTGGGACTTGCGACCCAGGTGTAGGTTTAAGCGGCCCATATCAAAGGTAGGACTCTGACCCATGACAGATTTAGGTTAACGTTCCACAATTGTCTTTACTATTCTAGTCTATAGACATACTACTATTTAATTTTAAGATAACACACAACTGTCTTAATCAAAATTAAGACTGATTGATAAATAGTAATTTATTGATATTAAAATATTTAAATTATTATATACTATACGGTTAAAAAGTAATGAAATGATACTTTGACGTCTCTTGTTTACTGTCGTGGTCGTTTTAATATTTATAATGAATAAAGAAATCAGACACGTTGTAAATATTATTTAAATCAAACAATGAGGTCTTATATAATGTGCTGGGAACTAAATCTTGGAATAATGCGTCTAAATCGCAGTCTGCACAAAGTCCTGAACGAACTATTCATATGCAATTTAACATCGAGATTAAATAAGACGCGTTTTAAACTTACCACGTAGATTACACTTATTTTAAAATCCATTAAAATAATGACAATAAAACTCTGTGTTTAAATCGTAACTAAAGTAACTATGAATATAAAAGTCAGTCAGCTGTTGTTATCGTCCTACAAATATAAATATTGTACATATTTTAATTATTATCAACCATATATACTTTTAATTAACTAGTCCTTTGGCGGATTCACTTGTAGCTATTATTTCCATTAAACAATCTATAAAGACAACAAGAAAACTTTACATTAAAAAAATGTAAATACTCCTAGATTGTGACCTGTAGGCACATCAAACGATGTATGTCTGTACAATGATGATGTATTAGGAAAAATATTGCTCTATATTTTACAATCAGCTTCATGCCAGATCTAGTTCGCTGTAGAGGTATCTTTTCGTTGCAGACGTTTGGACTTGTTTACCAAAGTTACTTTTATCATTAAACAAATCTTCGGACGTTATCAGTTAATACGTTTATTGTGTTTTATATTCGTGAACCCCTAACGAGGTCATTGAATTTCGGTATCATTTTGGTAATAACGTGAGGACGTTAGGTTTGAATAATTAAATTTAAATGATTACAGGTCAATATAATATACATTAACAGATATAAAATTATGTTTATATTGTAGATAAGTGTAGTTATATTACATTGGATTATTGTAAATGTCTTTGAAATAAAAATAGTTATTCGCATGTGCTGAGAGAAATAACTTAAACATTTCAAGATTGAGTTAGGATCAGGAGAGAGATAAGCAGAGATCAGGAGAAATAAAGACGGTTTATTGTTTGTATAATTATGTAGTCTATATATATGCAGGTTATAATATTTAAAAATCTGTTTACGTAATTTCTCATAAAATCCTGACCTGAGTGAGAGGAATGCAGTCTAAATCTCGTCTCCCGGGATACATCCTGCACTCTGATCTTCATAACACTTAATTAACAACGAGCCAATTAGTTTTTAATGTCTCGCTCGTGTAATGCACAAGATCGTAAGCGTATTTATAAATGAAGTCATTAGGTATACTAGTTGCACAGAACTCATTAACTGTAAAGTGTGAGGAGACACCTCATACCTGTATATCACAGAATTGTGATTTAAAAACAATGATAGAGCAGGTACCTGAGCCGGATGGTATTTATTAAAAGCAATTAGTTTTCATGCGAGAATTAGCTGTGAGCGACTATTATAATATGTTTTATTTCACTTAGAAGGATTGTATAAGTTATATATAAGTGAAATTGGTTTGTAACTTCCAATGGAAAGCACTTTTTTAATGGTCATATAATCCAATACACGATAAAATACAAAAGTTTTGTCCAATGCTTTCACTGCTCTTAAGAAGAGTTATTTTTTTGTACAATATAATATCCAATTCGTATGTAATCCAATTTGGTTTCCGCCAATAGTCTTTGTTGTGATATATATCTAGGGTTTTATCTCTAAATGGATAAGAATAGAAATAACTTATTACTATCATAAATCTATTTGTTACATTAGCGCCATCTATTTAACTATAGAATTACATAAAATAAGTAGTGTTGACTGTTCGCCATAGATGTCGCTATTACTAAAGAACGATAATAAGTCAAAGCAGTAATTAACACATTTTCATGTTCTGATATTTATAATATTATATGTTGTTATTGTTGTTCACTGAATAACTCTAAATATTGACAAAACTTAGCAAAAAATCGTTTGTTTGTTTTCTCAATTTATAATAATATTACGTAAAGTCAAAAAGCCTTAATTTTATATATATTTTTTTCTTGATATGACATCAGTACGTCAACATGAGTAAATAGTACAAGAAATATATTCGATGAAAACAAACGACACTATTAAATAGCAACGTATTTGGTTAATTTGATTTGTACTATCCCAGAAACTTGGTGCAACACACGTGTAATTATCTTTATAACGAAAAGTAAAGTTAAAACGTTAAAAATAGTGTGACATAAAATGAGGATTCCTTAAAACCGTGATACGAATGTTTCGTAACTGAAATAAAGAAATAAATTTATCTTAGTATGAACCACTGCAAGTAACGTCTTATGCTATAGTTAAGGTGAGTTGCTTGAAACCTTTTTATCTAGGAAGTTGTTGACGCTGTCTGAACTGTTTGAGCTGCATTCCAGGCTCTCGTCTCCGCAGCCGAGCCCCCCGCCTTGGACCCTGTCCCCGCTTGAGTTGCTGCCACTCTTACTGATGTCAGAATCCGACTCGAACCACAGAGGAGACCGGTATTTAAAGGTGTGTGCGACTGAACTCGTCTTATAAACGTTCATCCGTGGCGTCGAATATGTTTTCTTCATTGCTGTTATTTTAACTATATTATTCTTCTCCAATTCTTCCTCTTTTGTTCTTCTTTATTCTTCTTTAACTTTATCACTAGTTTTTTCACAAATCAATGGTAACTTAATGATATTGCAGTGGAACAAACAAGTTTCCCGTCTTTTGTTTGAATTTAGTTCCCACGATATAACTTTTAGTTTAAATTATTTGGTGAGGGGATACAAAAACTAAGATCACGGGCACACTAATGGTTCAACCTACAATGTAGGCAAATAGGACGCGACGCGACCTCACCGTGTAGTGATGGGACTTAAAGATTTATTGAACATCATTTAAAGAATAAAACATACATTGATCGTTATAACAAATATAAGAAAGAAAGACAATTATTTTTAAGAAAATTCCTCAGGTTTGAATACATCTAACACATTTTATTATCTTTGAATAAAAATATTCACGATTTTAAATCAAAACGTTCTCGTTATATTGGTGGGAATCGTTATATTGACCAAACATGTTAAGTATTTTTCTCGTTTTGTATTATATGTTTTTTGTATAGCTATGAGATAAATCTTCTCTATTGCTTTTCAATAGAAATGTGTAATAAAAATCGAATATTTCTAATACAAATACATATTACTCAGATTTCGCATCCCTCGGCAGGATGTCATCCAATTTGTTGTGAGTATCTTAAAGACTCGCCTCTCAGACGCTTGTTGCTCAAATATGAATTAAAGATGGTAAAAAAATTACTAAGAACTTATTCAATACAAGTATTCTATACCTTTTTCCAATCGTAATACTTCGTCCTTTGATATTTTTTATGTTTTTTTTTTAAATAACTTGTACCTAAATTTCAGTGCCCAATGTTATTTTCTTCATGATCAATATTTATATTGCCCTTATTTTTAATCTGTTTTTATAGACTTGACACAAATAATAATATTTTTTTCAAAAGCGGTTATTAAATATATATCTCTAGTCAGTTGTCTTGTCTTGTCAATTTATGACGGTAAAACAGTTCAGGGATATAATAGTAAAGTATATTTAAATTTATTTCAAAATATACTTTTAATGTATTGAAATCGATTTTTAATTTTATTTTATTATCGTGCTTAAATTTTTTTGTCTATGTATCGCATGTCGCATTACAATTGGACGGAACAGTTCTTATTAATTAATTACCAAAATATACATGTATGTAATAATTGATTAAGATTTCTATAGACCCAAAAATTAAAGTAATATTTTAGTTTAATATTTAAAACAGTGTCGTAAAGATAAAATATAAGCTTTAAATAATTAACTCTTAGCACTTTCAGAAAACTACCGATTAAATATTCGATGATATTAAAATCGACAATGTTACTTACGTTATGTCTTTTTATGTCAACTGTACTTTTTCCTTCAACGTCTCTATCATGTTCTCTTTCAGTCGGAACGGAGTCCTCATCCCTATGATCCGCCGTATCATCCTCTGGACCGAATATCTTTATCTCCGGTGTGACTGACCGATTGATGTCAAGGTTAACTTGAAAATCATTTCTGTCCGCTTGATCTGGTGTCAGAACATCGTTAGGAGTTCCGCACGTTTCCAGAATCCTCATCCTTGTCCGCGGCGGCATTTCCACATAATCATGGGGATATGATGGCATGTTTAGTCTTAGATCTGGTTTTTTTCTTACCCTCATTCTCGTCCTCTAACTTATCAGTCCCTAAATATTGTTTTTCGTTATTGGTAATGTGATAACGCTTATCTCAAGGATAAATTTGGCGAGATCGGACGAGGAAGTTGCAGCCTTTAAGGAAAGTTACAACATCAGAGCTATCTTGAATGCCACTTTGATATCAATACGTTTCAAGAGCATTTGTTCCTTGACAATGACGAAATATGACTGAAGTTTTGTTTCTCGTATTTATGAAATTTTTTGCTATCATCTCGTTTGATAAAAACATGTCCGTGATAACGTTACGACTTTCAAATATATTAGTTGCTTGTTCTTAGCAAAGCGATATCAAGCTCGACGCGTCTAAAGAATATCGCGATGACGAAAATTATGATTGTGATAATTTTATTTGTTTGACGTCATTTGGACTTAAAATAAATTCAAAGAGTTCAAGGAAAAAGAATACTTTTCAAAATACGTTACATATTGTTTATATTTACCCAAAAAAATAATCTATTATGGTGTGATTTTTTTTACAAATACCTACTTGGATCGCAATGTCATTTGGCGTTCGACTTTTTCACTCAAAATAATGATCCGTGATTGTAAAATTTTCATTATTATCCTCAATTCTTTTATATCATAAAAATTATAGCCATTACAATTTACTATAGTTGGTTGGAAAATTGTAAAAATTCTAACAAACACGTAAGTATTCAAAGATTTACAATCTTCACATATATAACTAAAATTAATGTTTCTGGTACGACATATCCCACTTGTAAGCGATATTACCTTGTTTGTTTAACGTTAGAACCTCACCAGTAAAAACCCAGCGAAATACTAATCATTTTATTCCTAACAATTGCTTTTGTTCACAAAATCAATATAATAACTTTATATCGATTAAAAATAGCAAATGAATCACACCTACTTTGTGGGAGATATATCTTATCACTAAGAGTATATAAAGTAGCTGTTTTCTGTAAGTAATTATACTGTTATTATCAAGATCGACCACGGTCATGACTGACTTATCTTCTGTGCGTAACTGAATAAATTTGAATTGAAGATTTTCTTGCGTATTTTATAAGCGTATATAAAGTCATACTCACATCACCTTGCGTGTTGTATTCTTGTTTCAATAGCTCAAAATTCGGTAAGGTCGGCATGGATATTGAGTTTCTTCTCAGGCCAGTCATCCTCTGTCCCATATCCTGTTCCACAATGATCAGATCCCTGGACTCCTGGGCTCCGGGAGTGTGCGATGTAGTCGGACTGGAAACGTTCGTTGATAAAGTACTGGGACTGGTAGGCTTGGATGATTTCGAAGATTCCGGATCTAGAGTGATGTATAAAGTCCCTTCAGGTGTATCGACCACTATTGTATCTTTGTTGGCCGTGTGAACTGCGCCTAAATCGGTGGCGTGAAGTTTTCTTTCTCTTCTCCCATCTCCGACCTCTACATCTTTGGATCTAGCTGGTCTGATGGGTTCCTCGATATCCTCCAGCTCAACTTCATCAACGAACGGGATGCTGGTGTCTGAGTTGAGTTCTGGTGAGTTCAGTCCTCTAGCGACGTTTTGAACATTCTGTCTGTCTGCCATTTCAGCGCTTTTTTATTTCATAGTAAGGTCTGTAAAGAGCAAAATTCTGGGTTAAAGTAACATAGTTATGTACAGGAATAGAAAAAAGAAACATATCATTATATGTTCTACATCGTATTTAAATTCTTTTCAAAATATGTATATTTTAAGTTGCAACACAATCGTTAGCGCCTTGAATTGATAAGTCCCACTCGAGGAGTTTTATGGTTTGAAGTACATTAGAGCAGATATTGAGAATACAAAACAAATAAAAGAAATAATTATATTCTGTACTGTACTGTACTGCACTACACTGTATTGTACTGTACTTTACTGTATTGTACTGTACTGTACTGTACTGTACTGTACTGCACTGCACTGCACTGTACTGTACTGTACATTTATAGTTTTTTTATATTTTGGCTCCACTAAATCGTTTTGATACTTTTATATTACATGTCTAATAAGTAGCATACCCAGAAGGTTGCATCAAATAATAAAACATATTTCAGCTAATTTTAAATACACACACATAAATTCCTTAAGGACTGTAAAAGCTCTGATTAACACGTGATTAAAGAGTTCGATTAAAGTTGTTGCTTAGGATTTGAACCTCTAATAATGTCTCGCCTTTTAAACTCATTGAAACTAAATTTAATTTTTTACTTTATTGTCTATTTAAATTTCATAAAGACTTCAAAGATTTAAAAAATGTACAATAAATAGTTATTTGACCGAGTAATACATGAAATATTTTTTGCATGTTGTAACCATGTTGCCAGGCTTTCGTGGAAAGTAGCATGCATGTATATGTACCCTTAGACGTTTTATACCATAAGATATAATAATAAATAAGATATAAGAAAAACTGCATATTAATATAGTGTAGTACGTTAATATTGAAAATTTGCACGTATGTTTCATTATGACACTACCTCTCTGTATGTATGACCAGTTTGCGCTCACAGTAGAGAGAGCTAACTGGTTTTTACACATTGAAGCTTCTGGTAAGCGTGCATTTTAAATCCCATTCAGTATAATTCTAATTGTTTAGGTGCTGGTAAGTTGGTAACGTGAAACGAACGTACAGCTAAATAACCGTTTTTTATGTAGACATTTATTCTGACCTTTAACTTTTGTCGAACAAAACTTTACAGTTTACGTAAACAGATAAATGATATGTTTATGCAGTGAGATAGGAAAAATATTATTGTTCAATTCAAATCATTAGTTTGCTCTTTAAATTATAATTAATTCATTTTAACTTATAACAGAGATATATTTAAATTTCGATTTATAACTATTTAAAAATATACATACTTGCGTAATCCATATTCCTTCGTTGCTTTAGAGATCGTTCTAACTTCGCTACCAAATAAAAGGAAAATTCTTTAACATTACAAGTTTAGTAATAAAACCGATTCTCGTCATTGTAAATTCCGATTGTTTTATTATAAATACAGAATTCATTTTTCCTTGTAAATTTATGAATTACTTAAAATGCATCGTATCCCTACAATTGTGTTTTGAACATTGAAACAATGTCGGGTTTATGTTTGGATTTATTGTTACTTAAGACGAACGGCGCGCTATATCCTGAAGGTTGCAGATTCGATTAAAATTGCGTAAATGATTCTTTTATCTCATATTTTGTGTTTGAATTTTATTCATACGACAATTACGATTTTTTTTTATTATATATTGGTCTCTCTTCATGATATAATTATTAATAATAACATTTAAGGAAAGATAATAAGAAAAAAAATTCTCTGAAACTATTTACTTAAGACGATTATATTCGTATAATAAAATTAATTAATTTAAAATTCTCACCGTACATCTCTCTGTAAAGGCGGTACAACACTGCTACTTTAAGCTGTACCCAGCAGCTATTTGCTACGATTATCTGAGATTAACTCGATCACAGACTGGTGAACAAGCCTGAACAAACAGACGTCACCGTAGAACCTTGAAGGCGTTAGTTAAAAATGAACCTAACAGGTTAATGTGCCTCTTTTTATAAAATCAACACGTAATATATCCTATCACGCAAAAAATATTGTTCATGTCTGTGTACATTAATAATTTAATATTTGTTATGTTTTTTTTTTATAGATACAGATTAAAAAGAAATATTTAGTCTGTTAGTTTCGAAAATATAAAATGTTGTTCAAAATCAGATTAAATTTTATTTGCGATGCTAAAGTAACCGTAGAAAGTACACTGTTGTACCATAAAATAATAGATTCATGAACCTAATTGGGAAAAACAAAGAACACTTTTCAATTATATAACACCTACGGGGTCTTTGGAAAAAATATTGAACGAAGCTCGGTTTAAATTTGTACATAAGGAAGACATAAAAAAACGGCCACCTTATATTATCAACTGGGCGACTGCTTGGTCTTGGAGCAGAGTTAAATAAAATTTGAACATTATGACATCATTTGATGCCAACTTTTTCCTGCGCGCCGAAAAAGTGTGTATACAAAAGCGTATGTATCAGGAGATGCTCATTTTATGAGATAATTATATCGACTTATTGAAGTCTATATAAATAAAATCAATACATTATCACATACAACCTTGACAATCAGCCTTTAGTTTTAATAATAGTTTGATATCTGAGTATTTTAATTCCTTCTCTACATCATCAAAATTACTTTGCACGAAAGATTTAATATTTAAATGATCTTTTAAACATTAAAACTATAACATTTTCCGACATAGTTTAAACATTCACCAAGTTT
Source organism: Danaus plexippus (assembly GCF_018135715.1). Lineage (NCBI taxonomy): Eukaryota > Metazoa > Arthropoda > Insecta > Lepidoptera > Nymphalidae > Danaus > Danaus plexippus. Next base: position 8,288,488 of record NC_083549.1, read on the forward strand.
ATAATTCCAAATTTCTTACATACAATAAATAAACCCAAAAAAATCTTTCTATGGTGAATGTGACAAACGATTCATAGCACGTTAAAACTTATTTAAATTGACAACAGGTCAATATTGAGCTATACTTACATTAGAACATAAAGTATATGAATAATACTATAAAAGCTAAAGTCAGCACTCCGTATATGACGTAGTCCAGGTAAAAAACACACCAGAAACACAAGCCAGGGTTCGCGATCTCGGCTTCAACAGAGTCTACAGCCATGTCTCGTCTTTGAATCGTTCCCATCAGCTAATTGCCTCTAAGTTACTGATCATGACTTGTGTTAAACGATAATTATTCATGATCGAGTTAACATCCAATCAACGAAACTCGAATTACGTGACTTTACAATAATTACAGGATTCATATATTTTTTGCGTACTCACTACTTGTACGGAACTCTAGTAAATAGAAAATTCGTGACGAATTCTTTGTATTTTTTTGCGTAAACTTGTTCCCAATCACATATATTATGTTGTCAAAACTTTAATTCATTGCCTCGCCACTTCACTAAGATCACGATAAGTATAATGACTGCACTAATTGAGATTTGCTCCTATAATATCGTTAAGGTAAACGATAGCACTATTGTTATAGCCGGGAATAATCCTTGTATAATGTCGAGAAATTATTATTAATAACTAACCGAGGCAAAGAACTAAAAATATCGTGTGTTTGTTAAATATATTAAAAACGACTTTCAACACATTATCAAAGATTTTATTATAAACGTTAAGAGCAAAAACAATTAAAGTAAATTTAAACGGCTTATTAATTAAGTTGAACTCTTTACGACGCCATCGAGCGGACGCTAAACAACTATTATAATAAATGGTATTAAGCTAAAATTTATAACAGGAAGTTCCGCACATTAAAATACGAATCGAAGTAAACAAGTTGTAGTTATTAAAATAGCATGTGTTAGTTACAGTACTTATAGTTAGTTACGTGAAAAACGGAAATTGATTATAGCATAAATTTGCAAATACACAGAATGCTTGAGACACTTAAGGGTCTGAAAATAAGTTAAGAAATTAATTTATAGCAACAAAGTCAATGAACAGGTTACTTCCACCGTTCCTGGTTTTGAATAAGTACAGAAAGATCAAACCTTCACTAACTACATCCTCGACTTCTCTTCAAGGGTTAATCTTACGTGTGTAATAAAGTTAATTGTCTCGAAACTGCGATCTTTATTTACTATTCAGTTAAACATAAATACTAACCTTAAGTTAACACTCAAGTGAACTGATTCTCTAACATCGAGCGTCATATCTAGTATGTTATTATATTCATTACAGTGAAGGAGGTCTTGACGCGTTGCTGGACGCTGAGTTTCATAAGAGGCGATTACTTTAATGGCTTCTATACAATTTCAATGTTTGTTTGTTTGTGTCCAGCCGGCATTAAGTTACGTACTGTTTTTGTATCTGATAACGTGTTTTTTCACATATATATATATGTATTACGATGATATATAATACTTTATGAACATTTTTACAAGCTAAGATAATTTTATCATTACCTTTATCTTCAGTTCAAGTTTATCAATAAAAAATACGTTCGTTTCGACGCTTGCCAGTCATAAAGCTATATTAAGATAATTGCTTACTAAGTTTTATTCACGAAAAACCTACAAACTGTTGGTATTTAGTTTAAGAGAGTCATTTTCTATAGAAGCTTATTTGATAAGTCAAAATATTTTATGAATCATTACATTTACGATCAATATGTTTCATTGAAATATTTATTACGTTAAAAACACTCCGTACCAGAGATATACAATACATGTACGAACATTATTTATTTGACTTTTCAACTTATTTATTACGCCTTTAAAATTTATCTGTAAGGTTTATAGTGTGATTCTGGTGTTTGTAACTAAGGTGACAAATTTAATCTAATTAAATATAAACCACAAAGTAACAGATATATATCAGATATATATATATGTGTGTGTGTGTATTTGTTTGTTTGTATCGTAAACACTATTATTATGTTAATGAAGCCCTCACAGACAATGTACTGTGAACTTACTGTATACATTACAATTAGTCCCAGAGCGATCACTTTTATAAAAAAAAATATATTTTATTTCAAATACAAACATTTTTCAGATTTGTTTTTTGTTAAAGCTGTTGTTTCTTTGAATTTAGATTCAAATAAGTTTTTATTACTACGATGCACAGAAAAGCGTAATAAATTTTTAAATCTTAACATGTTTTGTGTGAAACTAAATTATTCGTCTAAAAATGAAAAAAATAATAATATTTAATTGTATTAGTAAATATATATATTAAGAAATAATAATTTCGTACAAATTCCACAAAACCAATAGCTTGGAAGAAATAAAAAGTATTCAATGCTTTTTATTGATCTTTTTTGTTTTTTTTTTGTTTGGTTAAATTTAAAATAAATTAAAGTTTTGTTTTTAACAATTTGAAAATTAATTTGAACTAATTAATTAATAAAAATAAAGACATTTTGTAACACAATAGTACATAATTTGTTCTTATAAAAATAATATCGGCAAATAGGTATTTCCCGAAAAATTTTTGATAAAATAATAATATACGTACAGTGAATTATGAGATATTTTTCATACGTTTTTGTTTTTTTTTTTAACATCATTCACAATTAAAATCAGAAAATATACGAACCTAATAAATCCACTTTAAAAAAACACTTTTTAACGTAACGTTGGTACCGTGACAGTTGTTGGCGTACGACTGCGACGTCCGTGGAACATCACTGATTTACAATTACATCACTATTAAACAACTCAAACATAATTTGTTATAAATATTAATAATTATCCGTTTTAACACATTTTTAATATAAGTGTAATTTTCTAATAAAGGATTCGTAATTTTATTGATAAAATCTAACTCCTAACCAAGAAACATTTTCTGGCAACATTTGTTACCTTAGTATATCCCAAAAAAATTAAGGCGACGTTATCTGATAGCATCACAAACAATCAAACAGTACAAGGACTTCGGAATGATAAAATACTTACAAAGAAATATGTGAAAACCGAATTTAAATACTTATTTTTTTTAATTAATCAATAATAAAACAAACGCTATCTTCGTCGAGATATTGTTTTTGTTTTATGTTACGTTATTGGTTAAATTAAAATTAATATTCTTGATATTTATGTAATATACATATAATTATTTAATATAAGCTCAATACTCATACAATACAACAATAAGTACTTTTAAACGCGTAATCATTTCTTAATAGTCTCTTATCTAATCTGGTGATTAATAAATAGCGAGTATTTATGTCAAGCATTGAGATGCTTTTTTTCTGATAATGACAACCGACCTACAACATTCTCCACGTATTTAGATGTACATGAAAATCTATTAGAATTTAATCTTTGTATTATAATAAGTACACATGTCTAGACGCTGTATCATAGCAGTAATAAGGACGATGGAGTCTGGAAGGAAACGCTAATGTGATCTTAAGATGAACCAGAGATAACATTACTAAGGACGGCCAAAGCTGAACCACGAGTTAACCACGAACCATATTAATAATTTATCTCAATGGTTCATAAAACTGAATTCATCGCAATAATTATTTATGACATGTATACATTAAAATATTCTTAATTGTATAAGATATTAACGTTTTCGTTTTTATTATCGATTTGTATAATAAGGCCAATTAAGTCGCTCGTCTGTACGCGACCTAAACCGGAACAACACGACAGATAAACAGCTAACTACATTAGTTGACCGTATTATGAATTGTAGCTGGCTGAGGTGATGTGTCTAGTTGCTTTGGGAAATGCTCCTGTTACTCACGCGTACCTTGTTACTTGTTACGTTTTAATGACAATTAATTTTACAAAACAATATTATGTTTGTTTTACTTCTATATTTTTCATTGACAACATCTATTACATCGGTCTAGCAATGAATTTTAAATAATAAAATGAAATTTAATATAAAGACATACAGATTTCGTCTGTCCGTGGTCACGGTTGATGCAAAGTAACCGAAACGTCGGTAGTTTAAGTTAAAATAATTAAAATCGCATAGTAAATCCGATAATATTAGTTTTATTTCAGTTAATATAGCGTGTTGGTAATACAAGCTGTGCTAAACATGTACGTAACATATAGTAAGGTTACTTGAAGCAAACCACATCACGGCCTCATCGTGAGAGACGAATTAGTACGCTCTGTTAGACGATCACGTGAGAAAAACAAACACACGCGTAATACTTAACACATACATACAAGCAAACAAGACATCATGAGATCACATTAAACTTGGACGTATTGATTATTGTTAACAAAAAAATGCTACATTTAGTTTAATTACAAACAAAATCTGAAAAAATAGCTTACGCTTTTTGCCTCTTCATAATGTCAATCAATTAATATGTTCAAACATAAAAAAAATACACTCGACTTGAAAAATCATGACCCGTTCGATTGAATATTGAACAAGTTTTGCTTATTATTTTTATGTTTTCTTTATATATGACCTCATTTTTACAGTTTTATCTTTATACTGTAAAAAATGTCCGTATCCAAGCGGAAATATTATCTTTATTTTATTTTGTACGAAACATTGGCATAGGCTTCGAATATCCCGCTGACAGCTAATCTATTAGGTCGTAGATCAATCGGTGTTCACTATTTTAGTATTCTTTATGCTGTATTACAAATACTTTCTGTTCAATTCTTTAATTTATATATTTAAACCACCCAACGACTTACAGAAAAGATTAATCAGAAATAAAGTAATAGGATGAGAAAAAAAATGGAAAGAATCTTATCGCCAAATGGCCGTCTCTTAGAGGCAATCTTAATTAGGAAAATATTGACGTGGAATAAAGATGGTGGAGGTGGTATAGTAATAAAAAACATACGCTAAAACTGACGCCGCTGTTTGCATTCTACGATTGATATGAGTTTGTAACGCCTACATACTCGGTAAATGTATCAAAAATAATCACAATACTTAGATAATATTAATTTCGTGTCTCAATACAGTTCAGAACCCGTTTTCTACTAAATGTTCCTCTGAAAAACTAGCCCCTCCGTTGAACCATTCACTTGTACAACTTTCTTGTAGCGATTTTTCGTCTACCTTCATCACCTAGAGTCTAGACCGTCCATCACATAGTTGATAATTTCCCTTAGTGATATAAATTGACTCGCGCCGCGAACAAGTAAAGCTGAACCGATCTCATCTATGATTTACGCAAAATTTTTTGTCTCTACTATAGTAGAGAAACTTTCTTTCTTACTAAGCATATTATTATTATTTTTTTATTGAGACAGAAACTGAGACGCAGCACCATCGTTCGTTCGAATTTTTATTTAAATACTTCTTCAGTTTTAATATAAACTAAAAGAAAAAGATAGATTTTATTAAAGAATATAAATTTCGCGTAACTCCTTTTATAGGAATTATAGTACAGTTAAAATACTAACAATCACTTAGAATTGCCAAATGGAGTCTGAAATAATAATTTTATGAATTAATATAATATATTTTTTATCTTTTGTTCTTCTCTAAATATCTCCACTTGAGCGTTATGAAAGTAACAGTAAATATTTAAATCTATTTGTATTACATGTACTAGGGTTTCAGCAGTTAAAGTGTTGTACGGTTCGTTTCTTTCGTATATTTTGTAGTAACCGGAAGAATCCAATCAGATGGAAGCCTTCTATGACCTGGAATTATTACAACCGGAGCTTTTCAACGCGTGGAGCGACCCTGTAGTTCATAGAAATAATTAATTTAAATAATAACAAACAAGAAGTAAAAGGTTCATTAAAAATGATAAATAACTCACAAAATCTTTTTTACCATCAATATAAAGATATAATAAGACCGTTTCCACAAGGAGTCATATTAAGAAAAAGGTTTCTAAAACCAGACATCAACTATTGACATCCTTTTTGTCTCAGAACAACATAATACGTACTGACATATAAGATTTTCGCGTGTTATCATTTAAATGAGACTTAGATTTTCGGATATACCTACTACGCGTTTTTTATTATTCGTCAAAAACATAATCCCAACGTTTCAGTTCCTTTGCAGCAACCGTGAACACGGGCAGACGAGATAAGAGTGTCAGACACTAACTGACTGACCGAAATCCTTAGTTTCATTCAATATAATACCGTTGTAAAACATAAAATGTTTTAAAAAACGTTTATCGTTCAACGTAATTTTCTTTTGTCCACAACATATCTGAATACAAAAAGAAACTATTACAAGTAAATTCATTATCAGTAGTAAAGCCTACTAGAGCCTAAAGTTTTGACAGTCAAAATTTTATTGGTGATAGTTCATTTGACGTTATAAAGTTGCTTGCACTCTTTGTTACTGACATCTTTATCAGTTGTTAATTAAATAATAACGATGAATTTGTTTCCTTAACTTGAGGAATGGTAAATCCTAAAAGTGTATCACAATTGACAAGGCACGTTGATCCACTACAATTTCATATTTTATTTGATTATTTTTTTTTTTTGCAGTAAGACTTAGGTATATGTAATTGGGTAAACGGGTAACACTTTCAAAATGACCAAAATAAGTTTGTCCCTGCATTACTACGGATTACTACTGAATTTTGGTTGTTGAGGAAAAGGGAGGGGTGGGAATAAGGAAAGGGTGGGAACAGGGAAAGGACAACCGGCTCTCACACATCGGACGAAACACAGCCAATAAAGACTACTTCACGCCGTTTTTCTGAGAGGGTGGTGGCTCTACCGTCTAACCAACTTTTGGCATAATTCACTAATGTAAACCTTTTAAAAATTAATATATTTTTGAATATTGTGTGCAGAAAACAAGACGGAGATTTTCTAATAGTTTAATAGCTTTAATTTATTTTTTTAATGACTCACATTATATTTTTTACTATCATCTAGAACACACAAAATACATACACAATACTTAAGATAAAATATAGCGAATTGTTTAAGATGACTAGAGTTATAAATTATTACATTTCAAGTTCAATTTCAATAACACAATAGAAACGTCATTTTGACGTCTAGCAGTGTTCATGACGTGACGCGTCATGTTAGTTTTTTCCCGCGTCATAAAAAGTCTACTTTTATTAATATACAGCTATTACAACAATGTAGTAATTCTATTAAGGTATCTATGTCTTATTCTGATGTACATCACTGTAAAGTTTCATCAAAATCCGTTAAGTAATTTTTGCGTCAGAGCAGCAAACATCCATAAACCGAACGTCCTGGCACACTTACTTGTAGGACGAGTGTCATACTAGTATATGTACTCGTCCATACAAAACATCACTGTATATTGTTCATTACCACTCAGTTCTCTTGAAAGATAAGTTTTTCTTCACGAATTAACACAACGTCGCGTACTCGAGCTTTTCACTGATTACTTCAGCACAATGTCTCTTATAACATGAATGCTTAGAACACTTCATTTCCAGCCTGCTAAGGAGCACGTGCTATAAATGGAATTCTGAACTTAAAGGTAAAATAAAACCATCCGGGAGTGGTACAATAAATTTATTTAAGTGAAACCTATACTTAGTGATAGCTATATAATGATGTCCCGCGACTCTACTCAAGTCGGAATGTATACGTCGAGGCGTCTTCACACTGAACGGCCCCCGTACTCTCCCACCAATTAATCCTAAATATATTTTTAAATATCCGTCACAGAGCCGTCGGTGTGAAGACGCCGTTTGTGTATTTCATAGTAATATTTAATAAATATTTTATTGCTTAATGCTTTCATGATAAGAGTTAATTCGGAACATTGAAACGTTAACAAGCACATGTACAGTAACACTAGTGTTAGGCGACGGACACTCCGCAGACGATACACCGGAACACACATCGCGGCGGACAAACATACAAACAACTTTGTAATATACACTCCACCACCATAAGTAAGATATCAGCATGTTTACCGTGAGTCCGCATCCTCACTACATACAGATAGTTCACAGTATTTTTCATTAACTATGTTAATATTTAATACTATCATATGGCAAAACATATAGAAGTGAATACATTTGGATTTGGGACCTCTGTATGTAGTTCGAGTTACAAACTCATCAAGGTCATCATACTAGCAGTGTAATAAGACTGAACAAACAATAAAAACAATGTTATATCTCAGACGGAGCCGCGTGTGTAACTAGTGTAGCGTCGCTTCACTCCCCAACGACATAACTACATACGATCAACATTAACATATAAGTTGTAACCAACAACGAAGACCTTAGAGGTATTGCACTAACTGGAGATAACAGAGGATATGGCCACAGCACGACAGGCATTCAATAAGTACATGTCAAGATACTTAACTACCAATAAACGTAAACATTAATACGAGCACATCACAATATATATTTGAACTAATAAATACTGAATAAAATAACGTAAACGCGAGCATATTATAATATAAACTTACATAACGGACAGACGCATGTTGCCTACAGGCATATGTTGTAGATGCTGTGAGCGGTTTTAGTGTAACTTGTGAATTAATAAAACCAAGCAACAGTAAATATAATACTGAGCAAGCGATTTTACCTGAACCTGGACACCGACTTAGTACAGAACCAATGAAGGTCACAAACAAAAGTATAAGACATCATTTCATTAATGAAAATAACATAATATTCTCAGATTATTATTAAATTTGGAAATAAAAACAGTTTTACAATACACAATACACACGGAAATGTCATGGCTCCTCATGTAAATGCCAATAAATTTAATAAACATAACAATAGTATCACCTGCATATATATCTCTTAAATACAATTCAAAAACAGAAGCACACATATTACATCTAAAATTTATTGGATGGTAGGATTAAAATCATTCATATGTAAAATTATAACTTTCATATCAAAATTACGAATGAGCAGGATCACTCCGAGCCCAGAGGAATTATTTTAATGCCATAAAGTTTATACCAGCGCGTTTCCCTACCGTCTTATAAGTAATGATATATTTTAAAGGAAATGTCATATTATTAAGGACTATAAATATATTTTTCTCTACGATTCAATAATATGAGAGCTATTAATATTTTTATTTTATATATAACCTTATTTTAAGTTAAAAATAGAATACATCATCGGATCAAATAAGTCTTTAAGCATTTTGTATAAAAAAACAAACCTCCTGACAGCTCCCGCGACTTAACGACGGGTGACGTCACAATAATATAAAAAAATGTCAATTTAATCGAAATTAGTTCTTATTACTATTACAATAAAGAGATATAAACTTTTAGTGTTCAAAAAACTGATTACACAATTATGCATCATATAAAATATATAAGTACTAACATAATGAGCCGGCCCCGGACACGGTCGGAGGGTTTGTTTCATCAAATGAACCGAGTACAACACCAGCGAACAACACAGGAAGTGACGTCAGGGGACGGAGCCGGCCCGCACTAAAACATTAAACTATCACAGCTAACATATAAATGACCGTCTCTCAAACTACATATCGCGTGTGGGGTAGTCGTGTAAGAACTCGAAGACCTTCAGACGGCGGATGTGACGTCACAGGGCCGCTAGTCCCGGTAGTAATTATTCCCCGGTGTCGACCCAGCTCGCCTCCTCCGATATCCGGTCGATACAGTTGATGAGGAACTGGTACTGTAGTGTGACATATATTATTCATTACTAGCTTTTGACTGTGACTTCGTCTGCCTACATTTACAGTTGGGTTATGCAAAGTACAAAACATGTTAAAACAGTAGATATGGGACCCACATGGAGTTCTGGGATAAACTATGGCTCACGAATTGCTCCGATGTACGAGTGACAATATTCTACTGATGTAAAAGTAAACAAAATCAGTGTAGTAGGTTTTGCTTAAAAATTTCAACAAAAATTGCCATATATAGCATATTTTAAGCAGTGCACCCATTTTTGACCGACTGTTCGTTGTTTGTGTACACCTTTGTTATTATACGGAGATTTTAGCTGTACAATATGCAAGGTTACCTTCAGATCAGTTTAGGGAGTAACACTTGAGAAGAGTACGCTAGAGAACTGTTCAATAGTTACACATATCTGGCTGACCTCAACTATTAGTAACTACTCGCTAATAATGTGTATTGGAACATATATACTGTATTAGAGATAACTTCTTCATATGTTGAATAAATGTAATGCTGTCTGTCACGTCTTCATATATTTCGTACTATATCACTAGTTACTCTTTCCCCTTTCACATGGTGCGTCTGTGTCGCATGTGCGTTAGTGTGTGTATATAGCCATATATACTGATTTTGATCTCGCATATTATAATTTTGATAACGTATAAAATATATGAGACCATATGTGTGTGTTTGTTTGTCCGTATATACTGACATATGGCGAATGCAATGTTATAGTCCTGGGCGGCCTGTCCCTCCTCCTGTAGACGAGACGGGCGGCGGCCGCGTCGTCGTCCGCGCGCCACTCCCTCACATCCGTCCAGGGCACGTTCACTACGCCGCCCTCGCACGCGGACGACTCGCTCCACGACGACAGCTTGATACCTTCCCAACCTGGAATATATACATACCAGCTTTAGGATATACACAAACCAGATAACCGGGTCCTAGCTCCTTATAATATATGAGTTATAATCAAAATCAATTATCTCCGTAAAAACGTGTTTAAAAAAAAGAGATAAAGAACATAATAGGCAGAGAGAGGAGCTTGGATGGTGGAGGTGAGCGTTCAACGCGCCCTTGAACCTACGCTTGGGTCGCAACTCCCAGGCACTGTTGAAGCTCCTCTCCCTGCAACGCGATGGACCCGGCACTCGCACGGTGAATGCATTGAACGCTGAGAGGTCTCGTCTCGTAGTGAGGGGGGATGTATCGATACGTCCATCATTAGTTTCGTGTTTACCGACTGAGACGGCGAGGGCGGGCGCGGCGCGGCAGTCGGTGCGGGCGGGCGGGAAGGCGACGTCTCCGTATCCGGGTAACGTCCTCGCCAGCGCCAGGTAGTCCCGAGCGCGACGCACGTCCTGTAGAGCCTTCAGCTGATAGAGGCGGGCTCCGGCCGAGCACACGCCGCGGTTCACATCTTCCACCGCCTGGGACGGAGATGACAATACCCATACATTGATTAAATCTAAACATATATTGTATCAATGAAACTAATATTCTTCGGATTACTTCGCGTATTTTACTTATTTTAATAACTACATACTCCCGACGTTTCGGTTTCATTTTAGTGAATACTCGCGACAGTGTTAGCTCTCATTACATATTGTATAATCAAACATTAATTAGATCATCTATTTCGAGTGTACACCTATGCTGACTTAAAAAGTTGGTAACAGGTACGAATATCACTTGTGTATGTGAATTTTTTGTTTCATATTATTCTAAATCTGGAGCTCCCAAACTTATTTTGCCTAGCGCCAAGTTGAGAATAATTTATTTCCTAGAGCCCCAATTTAACATTACAACAAACTAAATAAATGAAATTACAAATCACCCCCAGTCCTCTACAAAACGCCGCGTTTTTGTCTTAAAGGTTATTCTAAATTTTAAAGGAAGGGTTATTCTAAATTTTAGTATGTATAAGACATGTCAGTTTGAGGCAGTATGTTCGGGCCCTTCAGACCTGCCAAAATATGAAAGCGGCGGCGGTGTCGTCTCTCAGCAGGTCGAGCTCGGTGTCGGGTCTGAAGAGCCACTTGCGGACACACAGACACGACGAGGACGCGGTGGAGTAGTTCTGGATGTACAGCGAGTGGGGACACTCGTTCGGTTGAAGTTTACGCTCTGGAACATTATGTTACATATTATATATATATATATATATATACTGTACTAGTCTAAATGGAACTAAGTTTGTAGGATACTACGCGTTTTTAAATTATTTTGTAACTACATAATCCCGATGTTTCGGTTCCTATACAGCAACCGCGATCACGGGCAGACGAGACGACGTTATCATCAAACGAGGTGTGTTCGACATACATTGATACAGAGATCTCTATAACATTCATTAATATTAAGAAATGAAATGGAGTAGTGTAAACATTTTATGTATAATTTTTAGCAAATCTTTCGTATTTGTCGAACCATAACTCCACACTAGCAAATTTCAACTCACCAAAATTGTATTCAACGATTTCAAAGAGATAGAAGTAGTTCTGTATGTTCCTGGCTAGACCTATCTTGTCGCAGACGGCCTTGTAGACGTCGTCGGCGTTGGTAGATTTGAGCACGGCCACGGTGACCACCTCCTTGTCCGGCAGTAGCACCTTCAGCTCCACGGGCGAGGGGTTGCAAGAGTCGTCGCAGTCGGTGAGGAACTCTTGCACGGCGTCACTCTCAGCTATCACACGGATTGCACACACCTGTAATATATGGAGAGCTCGGATCAGGAACATGACGCTGGTCATTTCGGTTCATATTATTGTGGTAACTAATTATATCATAGTAATTTTTCACAGACTGCACAAACATATAACTCAAATAAAACACTTTCAATTCTTTCAGCTAATGTAAAATTTCAGTGAACCTCCTCAAATATAATTTAGACACATGTATCAGGAAACTGGTCCTTCTGGACTTAATTAAACTTTTATTGTTAAGAACATTTACAAACCGCACATTTTGAATACCTTATTTCTTGATCAAGCCAAAACTGATCAGAATCATCATTGAATAATATTAATTAGGCTTAAAACTGCTCCATCGTACCAATAATCCTCTCCTTTAATACCTTCTCTAAGTACTGTTCCAGGCCGCGTCTCCTGCCATCCAGTTGTTGTTCGCTGAGTGTGAAGGGCCACTTGCCGGGGAGTTTGGGGAAGCTGAAACCTGGAAAGCATCTTGTATATGAACACAACAATTATCTGTTGTAGTGCGTGTTGTATCTAGTAATATTTATACATTCAACTATATTTATGTACAATATAAAATAAAACATGTATTTATTCCAAGCTATGTGTTACTGATTCTAAAGTAAGGCTAATATCTTATGTTAATATAGTTTTTTGTTCACATACCAAGAAACTCCTTCCTTAGTTGTTGATGGAGCGCTGCAAATTCTCTATAGCGTCTGCTACAGAGATGTCTGCCGGCCATGTGTACATTGAATGCTACGTAGGATCTGCCGGTGTTCCGCTCCATCACCACTCGGTAGTCGGGTATGGAGACGGGTAACGACCTCTTGTCCGTGTAGTCATATCTTTGGTAGACCGTAGCCCTGGAGTTAGCGGCACCTCCTATGACACCTACCGGCGCTGAATCGTCTGAAGGCTCTAAGCGCTCAGCTTCCTAAATTAATATCATATATGGGTAACATTCCACTCGACTTTCGTATGCAAAACTAATATAGAAAGCAATAATTTTATTGAAAACGTTCAAAAAATTTCAGTCACAGTATAAAAATACTAAAATGCCTAAAAACTATAAAAAATGTTACATTGAGATTTGTTAAGAAATAAAAAAAACTAAGTAATTCAACATTAGCAGATTTATGAATAATTTAACATCACAGTACATTAATGTTCAAATCAATAACAAGGTACGTTGGTTTTATATGTTCATTAACAAGATTATCCTTTTTGGACAGACATTATGTTTTACGACTGAGAATTGAACACAAATTTACTATTATGGTGACTGCACATTTCATTGTCTCGTCTACAACACGTCGCTGTTACGATCATTAGCTTAATGCTTAATGTGATTATACGATTACCTTGATTGCTTATTAATGGTCAATTGCGACGTATTTATTGTCATTTGAGTTGTAACTTTATTTATTTGATTCTATTTTAAAAATAATCAAATAATATTCACCTTCGGTGTTACGGAGATGACGGTGAGCGTAAGGCAGTCGCCTCCAGACTTGATCAGATCAACGACTTGCTTGTGAGTGGAGCCTTCTACATTCACACCGTTACTGTAATGTAAAATAACGATACTATTATATAAAGATAATTACGAAAAATACGAGCGGTAAAATTAAGACCAAAATTATCGGATATTTGAAACGTTCCAATATGACCAAAATGGCGGGAAGATATATCTTATATAATATATTATATTTACAAGTTATTTAACTAACAAAAGTAATCTATAACTATTACTTCAGTAAATAACTGATTTATTCCCTTATATAATTACTCGATTTAAATAAATTTTCAATTTCTATTTATAACAGCTCCTTATAAAATAAATTCTTATTTATTATTGACGATGGCCAATACCTAACACATCGATATAATTTTATTGAATGTTTTAGAAAAAACCAAACTAGCATTTCGGGTTTAATAGTAACTAATTTTTGATTATTCAGCTTTTCATTTACAACTTTCAAAGTAAAACGAACGCATATAATACGTATATCCTTATATGTTTTAGTTATAAGATATAATACGCATTCGATTACCTTTTACCGCCAAGACCTTGCACTGGCGATTCCAAATCATAAATCTCAAAACCAGTATTATGACAATAATAATAACGAAAACGGAAATCTCCAACGCGCACACTCCTCACCGCCATAGTTATATATAAAACATTTAAACACAATACAATATTTAAGAGAAACAACTCTTCAACGCATCGTTCAAACAATATTGAAACAAAACACACAACGATTAACCAAACATCCGGTCGCGTCAACTGACTCGATCCGATAATACAAAGAATTCCTAAATAACAGTAGCGTCTAATTTGAACGTCTTTGATTTGTCAATAGAAATATTAAATTGCGACGCAGTTGTAACCTTATCTACAGGGTACAATTACGGATTGAACTAATTAATACTGGCAATGAATTATTAAACATAATTATTCCGTAATAATTATGTTTAATAATTCATATTTCAATTTTTATGGCAAAGCAATATCCGTTTCCCGTGAAACGGATATTGCGTTGCCATAAAAATTTTAAACCCCGAGTCATTTTTTTCCTAATAGTATGGTAATAATGGTAATTTTAAAATAATTTCAGCATTGTTCTTTACATTTTGTAAAACTTTCTCATCCTTTGGTTATAGGTAAATTGACAAAAACCGAAATGTGTGGAAATTTGCATACATTTTAAATTAACATACAAATGTCAATTTTGAATACATATACAAATGAGTTATTTTGACAACAGAGTCAGGCAGTATATAGTACAGACGATTGAAATAATTTTTATCTTAATTCTAATTATGTTTCAAGCAAATGGAGTACTTCTATGATAAATATATGTTCGATATAAATACAGTATTATTAAATGTTTATTTATACAAATAAATAAAATAGGAGAATCTGTTAGAAATATTAAAATAATCAAATTTATGTGTATATATGTGTGTCTGCTTATTCCAGATAATCTCTGATACTATGGGAACCATATTTAAGGGGCTCTCAGATGTCTAATAAGCAACAACCTGGCCTACTATTTAGTTATTTATACTGACATAAATGATAGAAATTTATATAATAAATTTACAGTTTCCGAAAATTTCATTTCCAATAAAAAGATATCTAAACTGTCTTCAAATAAGGACCGTCATTTTTAAGACGATTATAACGCAAGTAGGTAAGGAATAATAATAGTAAAAAATTATAATTTGAAAACTATCCATATATAATTAATTCATAATATAACTGTATGTTGTACGGTCCACGGGAGTGTATCACACGAGTGATAAGGAAGCAGGTCAGTAGACTGAATGTTCAATATAAATACACTTTACTCCGTCCTCACAATCGTTTTGCTCTTGACAGTTACACATCATTTATAATGACCCATTGAACTACATTTTACAATTGCACCTCATTTTAAATTATATTGTATTCAAGATATTGAAGGATAATTTTTATGTCCATTGTTATTAATAATTATGTTTATTCATAAGTGACATATAAAATTTTTTATTTAATTATCATACATATTAATTAGGAATTAAAGAGAACATATTTTAATATGAATGTATCATATTACCAGGAAGATTCTTTAATGTATTGTTATGGAAAGATAAAGATTTCTATTTTTGGTTTGATCTATCTTTTTAGGTTTTTATTTATCATGTAACCATAAACACCAAAGATTTTTTTTGAAATTAAAGAATAAATATCTGTGCAAATATTTATGTACTTATATTATATTTTTATACACTTTTATAGACTTAATATATTATATAAACACATTGATTTATCTCCAAACTGATTAAGCCAGCATCTTGTCTAGCTTGATTTTTGTGATATTTTGTATTAAGGAATAATAACAGTCCCATTAGTGTATGTAAAATAATATATATATATATCTTTATTTAATTAGCTTCAATTGTCTTAATAAAAGAAGCCTTTTAGATGTCAGTATTTATACAGGTATTATGTACTATTGAATAAATAGGTTATTTACAGTGTATCTACTGTTTCTGTTGGTGTCAAAAAATAAATTAAATACTAAGATTTTTTGTTAATTCATTTTATTATATGTTAGTTAAATGTTGACTTTACAAGAGTAATTGCAACTTAGAGTTTAACAGATAAATATAGAGAAATGTACATATATCTATGATGTTATCACATTAATGTTTGAAATGTTAGTTTTTTTTTTCAAATACTTATTATGTACATCATGAGTAAGCAACGCGAGATATGAATTGAATAATTAAATTTATCTCAAGATATATGCATTACGATTTTGGATATTTTAGCATTGATATCATTTAAAGATAAATATTTACAAAAGAACTAAGTAAATTTTAATGATTACTCAACACAATGGAATTCATTATGCTCGTTTACTCGATAAGTAACTGCACAATTTCGTAATGCCTAACAAGAAACAAGTTTAACGAGGAAATAAACTTGGAAAAAAATATCATTCCCGGCGTTGCTAGGTTGAAAAACAAAAGTAATTATGAGAATTATTAAACTTCGAAAATATATATTTTTTTAACTGTAGCAAGATGAATAACTGACTACCTCAAGTACTTACACCTCGAGTATTCTATCTCCTTTTCTAATACCGGCCTGCTCAGCCGCTCCCTGCTCCAATACAGCACTGACATGCTGCAGAGGGGCATAAAGTTCCCCATTAATCGATCTCAGCTGTCCGCCCTCAGAAACTTGGCCGCGGACGTTAAAACCAAAACCAGTCTCAGTTTTATAAATGGTAACGCGGCGGGGCCCATTATTAGACACTATACTTTTATTATTTCTTTCAGGTCTTACAATACTGTTATTATCGGTTTCTGTCTCAGCCATTTTGGACAATTCACAATAATGAACACAGATGACGAAATTTATATCGTTGGACAACAGACTAAAAATTAAACATTTTTACAGACGTTTCAAAATTCCTGTCAAAAAGAAAAATTATAAAAAGTTCAAATTGTGGTATATTACCTATCAAATAAGAATTTTGTTATTAATTAAGTAATAAAAATATAAAACTCTAACCTGAAGCCTCAAAACAAAACAAAATTTATTTGTAGGAATTGCGATAGAATCAGGCCTTTTCATTTTTGCTGTTTATAGATGGGAGTTAGAATAGATGACAAACATGTAAAAATCAACTTAAATAAATTTAACATGAGTTAAGGACGAAAAAGTAATAACCAATGAATATCTTTGCTGAAACGACATCTAGGTATTTCAATGCAAATACACTTTTATTAGTCGATAAAACAGTTAAAAACAAAATATAATAGACGTTTACCTCATAGATGGCGGATGCGTCGAAACAACGTGGTGCTCAAAAAATTCCAATTTTCACACATCAAAATCAGCTGTGAAGAGCAGTATGGCCATTCAAATATCCACATAATCAAATTGTTTTTGATATAATCATATAATAAAAAAGATAATCTTGGAGGTTTAGTGCTCGCAGTGCATAAAAATATTGTTTTACATCTATAAACTCAATCGGTGTTGATGTTGACTAAAAGTGTTGCGTCATGACAGAATATGCCTCTCACTGACAAACAAATACAATAAAATTGCTAACTAGAGATTACGGCAAACATCGGGTGCATTTCTATTTCGCTCCTTTAACGTACCTGTCGAGTACATCGCTAATGTGAATAAGTGGATTGGAACTTGAACAAATTCGACAATGAGTAGCGTTCGACTTAGTTTCGTATCAGTGGGACGGATTGCGGTAAGGAGAAATTCTCAGTTCACATCGGGTGAGTTCTTTGTTTTCTAACAGAGCTGGCTGTGTTCCAGCTTCTAAGTCATGTTTGATAACAAGACGTCATAGCCTAATCTGCGTATTATTGTTTAATTTGCAATATTTTGAACCCTAAACGACCTCAAGGATGTTCCTGTGAGCAAGGTCAATAACAATTGTTTAAATGTATAACTAACATGTGCAAGTGTCTGTTTGTATGAATCGTTTTGACAAAATACGTTTCAAATAACTATAATTTGACGCAATTGTCAAAAAAATTTCGTGTTTTTATTGCATATAACACGAAAACCATCAAAATATTACTATTTCAGATAATGAAAGAGTAATTATTTTACGATTATAATAATAGTTAACCCAATGACTTTTTCAAAAAGTTGTATTAACAATTTTTTTATGTCAAATTCATTCCAAACACAAATGAAGTTCGTCATCACATATCCAAATTAAATCTCTACACTACAATATATTCGTAAACAGCTATACCAGCTATTAATTTAATTATGCTTACACAGTATTACCTGTAGACTGTATATTTTCTTTTGGATTTAGAATGATAAATAATATATACAAGTTTAATAAATTTTATGATAAAAATAAATTTATTAAATTACTATTTGAAAATTCTCATGATTCTCATATGAGACAAACAAGATTCATCTTAAAAAAAGTTTTCCTTGTTGCCTTTATAACATTATAACTATTAAATAGAATATCATACATATATATATATAAACATATATAAATGTAATAATTTGTATCAAATTTGCTCATCAATCAATAAATTACTCTTCATAAAGGTAACTGGCAAAAAAAAATCAGCAATATTAAAAATATATGTCACTAAGTTCATAAACCTCATGAATATAAACCATTGGTATGTTTAATAGCCTTGTAACACATACATATGAATCATTTTTAATATATGAAGCCAATAATTACATATTAATTATATAAAAACTGTTTATATTAAAACTCTTTGGTGACACAATTGCATTTTAAGTTGAAGCCAAAGTTCATATGATATTTGAGTGATTCATTTGAAGAATTCCTATAAGATTCATATTGGATATTATAACATCTCACTGAGGAGGTCTTATGTCTTGTACCCATATAATATAATAAACCTCAATAAACAAATATACAAGATAAAAAAATATATTAGTATATTAATAGTAAATTTACTATATATGTATACATAAAATAAATTTGAAAGTTAGTTTCATTAAATATTTAATATTTTTTTCTGTGTTATTTTTGTCTGTGGCTGTATGCAATTGAGCTGTCTTTCATAATATGTTGTGTTAGGTTACTAAATTGATGACCAGATTACAATTAAAAAACACAGTGTTATTTATTAGTTTTTTTTGTATTATGAAAAGCATTTTCTGTTTGTATACAAATCATGAAAACTAAAAATTACAGTAGGAGTAAACAGAAAAAAGAAAAAAAAATTGAATTTGAATAGTAAGAGAATAAAAAAATATGCTTATTCCATTATTAATTAATAGTATTGTAATAATAAGTAATTTTTTAACTTATTCAGGTCATTATTTAATAGATACATATTTATCCATAGAAAATTATTTTCAGGTGATTTTAAATGAGATTAATTAGTGTATTCAGATGTATTTACTGTTGTAAGATAACTAACAATAGCATGTATTATAATATAGATATAAGAGAAAGTATTCAATATATATGTGCAAAAGATTTAGTCGACAAGAACAAATGTTATATAACGTTCTCTACGATCTATTAAACAAAACTGAAACTATTTCCTTAAATGTTCAGTTGCTATGAAATAGTGTGGGAATAATATTTCAACGAATGTCTTTATATTAATTAATTCAAGTAAAAAAAAGTTATTCTTTTGTAATTACAAACCAGAAGTGTACTTTTTTTTAATTTAGGCTTTTTTTATATGTATATCTAATAGTCAGACTGCAACCAGAGTCATGTAAAGAATTTTTTTATAAACATATTATTTATATATATATATGTATATATATATAAATATAAATATATATATTTGCTGATAGTGTTGTATTGTGAGACTTAGTGTCTATCAAAAGTTTAACGAACTCTTTTTTATAAGTGTCATCATATATTGGACGGCCGTTAACCTGGGCATATATATATGTATGTGTTATATGTGTTATAGGTTCATTCTGTATACTTGTATAGTACCCAACATTTCTTGAATTAAAACATACGGTCGTAATTTAAATGTAAGAATTGTATGATTAATTCAATACCAGTGTGTATTTTATTCCTACTAGTTATATAAAGTTTTATGGAAATCATCTCAGTATTTAACTATAAATAATAAGAGATATTTAATGTCGGCGACTGTATATTATTAATGTGGCATTATTTAATAATCATTTAATAATTAAACTTACCAAATACTTATTTATACATATTTAAACTAAGTCAACACTAACCCGTCACTATATTTCAAGTACATAATATCTGAGACATTAATATTCATATTTACCTCATTTTTTATACAATGTTTCATGATTGAGAAACTTAGAAACTTATAGTTTTCAGTTCTACAATGGAGACTCTTACTAGGAATACTGTGGGGTTTTTTTATAACAAGTTTTGAAGCGTCTTTCTGAGTTTTACCAAATATTTTATATATTAAATTTTACACATATGATATGAATTATGTTATGAATGAAAAACGATAAAGATTTCGTTATTTAGTTTGACTATAGACTCGTGGTAAGGGAACTGTATCAAATATGGCGTCTCCGGAACATAGTCACCGTAATGTCCGTATATCAGAATTCTAAAGCCAGGATCCACCTCATCACCACACCAAATGGGCATTCGAGATATTAAAGAATTTTAATTTATACTACACGTCAATGACCTTACTGAATCTACCTCAATGTATCAAAACAGCTTGAACCTTGTTTTTCTAACGTCGTCTTAGGATTTAACACAAACTCACGAACTCCTTACCGAACTGTGTTTTGGTAAAACCTTTGTTGGATTAGTTAAAGATTTTATATTTCATTACTTACTCAACACATACGAGGTCAACAACTGATAAATTATTTATATAATCATTCAATAATACATGTAAAAAGAAATAGAGCGATAAGAAAAATTACAACCTAATATTTATATACAGTCTAATGTATTAGTATATTATATAATTTTTTTAATATCACCAATATTATATCAATCCTAGCTCGTAACAAACAAACAGTATTACATATTCATGTATATAAGGACGTTATTTTAATGGCGCCGCGAAAACCCAAGCTGAGATTGTATCGAGAAAGTGAAAGTGCTAGCCGGGTATTATCAAGACACCGAGCTTGAGTAACTTAATAAGATACAAAATAATGACTAATGAAAAAATATATTCATAATAGAAGGATAAATATATAAAGATATGTGCATTATAATAAAGACACTGAAATATGATTCACGATTATGATATGAATGTTATGCGAGAGCTTTTTATTGTGACTTAAACCTAAATTTAAGATAATATCTGTTAATTTTCATACGAGTCGAGTTAAAAATTATCGATAAATCGTAAACTTGAGGCCGTTTGGAAAGCGAATGCGTTTTATTAAAACTTTCGAACCCGTCTAAGGAAATTACAAATGTCTTGTGTACTTAATGCGTTTAAAATATTCGGCCTAAATAAGTAGGTTAATGTTAGCTGATGCGTGAACGTAGCCTTGGTTGGGAACATAACATATATTGTTAATGTATTGCAATTAAAATTAATTCTATTATTTCTACTATAAATAAACTAGAATGTTTGTGACTGTATTTTTATGTTTGTTGCTCTTTCATGCAAAAATTACTTTACATATCTTGATGAAACTCTAGGGTAGTGTAGCACAGATATCAGAATAGGATATAAGCTGAGATTTATCCTTAAATTCCGTGTCAGTGTTCCGGGTCAGATGTGGATCCAGGCTTAACAGTTGTATGTAGTGTGAACTCATTGGCGCGGATTACACATTTATCTATTGTTTAATATACTTTGTATCATTTCTCACAGAAATTATTTCGTAGTGGAAGCGGACGAAGTCGCGGACAAAAGCTATTTAATATTGTGTTAAGATAATTCAATCCCGTGATTGACTTGTTATCTTAATTATTAAGCGATTGTGTCATTTTATAAAGTGTTCATTGGGTACAAAAATGTACTATGAAAAAAATGCTTTGCTATATTTTTTGTTTCCATGTTCACTAACCCGCTGTGGTTAATTTTTTTTATATAATGAATTCCACATCGTGATCTATCAATGTGCTTAATGTCAACATAACCCAATCAGCCTTCGTGGACACAAAAAAGGTTTTCATGGCAAGCCTTCATTTTATTACGCTCTTTTAATAGTTATATTTTTATTTAACGTCCAAAGTACGTCCCAGTTAGATATAAGATAAAGGGAATGCTTACTACAGAAGTAATTACGTGGTTTAAAGTAATGTACATGTTATATATGCATGCAATTATATAATTAAATTAGCATAGTTCTAAATCATTTATCTGTGAATCAAATTATAATAATACTAGCGACATAAGTCGTCTCAAACAAAAAACTTTATTGAATAAACCTAAAGATCTCTCGTATTATTGACATCGTATGTAATTAATTTTGTTCTGTGTTCAAAATACGGTTAAAATGATCACCTCCAAAGACCTTAACGTCTGAAATCGGTCAATTGCGAACAGAACTTTCACATTTTAAAATCATAATGAAAGCGAAACTGCGTACATTTTTCAGAATTATAGTAACTAGAGAGAGTTAAGTCGGAAGTGTTTCGCATCATTCAAATTGGAGTTGAACTAAAAATGTTCTCATGGCACGTTTGTTGCATTGAGAGAGATTTAAGTTAACCTATACGAGACAACGTTTTATCAAAGTGTATAAAATTATAAAACATTATTTATTTTTCACGGTTTTATAATTAATAATTTCAACATAGTTAAAGTTAATAGCATTTTTTAACTGTCAAGGTTAGTGAATTGTTATTGACAGCTAAAGTTAGACCCAAGTTGCTCTCCAACCGTGAACTCTACGATTGAGTAACTCAGGATATGGACTAAGGTTATACATCACGTTTAAATTATTAGTGAATACATTTATTTTGCTTTTTATTCCTATTTTCCTATAAATAAGTAATAACCAAACTGTATTGAAACCAATCAAATGCACAATTTTATCCTAAGTTTGATATGACACTACAAACGGAGCGTTTATAGTTTTTCATTCATAAACCTTTTCACATTATAGTATTAATGTAGGCTATTGAATGTTAAACGGGAAACGCTTCGTGTGTAGTGTCACGAGGCGGACTCGTGCTAAGCATACAGATTGCAAATGATATTAATGGTTAGGGTTACATAATAATGTAGATTTTATTAATGCACGTCTATTAATTTTGTAAAATTTTCTGTTTTGGTTCTGGTCAAGGTGATGCTGATATATCGTTCAAAGATAAAATTGTTATAAGAAAAATATAGTCTGAAGAATTTCAAACAACAAACGAATCTATTTACGATAATAGCACGGCCTACGATATTCTTACATGATAAAATTAGCAATATCTGTAGTCTAAGGAAATTTAATTATCCACTATCATCTTTTATTTTATCAATTTTATGTATCACTAGGGTTTATCCTCGACTTCGTCCGCATGAACTTATGAATTGCGGTCACAGAGAAGTGTATAGTGTGTGAAAATAATAGATATCATCAAACTGTGAGCGACCTCTGTAGTCTTCATGCTAAACACAACTTTTATGGCTATGCCACGGAAATTATAGAGACATCTCGATTAAATCATAGCCTATATCTTATTCTGATGTCTAAGCTCCATCACTGATGAGTTTCATCGAAATCTGTTAAGTAGTTTTTGGTTAAATGAGCAACATACACACAGCTGAATGTTCTCACGGACTCCGACTTTCATAATATTGTTAGAGACTATTACACTGTGTATTGAGTTCATCGAACAAATGCACATCTCATAGAATACATACAATTGCAGTGATGTTGCTCAGTAATAAATATTCCATAATTTCAATTATTTTCTACCTCGTATATATTCTCTAATTAAATATGATTCGTGTCATCAGGCTCTCATCTTTAGTCTTTGTAAACTGTATAATATTATTTTAATTCTAGAATAACATTTTGTTTTAAACTCTCTCTGCAAGTATGTTATGATTACACCTTAATTAACTTTTATTATATACTTATCTTATAGACAGTTATCATAGTTGGTGCGAGACTAGTTAGGGTAGCTTAGTATGTGAGTTTTAGTATTTAGTCAGAGTTATTACATTACACTACACACGAAGCGTCTCCCGTTTCTCAATATATAATGTGTGAAGATTTCGTAAATATAATGAATGAAACTATAACAACGTAGTAACGATGCGAGCTCACTTACGAGATGCATTAAAGTGACTACTGTTAACTATTACTAAATTACTATACTAATACTATGAATAGATAAAATATCATATTCATTAGATTTTAGATCATTCAGCCATTCGATATATTTTGTTTTCAGACTAAGGATTAAATCGATTTTTAAAATGATAAGACCGTTTATGTAGCGGTGTTGAGGCTATTGTATTGAACTTATATTTCATTTTAGATTAATATTTTTTCATCCTTTTTTACATAACTTTTTTACGATCTCTTGTTTGTGTATAATATAAGGAAGGTGTATGTCTGGTAAAGATAATAAAATATATACATATGTATAACATTGATACTGTCAGTACGTAGGGACTCGATTGAAACTTGGACTAATGTTAGGGACTTGATAGTGTTTACTTTCATTGTTAGTATCTATAATGTATTACGTATGATGAATAATTTCGCTTATAAATATTTAATACAACGTAAATTATCAGGTTTTTCCCATCCCCAGACCGAGTGTTAAGTTAAATACTCGATTTCTTTACTGACTTCACTCATGTCAAAACAGAACGAGCACACAATTTTTAATGGTATATAATAATAATAGCCTTTTATTCAGATCCATAGAACATTTAAATGGTAAAAATACAAAGACAACTTAATTTAATATACCTTTACAGTTAACCTAGTCTCTTATTTGAATTTTACAACTTTCTGTGGATCTGTTTGCCAGTCGACAAAAGCCACCTCCAACCTTTTCCACTCGCATCTTTCTTGAGCCACTCTGTTCCACGTGACGCCTGCCACTTGTCTTATTTCATCGTCCCATCTTTTTTGCGGTCTGCCTCTTCTCCTCTTGCCTTCTCTAGGATACCACTGAGTAATAATTTTGCTCCATTTATCGTTTCCTCTTAACATGTGCCCTGCCCATCGCCATTTAAGTCTCCTAATTTTGCACGTTATTTCAATAACCTTTGTTTTGCTTCTTATTACACGGTCTGACTTTTTCACGTTCATCATGCTCCTCTCCATTTTATTTATTTGTATATATGTATTACAATTATATTAATTTGTCCATAAAATATATATGTATATATTTTTGGGCTGAATTCGCAGATTATTTTTTTTAAGACAAATTGAAATCATCTCTTGTCATTTAATGAGATCTAACATTTTCGCGACTATTCATTGAAATAAAACTAATAAATATTAGTAATGGACTAAGGATTAAATGGAGTGAAATTGGATTGAGCCATTCTCATCTCGTCTGCCCGTGATCAAGGTTGCTACAAAGTAACCGAAACGTCGGGAGTATGTTGTTAAAAATAATTAATGAACGCGTTGTAAATCTGAAAAATATTAGTTTTATTTCAATCTTTTATATTGATTTCTTCAAAGCAATCTCGACTCTGCTATTAACATAACAGATATATTTGTTATTATCATAAATAAAGTGACGGAGTGGTTTGACTTTGAGGTAAATTTGGCTGAACGCTACAGTGACATAAGCAAGTACGGTATATTTATAAAATTCACACAACAAAATTACGTCCGTGTAGTGAAAAATAACGAATAACGAACATTTTGACAAAATACCAGTAAGCATTTACAATGACATGTTATTATATGAAATTACCTTTAAAAGTTACATATATTAAAAGCCTGCGTCGCGCAGTCATTGTGTCAAGGTGTGTGTGGTAATACCCACTGTGACCGTTTTCGCTGGCGTGTGGTATTTACCGCCTTATATGGTATCCGTTCGTGTTTTGGAAGTGGACTGTTATTATATATTTATAGCTTAATTATAATGTTTTACTGTTGAAGTATATTCCATTCGATTGTTTAAGAGGAATGCCTCCGAAAGCTATTTGTATTTATTCTTAACTGTTAAGGGTCGTATTTTAATGTTCTTGTATATATATTAATGTGTAAATCGAAAAGATATAAAACAAATTATCTTGGCCTAAAGGTCCGCCCGCCTCTCATACGTGAGGGCGCGGGTTCGAAACCTGGCAAGTACCAATGTGATCGTTTCCGAGTCATATGTGCTTTCTAAGAGTATTTAGACACCGCTGACGGACGGTGAAGGAAAACATCGTTAGGAAACCTGGTCTTATAATTTCAAATTATAAGATTGAAATCGCCAACCCGTCTTGAGCGAGCGTGGTGATTAATTCTTTAACCTTCTCCATGAGAGAAGAGGCCTTTGCTCAGCAATGGGCTCAGGGCTAGGCTGATGATGACGAATGATGAGTGTGTAAAAAATTTTAGAAGAGGCAATTTAGGAAAATAATTAATAATTATCACTATAGAAGTTCCATATTTTATACTAAATGAATTTGTCGAAATGTTTACAAAACTTAACATCTTAACGAGCGTGTATCTATCATCAGTTAACAATGTTCTACTGCAATGATAAAGAAATTTACTTTACTAAGAATAATTTAAATTAATTTAATTTAAAATTAAAATCATTTTGCGTTTTCATTTTTAATTCTGAAGTGATTATTGTTTTTTTCAAATTTGATTAGGTAGAGAGAGGAGCTTGGACGGTGGATGTGAGCGTTTAACGCGTGTCAGATAGCATCCCTTTAAATCTACACCTGGGTCGCAAGTCCCAGGCACTGTCGAAGCTCCTCTCTGCAACGCGATGGACCCGGCACCCGCACGGTGAATCCATTGAATGCTCAAAGGTTTCGTCTCTTAACCCAAAAAAAATCTTTAGTAGCGTCAGGTGTTCAGACGTGTCGCGCCATCCGTCGCTCCTGTGCCCGCAGCATCAGCACCGGCGTCTCCCTCAGGAAGGGCACCGGGGAACTGCCGCCATCACACAACAAGGATGGAAATACATCCGGTTAGTACAATATTTATTACCAGAGACACTCAACACTTACATCGCCATAGACCCAGTTGCTCTAGTATTTAGAACGACGTATGAGTATACTAGGTTTAGTTTTCGACTTTGTCCTTGTAGATTTACTAATTCTGTCTAGATCGAAATGGACAATATATAAAAAGAGTATATATATACTACAGCTTTTTTCGTCATATTTTTATTTATTTACATAATGCAACCGTTAATCTGAGATTCCGCGGACTACAAGAAATTTCTAGAAAAATGCCTACGTGTTGTGTCAGATACAATATTTAAGAGTCTTATAAAAATTCACATGAAAAAAATTACTCGTTTTCACATTAGTAATAACATAAATATTATATTTGTGCTGCGATTTAGCTTTTTTCGTCATATCTGAAAAAGTCTCACTTCAATGAGATCAATTGGAAGTCCTCTTTAGAAAGCGCATTGATAGTTACAATTGAATTGCAAATTGTTTTAAACAGCAGATCAAATTGCAATTTCATCGTTATAATTGCATCGAGTTCACCAATCTTATCATGCAGTGTCTCACATCCAAGGTGAAAGCGATTCTCTCGGTTCCCATCGGAGGCTGTAATTTAATTGTTCATTGTGTAAGGATCACGGGTACATAAACATTCTATATATGTACATTTCCATACATTATATCGTTTGTATGTGTGGGTGTATATTTTTATCGCCATCTGTTATCAGTGTATAATTTATAATAATTAAATAGCCCATGGCATGTTGTGAGTTTTTTAAATAGTCTTATAATTTCAGTTTTTCGATATCATTTAATTTCTTTTTGGTTCTTTGTTTGTTAAATACATCTTTTTCATTAGAATATTTTTTATGCATGTCTGATCAGTATAGAAGGTCACTCGGTCACTTATAGTTTTATTGGCTACGAACAAACGAACAGTTAATAAGTTCTTCCGACGCTCATATATATAATATTGATAAATATATTTTAATAGTACACACATGGCAACTATAGATAGTGAGTGTTCCTAGCGAAAGTTCATTGACAACTGTTCTTGTAGCAATACTTGATAAGATTGTATTATAAATATTAAATTTTAAAGGTCATTGATCCATAGAAGCATGTTCCCGTGAATCAGATGGTTGGTAACACAAGAGTCACGTTTTGGTTTTTGAATTTTTGTTTTACCAATGCTATTCATATACGGGTTGCATGAGAACCCCTCCACCTATTGCCAGCTTCATCTTATTCGTACATGTCTCCGTTAATAAATGCATTGTAATCATTAATATATTATCCGCATCACATCGACCCAGGAACATCAGGTAAGAAGGGCGGCAGCGGAGTCCTAACATGTCCTAAGTGCGGGGACCCCTGTACCCACGTTGAGACGTTCGTCAGCTCGACACGTTTCGTGAAGTGCGACAAGTGCCACCACTTTTTCGTGGTCCTCAGCGAGGTGGACACCAAGAAGAGCATCAAGGACAACACTGAGAACAAGTCCGGCTTCTACAGGTCAGTTCATATTGGACAAACTGTGTTCTATACTAATGTGCTAAATATAGTTTTTAAATGTATGTGTTAAAAGAAATCAATAAACAGACAGACACACATCACTCTAGACATAATATATAGTACATAAAGTATAGTAGTAATAATATATACCGAAAGAGTTGATTTCAGTAACTTTTCCTGTGTTTGTTTGAGTGTCGTTACATGGTTTAGCTGGTTTATATCATAATATCGTTAACGAATTAATGTTAACATCATCCTTATAAGATAAACTTCGAAATTTAAAATAATATTATTCAAAACACACATTTGGCGAGCACAGAGCGAGTGACGACGCGTGTGATGTTAAAAAAATTAAATTATAATAAAAAATTGCATAAATTGATTGAGGTTCATTAATCTAACCTTAGATAGCATTTGATTCCGATACAATAAGACCTTGGTTGGGAAATGTCTGCGTTGATCAGTCCGACGCTCATGTTGATTGAACAATTTATTCATTGATACTAAAATCATCTGCTCGTAGATAGAACTGATTTTTACATTTAAAATTTACAGCACTGAACAAAATCGTTCTCTCGTCTCTTAATCAAATATATTATAAATTGAATACAATAAGATTTATTTATAAATTTAACGTATATAATATTACTATATGACCTGCAATAGTTATGCATGTCCTGCAACACGTGTGCTTCCCATTCCAGGAAACCTCCTCCTCCACCAAAGAAGATCTTCGAATATCTGAACAAGCACGTGGTGGGTCAGGAATACGCCAAGAAGGTGTTGTCAGTAGCCGTCTACAACCACTACAAGCGTATATATAACAACGTGACGAGCGGCGCGCCCGCCGACGGACAACATCCGCTACATCACACGCACAGAGGTATGAAACATTCAATGCGAATACCTCACTTATACACACACAAGCAATACTCATGAGTTGTACACACATGAGCGAAACACGTGACTTGTACACAAAAGAGTCTAACACGTGACCTGTAATATAGTTACGTGAAATAGATGACAAATACATAAAGAAGCAAAACATATAACTTGCACACAACCCAGCGACCTCACCATTTGTACATTCAGGACTTTACATAATCGAGCAAAACACGTGACTTGTACACGCTGCATATGTCTACATAAGTCAAATAAATACCAAGGTGTGTATTTTTATAATATTCATATATTTTTTTGCTCTTTAAAAACTAACTGTTATAAGGGACTAATAATAATATGTTAGAATAAATGCAAAATTTCTTGTAAAAAAAAAATTGGTAAAATGTCCGAGCATGTTAAACACGTGATGTGAGCTTGATCTTATAATTAAAAAAAATAAGATACAAAAAAATAGTTCCAAATGTAATCTAAATAAATTCATACAAGTCGTCGGAGGCAAGACGTGTTAAATGATAAGCATACGACCAGCGACGCTGCTCCGCTCCGACCGCTCCGGGACCTGGTCGAGCGACATTCAAATACTATTTTATTGTTTAAGGTCAAAACTAAACAAGAACAGAGAGACAGTAGGGACCCGTCTTGTGATGGGTCGATGGACAAAAACTTATATAGAAAGTGTAACGAATCGTTACACGAAAAACTGTCACCATTTCTGCTTGTTACTATAGAGTCGCTCTTCGATACTCGTTTTTGGTGCTAAGACCAAAGACAATGTAATTTTTTTGGCGTTTCAATATATTTGATGCAGATCACGCTCTTTATTATGTATAAAGATATTATCTTGAATATAATAGATTTTACTGAAAAATGAAAGTGATTTAATTGAATATCAAACAACGCGTTGAGTACCTAACAAAGGACATTTTAAATTGTTGGTACTGCGGCAAAAAATGTATTCGTTAAATTAGATGTTTTCTTTGAGCTGTACTAGGAGTTATCCAATTCGGTAGCAAAATGTTTCTGCAAAAAGCATTATACGGTGTTGATAAAAAAATCAATATATAGAATACTCGGGTCGTCGTGTTTGGACACGACGGTTGTATTGGCAGTGATTGGGATGTGATGTGATTTAAGTCACAGGTTAAGTTAAGGGTATTTAAAGTTCGGAATAACAATGTCGATTAATATTAAATACTGTATATAAATCTATTAATTGTTTGCCGTCTGTTAGATCTGCTCCACGTGAACCAGGGCCAGAGCCCCGGCGCGGGGGGAGGGGCTGAGGTGCTGGAGAGGAACAACCACGAGCTCAGGCTCGACAAGAGCAATGTGCTGCTGCTGGGACCCACCGGCAGCGGTGAGTACATGTCAACAAAATATAGTATGCGGACACGATGGCTCAGCGGAAACAGTGGCGGTAGACTGAGTTCACAGCTTCAAACTCTTCTTTCATATTAAGTGCCAAGAAAATATTAGTCAATACGTTTGGAATGTCTGTCAATGATATTGATTATTTTACGTGTGTGTGTGTCGGTCCAGGTAAGACCCTCCTCGCTCAAACCATCGCCCAGTGCCTGGACGTGCCGTTCGCTATCTGTGAC
Source organism: Danaus plexippus (assembly GCF_018135715.1). Taxonomy (NCBI): domain Eukaryota; kingdom Metazoa; phylum Arthropoda; class Insecta; order Lepidoptera; family Nymphalidae; genus Danaus; species Danaus plexippus. The sequence goes on from NC_083549.1 coordinate 8,319,977, forward strand.
TGCACCACCCTCACCCAGGCCGGGTACGTGGGCGAGGACATCGAGAGCGTCATCGCTAAACTGCTACAGGACGCCAATTTCAAGTTAGTATGGACTAACTATCTAAAGAGATATATTAAGAAGGGAGGTCAAGTTACACTGGCCCAGTCATTTCCACTCATTTCTTTTTTCTTTGGTTCAATCTTTAATTAAGACTAATAAAGTAAAATTTTGCATTTTTTTATAATTATCGCAAACGGCTCGATCTATGTTACATTTCCTTTACCCTTATCTAAGGGCCGAGGCTAAAGTTGTGAAGTTTTTAATGAATACGTTATTAATTTAACCGCCAGTGTTGAACGAGCACAGACCGGTATAGTGTTTTTGGACGAAGTCGACAAAATAGGAGCCGTGCCCGGGATACACCAGCTGAGGGATGTTGGAGGTGAGCTACACACACACACACACACATATATATATATACATACATGCACACACATTTTATTTACTGTCATTAATGTGATTATCTCGTGGTGGCCTGGAGGGTAAAGGGCCGCCTCTCATGTATGAGGGCGCGGGTTCAAAATCGAGCAAATACTTACTAAGAATATTTAGACACAACTGACAGACGGTGAAGGAAAACATCGGGAAAACATCGCCGATCCGTCTTGAGCAAGCGTAGTGATTAATGCTCTAACCTTCTCCGTGTGAGAAAAGGTCTTTGCTCAGCGTCTAGCACAACAGGCTGATGATGATGATGAGTGATTTTCTTTCATATTGTCTAATCATTAAATACGTCGCCCTACAATAAGTTTCCACCTCGCACTCCATAAGCGATAGCTAACTGTCTCATTGAAGCATCTCACCCGGTGGTCACGGCTGATTTCTATTGAAAATTGAAATACGACGGTGAAGCTGGGTTGGGTCATGGGTTTAAGTGCAGGAAACATTAGGTCAGGCGCTGGCTACTTTACTTGCAAATCTATACTTATTTATGATATATTCCATCTTCCATCAAGAAAGGCGTAGCTAATAATAAGATTGACTTCATTAGCATCAAAAAACGTGTTTTATTTAAGGACATTTTAGAGATTATCAGGCTAAGTAACAGTAGTAAGCAGCTCGCAAGGATGTAAAGGTTAAAACACACTGAAGAAAAAGGAAGTGGACAAAAAACACGTGTAGGGTGAGCGAGAGTCAGGAATCTGCGTCATTTCAAGGTTGCGGATTATACAATTTTCAAAATCAAAATTCTAATCTGCCCAAGACCAGGAGAGTTTTTCGCTCTTTGAGGGCGGCTTGTGTTTAATGTCAGGCGGACTTGATTGATTGTTTCATACTAGAACACACCATAATAACTCACAGCCACAAACATTACGCCGCTATAAAGTCACCCCATAATAAGTCATCCATTATCCTACCCTCTCCAGGCGAGGGAGTTCAGCAGGGTATGCTGAAGATGTTGGAGGGCGCGCTGGTGTCCGTCCCCGAGAGGAACTCGCGCAAGCTGAGAGGAGACGCCGTGCAGGTCGACACCACCAACATACTGTTCGTGGCCAGCGGCGCTTATAACGGACTGGATAGGTGAGACATGAGAGACTACAGGAGACTACACTAGTGTAGGGAACACAATAATGACAATCGTATCCTTAAAAGTTAATATTATTGATGGATTTTTATTATTTCCATCGCCCTTTGACTTACTAAGTTCCAGCGAGGTCATACATCACAGTAGTACAACCTCCCCCCTCTCACAGACTGATCCAGCGCCGCAACAACGAGAAGTACCTCGGCTTCGGTGCCTGGGACCCTCGCTCGGGGCGCCGCGCAGCCCTGGCCGCCGCCGCCGCCGACGCCTCGCCCCTGGACAGCGCCACGGACGAGGCGGGCGAGAGGGACCACTGGCTGCGAGCCGTGCAGGCCCGGGACCTCATCGACTTCGGCATGATACCGGTGAGGGTCCACACACACGGGCTCGGGCGGGTTACACACAACCTGCTCGATGAATTGCTCGTTATTTATAGTCTGTTTCAAGTTTAATGCATATATCATGATATCTAGAGACTCAGCTTGTATACTATAACGTAACTTTAGCCGCCACACCGTACAGGGTCACCGGACCTGAGGGTAGGTCCACGACACGTCAAATTGTTATATTCTGCCGTATCACTCTCTTGCAGGAGTTCGTCGGCCGCTTCCCGGTGCTGGTGCCCTTCCACAGTCTGAACCAAGATCTGCTGGTTAGGATACTCACGGAACCCAAGAACGCCATTGTATGTACAGCAACTACATGTTACGATTGATAATGCACATGGGTTAGGAGTCGGGTGCACGGATATGAGTATTGAACCCCGACATGAGCTTAAAGTTTAGAGTCACGCGGACGTGAAGATGAGAGAGATGTTTAATGTATTCTACTGCCTGCCCGGCGGGGATCGTAAAAACACATTTTGCTCGATTTGACTTAATTATAGCTTACATTATAACTGACGAGATATAAAATGTTGGAAAAATCAACACCAAAAACTATGAGAATAATCAAATCGTTGGCTTGGGGAGGCGGGTCTTAATACCATATTTTAATATATATATATGTGTGTGTGTGTTTGTGTGCAGGTGGCTCAGTACAAGTTGTTGTTCGCGATGGACAAGTGCGAGCTGTCGTTCAGCGACGAAGCCTTACGAGCGGTGGCCGCACTCGCCATGGAGAGGAAGACGGGCGCCAGGGGATTGCGGGCTATCATGGTAATATATGGCATTCAATAGATTCACGGTGCGGGGGCCGGGTCCAGCGCTGCAGGAACAGGAGCTGACGCGCGTTAAATGCTCAGTTCCACCGTCCAAGCTCCCCTCTCTATCTAACTAAATTTGAAAAGAACCTTCTACTAGGGCTCCTTACGAAGTGCGTGCCGAGAATGAATTGATATTAGATCTAGACAGGCCCAAGTTCTTTAGTAGGTTGTAGAGAGATTAGCTGGTATAGCTTAGCTTAGCTGTTACTGATGAGACAAGTTTGTGAGGACGTGGAGACGTTTGTTGCTCTGTCACGCAAAAACTACTCAATAGATTTTGATAAATCCAAGGACTAACGTAGCATGTACTTCAGACCGAGACATAGGCTGTGATTTGTATCATGAAGTCACGTGACACAGCCTGACCGCCTCTGTGTGTGTGTGGACTATCTACACTTTGAACAACTTTAAACTTTTCTCTGTCTCTTATTCCGGTTACATAACTTCTATTTTAATACGTTTTTTTTAATTCTTGTTAATCGGTTAAGAGTATAACCTCAGCTACTCACGGATATCCAAAGTACAAAACAGTTGACGAGTTACAGAAGTAATCGTAATTAGTTCGTCCTTGGGAGCTACACGGCGAGGCTACAAGCACTTGTGTTAGGTTTCCGTTTGTTTAATATTAGTGTGTATACTGTTTAGGAGAATCTGTTACTGGAGGTGATGTTCGAGATCCCCGGCTCAGACATAACCTGCGTCCACATACACGAGGGCTGCGTGCAACGAGCGGAGCCGCCCACCGTGAGGCGGAGGGAGAGGGAGAGGCAACCCTGGAGCTCGGTGCGACTCTCTAATTGTACGTAGACACACACACACGCACACACAGAGAGAGAGGGAGAGGCTTATAGACGCTCAGGACGAAGGTGGACGACTGTAAGAAAACACGCTCGCACACACACACACACTCCGTTACGACGAGGAAAACCATTAGTCTGACGTCACACAGACAGCCAGACACCAATATTAAAATATATATTATAAATGTTCCCAGGAATGTGTCAGACCCGTTGAGTGGCCGCGCTCTAAAAATGAATATTCAATGAGAATACACGTTAGTAGCTCCCTCTGTGCCGATCCACGCCGCCGGCGGACTCGCGCCACAGACTGTACTCCTTATGGCTTATTATTTTCATACATGTAGAGTCATCAGCGCTATTGATTGGTCGCAACACATCGTGTAGTCATACATCACGCTACTGTAATTCCTCTCATTATCGTCGCTGGTTCTCACAGATTATTTTTTAAGTTTCATCGATTGCTCATATAAAAGTGATATTATTATCTCACGTTGCAGGAGATGAAATCGGATGCTGAGTCTGAAACACACTCGTGTGCTCTGTGACACGATTCGTAACATTAATATAGCAGATAACTATCAACACAACCACGCGAGAGACTCCATACATGTGAGAAAAATACACATTTCTAAGTCGCAGGAATCGGAATGGATCGTTGGAACACCCTGTATGTGAGCGATGACGTGAAGCGCTCGGCTGGTACAGCACGGAGCGCCCGGGTCAGCGGACGCTAAATCGGCCGTGAATTAACTTGTGTGGATATTTCAATGTTGTTTATAATAAAAAATATATATTAAAAAAAATGGCAAAAAATTTGGATAAATTCATTGGAAATCGGTGAAAATCTTCAAAGAACCATACGACATAGCTTGTGATGTAAATTACTGTAAATAATAGAGAACCTAGTTTATAGTTAAGGTTAGTAAATATGTGTTATCTGGTTAAGTTACAAAATATTCGTTCTGCGACTCCCTGGAATATTTTGGTTTGAATATTTTTTCTCTATTTATACAACGCGAGGTTGCGAAGTGATAATCGACAGTTTTCTGGCGATTTTAAAAATTCCTCGTCCGAGCGCTGCGATGAATCACGTTGCGACTAAAATTCAGATAGTCTAAGCCTATTTTCGAAATAAAATATAATGTAAACGGATTCAGATGTTTCCTTTCTGCGCGCCACCCTGACCCTTTCCCCGGATATTTTTTTAAGGTTTCTTTTTTGAGCATGTCTATCAAGATGTCGGCCGTGTTATAAACGTCTTCGTAACTGACACTCAGACTACAGAGGATCTGGTGTAAATCGTAAGACATTTGGTTATTTGAAGTCGGGAATCAATCCACGAGCTCTCAGGGTCGAAGATATTCTGTAAGCTCGTTCATGTTCCACCAAGCGTGGTTGCCTCTCCTGCTGTCTTCTCCCGGAGAGCCGATCGTGAAGCCAAATGCTGATAATTTAGTTTCAACAAGGAATATCAAGTACCCTGCTATTTCCAGTGATTTCTTTCTAGCGTTGCTCATACACGCCTGGAGGATCATTTCCAGCGAACCTTCTAAGCCGGCCATAGAGAGCGAGTGCGGCGTCTGTTGTCGTAATAGGAACTGTGTTTCGATCCTGTTCCCCCACCACCCAGCGAAGCCTGGGAGTAAGTTGAAGTGTTTCTTATTAATGTTCAAGCCGGGGCCGCCGTTAAGGTATTTGTATGTACACCCAACAGCAAAATCCACGCCCAAAGACTTGAAATCGATGTCTATACAGCCCACAACTTGACTCAAGTCCTGACTTTTCTTATATCCAATTTCGCGCTGCGTTCTAATATACAGCTAGTCAATGTTCCAGGGCTGCCTCCTCTGTCATGGCACTGATTAAATCTTCTAAATCGTATCTCCCTCTGGCCTTCACGATATTGACGGCATGTTTCGTCGTGACATCTTTCAAGATAACCTGTCTGTCGACCGCGTATCCGTCTGTGGGGAAGTTCGTGTCACCGATGAGTATTTTGAATGATTTTTCTGTGGGTTTATAGGACGTAGCGATCGCTCGATGGATGTTAACTGTGGTGGATCCTGTCATTGTGGCTCCATCAATGTCCGCTCCCACTAACTCTGCCATAATTCTTCCAAAACGCTTCGAATATTGGTAGTATTTATGTCCATCTACAGTCCATATCTAAACTCCATGTGTTTTCCATTTCTCGATATCGTTTGAAATACACTGTTCGGCGTCCCTAGACGCGAGTCCCAGAGACTTACCGCACATACAGATACTGTCTTTTTTAAGATAGAGTCTCTCTCGACGCATATGAACATGTTCTGTGAACCTTTGCATTTATTATGCATTATCATATAAACGGAAAAACATCGATGGTTGATATTATTTGGTAAATTATTAGAAATGGTATTTAGCCTAATTTTGGTCTTAAATGTAAAAAAAATATATATAAGTTTTCAATGTCCTTTTTATTTTGATTTTTTTTTGCACCGAATAAATAAAATAAAAAAGATTTTGTTTCAAAATTATTTTTTTGTTTCCAAAGTAATAACCGGCTCGAATCTACTTCCGAACGTTTATCGATTTTTTGAATGTCGTCAATCCAACTATATGGCTACAATTCAGTAATCCTAATTGTGACTTCAGTCCAGACTGTTAAATTTTATTTCCGCCGTTCTACACGACGCTGCTAGAATATACTGTGCTCGTCTCTGCACGGATGAAGGCCAAATTTTAAACAAACAACCACAACAATTTAGTAAACCTTAAAAGTCGACTTTTAGAAATCCATCGTTTTAGATGATCCCTTGACTGTTAATCCTAACTAGAAGATGAACAATAGGCTTAATGTAATGGACGTGAAAAAGTTGTGGTGGCCTGGAGGTTAAAAAGTCCGCCTCTCATACGTGAGGGCGCGGGTTCGAAACCTGGCAAGTACCAATGTGATCTTTTCCGAGTCATATCTACTTTCTAAGAGTATTTCGACACCACTGGCTAGAGAAGGCTACAGCAAGCCTTGGGGTCTAAATAGCCCCAAAAAAGTTCTGGTGCAGAAGGCAAGGGGAAACCACTGCAACTATCTTCCCATGAAAGTCATCATGTATACGGATCACTGATACGTGATGACCACGACGAGTCTGCAGAGATTCTTGCGACGATGTTTAATGAACGTGTACTGTGTTTAGAAAATACACATTCTTGTAGAAAGTCTGAATATATAACACTAAAAGACATTTGTCTCCTGAAAACAATTACATTAGATCTAGTTCCCCCCCATTTATAATCATTTGGTTAACAAGTTAAAAGTCTTCAAGTTATATTAGTTGAGACATTGTCCGCATGTTTCCTTACAATACTTGTAATAGGTTCCGTTATATCATAGTAATGTATTACCTGTATAATTCCGTTATGTAAATAATACGATATCTGTTATTATATGTTTGAGTTACCATACACCCACTCTTTTGGACATTGATCTATCGTGTATAACTACAATTACTTTATTAAAAATTATAGGGTTCAAACTGACTTCCGCGGATATTTGTAACTACTTTCATTCCTAGAATTTGGAAGCAAAAATCGATATCCATATTTCATGAGTGAATAGTAATCAGTATGCTTAGTTTCCCGTTTCTCAATCAATACTTAGGTACACACAGACTACGCATATTTGGTCTGTAGGTACTTAATCTTTTAGTTACGAAAATAGGTAAATTTTAAATGAGTATATGTATGTGTTTGTTAGTCGACTATATAAAATAAATATTAAGTCGATTTGGACGAAGCTTTTCATGGACTTTAGTTTTAACGGTAAGCTTAGCTACTTTACCTTCCAGCAACCCGAAGTCTTCCTATATTTTGTACCAAATATATTTTTAGTGTTATTATAATAGTGCACCTACCTTGATATCAAAACATAAGCTTTCTTCCGTAACACAATGTAATGTCAAGATATAATTCTATTATTAATTTATTTAGTTGACTTTATTTATTAAATTATTAAAATTTTATTACATTGCCAACCCTTAAGTCTCCGGAGGGATGTAAGATCCCTCTGTGTGTTCTTTAGTCTGTACAATGGGGAATGTTCCGAGGAACTGTTTGATGTAGTGCCATCGTCATCATTCCAACATCTCACTACTAGCCGTAGGGTCGGATTTTATCCACATCACCTAGATGCAGTCAGTTGCAAGACCGCACGTGCGTCGCGGTCATATTTGCCACGCACGCGGAGGATGTGGAATGATCTTCCGCCCGAGGTTATCCCAGAGATCTACAACATGGGGTCTTTCAAACATCAAGTTTTCAAGTGACCCCTTCACAAACAAGTTCGGCAAAGCATCTGCAACACCTCTTATATTGCAGATGTCCTTGGGAGACGGTAACTACTTACCATCAGGTAGTCCGTCTGCTCGTATGCCCCTTTAGGACATAAAAAGAAAAACATTGTGGAAGTAATACAGATAAAAAAAACGTCTCATTATCTCGTCAATAAAAACTCATTTGATTTGATGATAATCAGATAGATTTAACGATTAATGACAATAATCATAAACGCTAATTGTAAATATGAAGGTAAGCTAATGACATCTTTTAATTTTATCCGAGGTTTTAGTTTTGCTTTATTGACTAAAAAGAGGTTGCAAAATTCTTATCATACATAAAACAGTGTGTGTGATAGAGAGAAGAAATCCAAACTCTTCTACAACAGGCCTCATCCTAATAGATTAGGGCCAGATTCTACAATCCCCAAAGGAAAGCTTAGTACAAGGTTCTATCGTCACTCTACAAAGAACATAAATGACCGACTTTAAAAATATGATTATCTCTATGTGCAACAATGATCAGTGGATCAGCTCTAGGAGCTATGCCTCACTTTACTTATACGAGACTCAAATTTGTTTGCAAACTTCTTTATGGTTTTGGTGTTTTAATATGAATAATTATCTAAAGAGGTATATATAATATAGTTTAAGTCACCATTCAACTGACTCGTAAAACCTCCTTATTATATCGAATGTCAAAACTGAAATAAATTGTTACATAGTTTGTATTATAATATTTTTCATAATATATTAAATAATTTACATAACTACTAATTTAATAATGAAGAGATTTGCTAATCAAATTCCTCAAAGCCTGAGGAATTCCACTAGCAGGAGTGTGAAGTCAGCAATGTCCAAGCCGAGGTTTGGTCCGACGGGTATAGTGAGATCGGAGATGAAAAATGGAATTAAGATAACCTCGGCTCAAGATACAGGCTTTATGTTTGCAGCTTGCACCATCATGTTTCAGGTTTGAAGAATTAAAACTTTACAAAGATGTAACGTTTCCCTGTTTAGTCTTTTGCCGAAAATTTCAAGCAAATGTTTTATTAATATTTAATTATTAACGCTGGTCTGATTATTCTATGGACACCTATCTAACATTCCAAATTTTTCACTATTCCCTTAGTTTAGTAAGCGTTACTCATTATATAAAAACATTATATATCACATTTATGTTCTACCCACTCCTCTAACACCCTAAAAGTAATCCATTAAAACTGGTTAAGCTTTCCTTAATACTTAAATATATTAAAATAAAAAAATCTAATAATCATCATTAATTAAAGGCTGGTTCTCGCTACGAAACTCATGACGATTTGGGAGCTACTCACTTCCTGCGCTTGGCTTCAACAGGCGGCGGATGTAGGGCTACAGCGTTTTCCAAACTCAGAGTATTACAGCAGGCTGGAGCTTATATAACTACGACCTTGGACAGACAAACCGTAGCCTACACCTTGCGATGTCCACTCCATATGTTTAGTGATCTCAAATATTATTTATTGGACACAGCAGTGGGGTACGAACACATATTATTTACATACAACTAGGTTCTTGAAATAAACTGTTCAGAACGAATATCAATTAATTCTTGGAAGGTACTTCGAAGGCAGGCCCAGTAGGTTCTTTTCAAATTTGGTTAGGTAGGGAGAGGAGCTTGGACGGTGGAGGTGAGCGTTGAACGCGTTTTAAAGAGGAGCCCCTTAAACCTACACCTGGGGCGCAAGTCCCAGGCACTGTTGAAGCTACTCTCCATGCTACGCAATGGACTCGGTACCCGCATAGTGGATCCATTGAATGCTAAGAAGTTTTGTCTGTCTTAATATTGATTTCTTTAATCGGTGTTTGTATGTTAGAGACTATACTAGAATAATATTTCAACTCAAGATTTACGTCAAAACAGTTGCTGCTACCATGATTGGGAAATAACGGATCTCAAGCCGATCGTGCGAGGTGATCTTAACAGGATCCATCCAGAGCAGAGAGTCATCGACTTGATACAAAAAGCGGCCTGGGCTGGTCCTTTGGCAAATTCTGTATACTGTGAAGAAGATAGAATTGACAGTATGGATGGAGAAAAGCTGAGGAATTACGTCTCAATGAACTTTATTCCTCCTATGTGTAGTGTAGCAAGTGTTGGAGTTCCGTTTGAGGAAACTATGAAGATTGCTGAAAAGATAGAAAGAAGCAGCGTAAGTTTATAAAGCCGGTTAACATATTAAGCACAAAATCAACTGACTTTTTTTCCAGGAAGAGCATTTGCCACAGAGTCAGAAGGTTTACCCTCGTATGGGCCATGAATATTACGACCTTGGTCCAGATAGTGACACATGGATAGCAGTCGCTGTTCCAAGCTGTGACTCATGGGATTTCCAGTGAGTTATAAATTGTAATGTTTTTATCAGTTATCTTTATTTATCTTTAAATAAATATAAAATCGATTGAAGGGGTGTCTTTAAGCACGCAATTATTGCATCAGCGTGCGGCACAGATAACATGCAAGGGGGCATGACATCGATGAACCGTATTCCTCAATCACCTCTGGGTCTAATAAGTGATAAAGATGTACACACAGATTGCAGAGCTTTCAACATATCGTATATAGACACTGGATTATTTGGTTAGATTTCAACTTTGGGAACTCTTATCTGAAAATTTGAAATGTTATAACGATGTATTCAAATTAAAGGTATCTTAGCAAAGACATCTTCATGCTCCGCCTATAGGATATCAAAGATGATAGCTGAGTTCCTCGCTCGTGTCGGTGAACTCGGCGTTACACAAATCGAAGAAGGGAAGGAGAGACTTTGTTAGTACAACCAAATTATATAGACAAAAGAATTATCGTAACATTAACAATAAAACTTAGATATTTTTGAGAAAGGATTGATAATACAAACTAATGAATTACTCCTTGTTAGTGCTCAACCTTGCTATTCACGATGAAGACTGTGTCAGGATATGCGAAGGGTTGGCGCTGCAGTCTCTATACAACAGTCAGATAGACTGCGCTGAAAACTCTGCAAAGATTATACAAGGAATAAGTTCCGAGGAAGTATCAGCAACAGCTAAATTATTGTCCTCCAAATGTTGGTTTGTTTTTATCCAATTTGTATCATCAAAAATTGTTTTACACGAAAAGGGAAAAACTGTTTTTTTTTCAGGTCACCAAATGGCTATAGCCATTGTTGGCGATATCGGTGTTGTACCAGTCGATCAGGACATATTTAGACGATAATCTTAAAATAATAAAATGTTTTGAAAAAGAGCACCATATATGATTGTTAATTCCTGGTTTTATTTTCATTCTAACTATTGATTGATAAATATATGACGGTTGGTAACTTAACTGTAAAAATAAAAATTCATAAGGGGAGTATCAATTAATAAGCTACCAATAGTAAGATTTGTTACTATACAACTTGTAATTTGGTTCCATTTACAAATACAATATAACTTTCTAGTTTTTGTCTTTCAAAATATGATTCAATATGAATTTAGTTTTTTTCCTAAACTAACAAAAACTTTTTCAATACGTAAAAAAATCATCTCTATGTTAACGACAGTTGTGGGATGAATATAAGTCTATTACGATATGAATTCTAAAATTTATGATGTTCTCTGTGAGAGTATGTATATTGTTAGCATTTATTAGCAGATTGTATACCAGTCCCAAATTATATTTTTGATTTGCATATAATAATATATAATCTTGTGTATTCGGTGTGAAAACAACAAGGAGGTGGAATAAAAGGCTGTTTGAGAGAGTCCCGTAATTTATTTTTTTATTTTTTAGAACAAAAAAATGTAATAATAATAACCTAAATATGTTGCATAAATTGTAAGAAGTACATTGTTGAAAGACTGTACAGTTTGAGATTATAAAATTAATTTAATTTCCAAATTATTTTCTCTTATAGGTCCCTATGACAATTGTCAATTGCCATTTGTCAGTTTCATAACTGTCATCTGTCTATAGTACCATAACTATTAGCTATTTCACTTTTTGTAAAATTAGAACTTAATACAACTCACGAATCTGAACAAAACATTAAAATAAAGAGACAAGAATATAATGTTTGAATATTATCTTCTTATTTCAAGGTCAAAATGATGAACTCTTTCCAGAACTCTGTTAAATGTAAGTAGATAATATAACCTAGTAAGCCGATTATTCAGTCCAAGTATGTATTAAATAACAGCTGAATTTTCAAACTTTACAGATCTAAGGCTGGTAAATTTAAAGACAGCTTTAAATACGCTCAAAGAATGCAAAACGTTGCCAGTACTAAAAGAACCACAGGATATTATATCGAAAGCTAGAGTCATTAACTTTACTCCGCGTAGTATTAACTTCGGTATCAACGATGCTCCGAGTAAGAAACATCAGGATCCCAGAACCTACATACCAATAGTGAACCCAAGATCCATTTTGCCACTGATTGAAAATGAATGGAAAAAGGATGAGATTGGTTTACCAGCTCTTGAAAAAGAAGAAAAGCATGCTGTGAGATTGATTGTAATTAGAAGGAAAAAGATGAAGAAACATCAGAGAAATAAGTTGTGGAAAAGAATGAGGCATCGCTGGGCAAGGGTCAGTATGATATTAAAAATTTTAAACTACTTTTAATATTAAATCTAAATATAGTTCATTTAAAGAAATTATACCGACATTGGGCCTTTTTCCTGTATAAATATAATATATTATGTTATGCAGCAGTTTTTATTTGATAAAAATGTAGTAGCCACCTCACACATGTAGCATATTCTTAAAAAAAGGTTGTAGATAGTCTCCTTGTGTTCACAGACGTAGCCGTTTTTGTAGAGGAGCTGTTAAAACTGTACTTACAATTAGTAAATTTTGGTTTCACTATGATGACATTGTTTTTTAACTGCAACAGTCTGCATTGGAGTATTATTTTGTTTTGTATTGGATTGTTTGATTAAGAGTCAATCAGTTTGGAATAAGTCGATATTGTTTAACTTAACTTAATGTTACGAAGTGAATTACACACAAGAATATTATTTTTATATGTACAGCAAAATTATTTAAGAAACACGTTTGCTTCATACATTTGGTGATACAGCAATAACAAATCATAGCAAAGATATTAAAACTACAAATATCATTATTATGTTTTGATATGTTTTATTTATAAAAAAAAATCCACAGGTGAAGAAAAATCGTCGTATCAAGAAAGAGAAAATCTTTCAGAACGAGCTTTTCGCGATGGTCAAAGAGGCAAATGAATTTTCTGCCGAACAATATGTGACGAGTAAACTAGAGAGAGCCAATCACACTCCGCTGCCGACACGCTGGAGACACAAACGTCTCCCGGAGTTCATCATCAGACAACTGCTGGGGATTGATAAGAAAATTAATTACAAACACACGGACAAATACAAGGCTTAGATTTTGTTAATGCATTTGACTTATTTCTATTAAAACATTTTAATCATCTAAAAATAGATCTAATCATTTGAACTTAGTTTATGTATAAATACTTTTCTGTCATATAAGTAAGTTTTTTATTCAAAGCATTGGATACAGTTTCTGGACGAAAAAAAAAGGAGTAAGTTGAATTGCATTTAATTATAATGCCAGTATGTTATTAGGTTCCATATTACATATAATAGTTTGGAAGCGTTTTGTTTTATTTCAACCATTTTTTAATATTTGCGTTTTATAATAGTTTTTGTATGACTGGTGAAAAGTTATTTGAATTATAATTTGATTACGAAAAAACTAGTAGCAGATACTAGTTATTTACTAATATTATAAATGTAAAGCTTATGTGTGTCACTCTCCCTCTGATGCGAAAACTAGTGGACTAGTGAAGTAGAGTATAAGTTGTCGGTATGTCAGTTGATTTTTTTCAGAAATCAAGTCATACAGATCACAGATGGCGCTGCCTGTAGGCACAATTTCCCTCCAAAGTTTAACAAAAATATGTGTTTATTTTATAATAAACTAGCGACCCGCCCCGGCTTCGCCCAGGTTTAAAATTTAAATCATATGCTGTAAAGGGCCATATAGATCTATATTAAATCATCGAGGTATTTAGGGTAGTTAATAGAGGACTGGAGGACCATTGTATCCAATCGCAAAGCCTCTCCCCCTTCATATCATTTAGTTTTATTTACCTAATATATACTATACCTTACTTTTATAACTCCTTAGATATTACTTTTATATAAATGCCATTAAGTACTGACGCCGCCGGTGCCTGTCAGATGGCAGACCAGTCAACTATAAGCACTGGCGGTAAAGCCAAAAATCACTGTTTTTAGAAAAAAAAAGGTACCTAGTTAATTGGATTAGGGTTAATGCCGTATTGGTTAAGGTCACTTCGAAAATGAGCCATTATTTGTTGTGAAAAGTAAATTACAAACAATTTTTATTGTGAGATATCCATAAGAGACAGATATAAACCATCGCGGAGTTTTCAGTAGACCTTCTCAATGTGTACAATACTCAGTACATTATTTTGATCAATAACGTACGGTTCAAACTGCTTTTGAAATGTAAGCGGAAAAAAATTAATTATGTAGGAAATCACATTAGAAACCTCAAAAATAACAGTATTTCTCCACTATGATTTTACATATTAACCTTCCTATTTATTCACTCTATTAAAAAAACCCGCATCAAAATCCGTTGCGTAGTTTTAAATATTTAAGCATGCATAGGGGTTTAGGGACAGAAAGCGACTTCGTTTTATACTAAGTAGTGATTACATATTTGTAATATTTTTTGATTTTTGTTTGGTTAAAAAATAAAATCCTGTACATCCGCTGTATGCAGTCGACATTATAGTAATGGTTATTATTACAATGCTGGATTTGACGAGAGTTTCCTAAACTCTGCTATATTGCCCTTTTACAGGAATTTTTACGAGGTCAAACATCTTTCTCGGCCTTCAATAAGAGCTGTTGGATGAAATATTCTTTATTAACGGATAGCGGAAACACTTACTGCCGTTAAGTATAAATTCTCTAAGGCCTTTTCTGTCTCAGCTCAATCTGACAGTTGAGATATGGGCGAGTAAATGCTCCTACTCGACAGGATTAGGAAGAGGTTTTTTCTGAGCTTAGAGTTGTCCAAAAAACCATTCTATTGTACACAGGTTCGAGTTGATAGACCGATCTAAAATCTAAAGACTTTTAAAGATTTTCTTGAAAGTTTATTAGCTAATATATAAGAAAGAGTTCCGGAAGACCTAAGTCCCTTTCCTTGAATCTTCTCTCAATGTTATCGTTTACTATTGACAATAACTTCAAAGATGAAAAAGATCTTGCAGAAACAAGTCCAATATACATATACTTATCTATTTCCAAAAAAATATAAAAGTATAGAAATTCTATTGTATAAATATTTATCTCTTTTAAAGATGTTTTTTCAACATATATTATGAATAAAACTACTTGATCCACTACGATTTCGTCCAGTTACGATTACTAATTGAGTTTAGATAGAAGTTAATAACCACTCAACAGATACTTTAACGACCTGGCAGCGCTGTCTGAAGTCTGTGACTGTTAGATATGTATCTTCCCGTGTTCCATACGAAACTACATAATATTGAATAAATTATATGTTATTCTAAACTTCATTACGGAAAAGTTACAATTACATCCGTTCAATAGTTTTGTGTGAAAAATTAGCATATACCCATAGACCATCACAAACTTTCGTATTTAAAATATTAGTAGAATGTATTTATTCAGAAGTACAGATTATTATCCCTCTTAAAATAGAGAGAAGATGTACAATTTGGTCGCCCACTAAAAAACTAAAGAACATAATTCTTTCTCCAAAAAATTCTCATGTGTATGAAGAAATTAATCGCGCTCATAAAAAAATGTAATTGTAATTCAGTATTTTCTAAATATACACATAATATACAATGTTATTTATATTTAGTGTGCAAGTAAAGTCCGTTGTGTCCATTAAGTTAATTCAATAATTTAAAGCTTAAGCAGTGTTCCGATAAAAATAAATTAAGTTCACTTAAACACAGCTCCAAAAATTAATATCCCGCTTCGGAGCTAGGCTGAATTTTTTTATTAAGAACCTTCATGGTAATAACCTAAATTAAATTATTAAAATACAAGCTTTAAAAATATGAGGGATATCGTTCGTACTTTTTTGAAGTGAGTTTATATTTTCTTATTTTTAGAAAAATCTGCAATGCAGAGTTAAGTGGGCAATCTTAACATTTTGTTTTGCCGTATTCATCACGGACGGGAAGGAGCGTAAATTAAAATAATATTAGGAAAGACTATGGCCACACTGTTAGAGACACGGTGGAAAATATTAAGAAGACTTATTTATAGAAGTCTAGCTTTATTATTTGCATAGAAAGCAGTGTCAACACATCAAACTATTTTCTTATGCGAAACTACTTATCACAACTTCCTTACAATAATGATAGGCGTTGTAAACTTTCAAGATTTGTATGCAATAAGTATGATGAGATGATTCTGCTAGAACAAGAAACCAATCAAGAACTTGTGTCTCGCGTCAATAGCTAGACTCTTTCACTGGCACTTCGCCTTTACTAGTGATATTTGGGTCGGGAGCTCGAAATGTTTAATTTTTTTGCTTTATGATAAACTTCTTAATTACAGATTCGACGTCTTGTTGACACAGATTAATGACAGCCCGGAGATATTACCGTTTGCTTTTTATAACATCCGCCTTCGTACGGCGACCGGCGTTTAGAAATTAGTATTCTTAAACGGAATAAAATATTGCTTGTTATTTCTTGTTGCTTTAAGGAATTATAATGGAGGAAATTTAAACAGTCAACATTTTTACGTAAAATTTGATAGGAAAAAAGGGCATACTCATTAATAATATATTAAAGCTAATGTAGGTATGATGTTGTTTTTAATTAATTTACAATGAGAGATATTATAATACGGCTTTTTAGAGATTTATCCTGAGTATGTTTGTTTGCTACAGTCTCAGTTCCAATTTTCACGTTATTATTTATATAACGTTAAGAATGTTATAGTCTAGCTGTGGTTAGTTACTACAGCTCACACATGGGCTGGTTCGACCGGGTAAGTACCACCGTCTTATACAAGATCGGCGTGAAGTTGTTCTTAATGGTTGCGTTTTGTCCGATGAGTAAGGTAGCAGGTTGCTCTTTCCTTTTTCTTGCCCTTTTCTCTCCCGGGATGTTGATGCCTTCTGTCCTGCATCAGCCTAAGTCCTTTTTGAGGTATTGAGCGCGTTTCATTGGCATGGAGTCCAGGGAGACCCTGCGACTGCGGGTCGGTTCGGGTAACTTTTATTAACCCGTGCCAGCGACACACAAAACTCGAACCGAATTCAAACCAAGGGCAGTGCCCTTTGAAAAGATGGTAACTGGACCATCAGTATTCTTCCATCCTGCTCTTCACTTCAAGACTGGCAACGTATACGCAACACCATGTTGCAGATGTTCATGGGCGACGGTAACTAACTCCCATCAGGTTTGCCGTCTGCTTGTTTTGCCACCTGTAACAAAAAAATCAGCGATTACAACTTTCATGATGATTATTGAATGAAAAACTTTTAAATGATCTGTGATTAGGTTTATAATGCAAATTTGCTTTAATGCTACGTACGACCTCTGAATTTCAATAGGTTCCTTACATTTCAATCTTCTAAAATTTTTCATGACACTTTACGTATTATTTTTTAAACGCGATGGACCCGGCACCCGCACGGTGAATCCATGGAAGGCTGAGAGGTTTCGTCTCTAAATAGATTAACAACTATAAAATAAAAATGGGAATTATCAAAAGCTTTTAAGATTTTACGAAAACGAAAAATCTATGGCCGCACTATCGGTTACAACGTAATGACAGAATTACGGGCTTAAACAAAAGACATTCAAACCTTAACTTATTTATAGAAAAAGCGGAATGAATGAAAGTCCAACGTATTTAGGTCATTCTTTAAATCCAAAAAAGTTCATAATAGACCAGGGCGTACAAAGCATTTAGACTCACAGACAGTCTCAGACGGGCAACATTATTTCAAAAAAAATTGAAGTTTTTTCACTTTGTCTTTGAAAATCACGAAGTAATCAATGTATTTTATACTACGGATAGTTGCTTAGCTTGAACTATTTCTATTTCAGTTTAGATTATTAACATTAACATTATAGAGCGTTATTTATCAGATACGGATAGTTAGGTAGAAAACAGTGGGCCCTATGGTTGGTTGTTGTCTTTTTTATGAATAAATGCCGTAAGCGTACTTTTCACAATTATCTTTAAAAATCAATACTATGATAAATTAATACTATTAAAATATTCATTCATTGCTCATATAATATTTTAAAAAAGGTGACAAAAATTGCATTCGAAACTACCGTGGCTTTTCGAACTTTTTAAAATTCTTATGATATTCGTCTTAGCTAATAAACAAATAAAAATAATGTTGCGGTCAAATAAAGTGAGTTCTATGAAACCGTTCTACAAATAAAACTATTTTTATGGTAGTGATTTAATAAAAATATTTTGAGAAAAGTCCATTCAGAATTAAAAAATGGAAACAAAGATTTTCGCGAGTTTTATTCATTTAAATGAAACTAATATTTTTCGAATAAACTACGCGGATTTTTATTATTTAAAAAACTATATACTCCCGACGTTTCGGTTATTTTTCAGCATCCGTGATCACGGGCGGAGGAGTAATTGAAACGTCGGGAGTATGTAGTTTTTTACAAAAATAAATCACGCGTAGTTTATCCGAAAAATATTAGTTTCATTTAAATGAATAAAACTCGCGAAAATCATGGATCTCATTGAAACTATATTGAAACTATGTAATTTTTATCTAGCATACTGTTTGAGAGATGATTTCTCAAGAACTTCTGCGAGGAACAATATTATTGTTGTTGTAACAAAGATTCCTTGTTAAATAAGGTCATTCAAATGACTCTTATTTTTAAACACCAACTTTAAAAGAGGTCTGTTATAAGTTGGTTATATATGTGTGCGTGTGTGTTCTTGTCTGGGGCATCGTAGTCTTCAAACGGATCTACCGATTTCAATGCGTTTTTTATAAAAAGATAGTCAGTTTCCTTGGAGTGGTTCGTACTTACATTTAGTTGATATCTGTCCAGCAGTGCAAGTTAGGCACTATTATGATTATTAATTGACAATTTACAAGTTTGATTATAAATGAAACTAGTATTATTCGGATTTACTACGCGGATTTTATTATTTAAAAACTACATAATCCCGACGTTTCGGTTACTTTGCAGCAACCGTGATCACGGGCAGACGAGGTGTGAATGTCTGTCAGTTGGTCCTTGTTATTTATCATCTACCGCCATCGATTTCTTAATTTTCTGGCGTACCGCTCTGGATGCCGGCAGAATGCGCTCACGGTGTCTTGAGGTCCTGCGGTGTGGTTTCGGACATGGGATTTTATATTTTTAAGAACGGGGTCCCAGGTGTTTGATAGATTCCAGCCATCTTCTCTATTGAAATTGGGATGTTTTTTAATTTCAATAGCCTCGCGAATTAATCTCGGTATATACTTGTCTTCCCGAGCGAGGATTTGAGGTTTATCAAAACGAATGTAGTGGCCTGGTTTGTCCATTGTGTGTTCACACACTGCTGACTTCGACGCGCGCCTGTTTTTGATGTCTGAGATGTGTTCCTTAACCCTTGTACCGATGCTCCTCTTCGTCTGTCCAATGTATGACAAGCCACAGTCACAGTCGAGTTTGTATACACCCGCTTGTTGTAAAGGAATGTTACTCTTGATTGGTCTCAAGAATTGGCTCACTTTCTTATGTGGTTTGTAAATAGTTTTAATGGAAACCTTCTTCAAGATGTTGCCTATTCTGTCAGTAACTCCCTTCACATATGGTAGTATCGCAGGTTGTCGTTCAACTGTGGGTGGCTTCAGGTGGTTCTTGCGATGCTGGCGAGGCACGGGCAGGTTGTTGATGGTGAGAGCATGTTTTACATGCTGCAGCTCGGCCTCTAGGTGGTCAGCATCACAAAGGTGTTGGGCTCTCTGTAACAAAGATTTGCCAACGGTAGCTAACTGTATAGGGTGGTGGTGCATCGGTACAAGGGTTAAGGAACACATCTCAGACATCAAAAACAGGCGCGCGTCGAAGTCAGCAGTGTGTGAACACACAATGGACAAACCAGGCCACTACATTCGTTTTGATAAACCTCAAATCCTCGCTCGGGAAGACAAGTATATACCGAGATTAATTCGCGAGGCTATTGAAATTAAAAAACATCCCAATTTCAATAGAGAAGATGGCTGGAATCTATCAAACACCTGGGACCCCGTTCTTAAAAATATAAAATCCCATGTCCGAAACCACACCGCAGGACCTCAAGACACCGTGAGCGCATTCTGCCGGCATCCAGAGCGGTACGCCAGAAAATTAAGAAATCGATGGCGGTAGATGATAAATAACAAGGACCAACTGACAGACATTCACACCTCGTCTGCCCGTGATCACGGTTGCTGCAAAGTAACCGAAACGTCGGGATTATGTAGTTTTTAAATAATAAAATCCGCGTAGTAAATCCGAATAATACTAGTTTCATTTAAATGAATACTCGCGAAAATCTTAGATCTCATTAAGTTTGATTATATTTTTTTATATTTATTTCATAACCTACCTTAATACTTTATCGTGACAAGATTAATGAAAAATTATTAACTCTCTGTAGATTGTCTGTGACAACACGAACTGGGACTAAGCTTACTATTACTTACTTGGACTAAGCTAATAAAATTGTATTATCTTTGTTAAGATGACATTCTCTTTATCCAGCGATCATTGCGAAGTTAAAAAAACATTGCTATCGGAGCGAGCAACCGGAGGGTAAATGCTTTAGCACGTCTGTGGACCGGATATCCGTCTGTTCGTATGTGCTAGTCACATTTTTCAAACTTGTTATTTTGTGATCAGGTTGTATAAACAGGATGGAATTTAAATTAATTCTATCTTATTTGGAATAACTGGTTCAAATAATTCAAAAAATTAATATCTATGTTTGAAAGTATTCAAACAATCATTGTCTTTTAGACGATTATATTCACGCATATTTTTGATCTGATAACGTCTAGCAAAAATTTTATAAACACATGTTATTTATACGATTATTTACAGAACCTTTCTTAAATGAACCGTCTGAAAGAACTAACTTTTATATTTGAAACTAAATACATAATTTCAAATAGAAATAAAGTTTTATGATAGCAATAACAAATCTTCAGGACATTCCTTGTAACGAGTTTTATAAATATATTAAATATTCAGTAACTCAGCCTTCAAATTACGCTCGGATTTATTAAATAACGAACTAATATAGCTTGAAAAATAAAATACATCATTTGTGACAAAGGAATTATTATTCCTTGGATATCTGTAGCTGAGGTGGCAACTGTATATAAACACATTACATTTGTTATCACGCGAATTAAGAACTTGTTACGGCTGACATCTGTTTTAGACGATAAAACAAAAGTAAGACAACATGCGGAATATAAAATATTGAAAAAAAAAAGATAGGTTTCCATAAAATTATCAAATTCATCGTCTCCTCAATATATCTGATATAACACGGATGTAATTAGTTATATTAATTATGCTCATATTAGCATATTAAGATTTAAATTATTAATAAGCCTAGTTATTAGAGTTAATTGAATCTTATGAATTAATAATCGTCAGTAAATTGGTTTATAATTGACGTCTTAGTGATGTACGTTAAAGAAACTTATATCGTAGTATAAAATAAACTAAACGGGATATGTGGGGAGTCATATATATAAAGCTATCCATTATTTCATGACGAATATCTTCTTTACAAAGAATTTTTATTAGAAACAACAATACCGACACAAATCATATTCCCGACTGAAGGAAAGATTTTGTTATAAAAAACTTCTTTATGTAGCATCATTTAAGTGTTCTGAGTTTTCTCGATTCCCGCTCGTAAATATTCCTTAAAAGGATTTTTTTTTTTGCTTTTTTTTATGTCCTAAACGTAATATAGACCAAGATTACATTTGAATTTTGTGGAAACGACTTGAGAATCTACCTTGTTATAAAATCGTATTTACAGGTTCAGCGAAAACACTGTTTTATGACTTTCTTGGAAAACCTTCTTAACTGTTGTCACAGATTGTAATTATTTTAAGTGTTCTTATATTTCAATTTTTTTCTTAAACCAGTCGCTTTAAATCCATTTATAATTGATTGTAATATCTACAAACAAAACCCCAATTTATACTATTTTTTTTCTGTATTTCAGAAACAATATATATATATATATATATATTAAGCTATGAAGTCGTTCGCACTGGAATTGTGAATATTTTGCCAATATCGATGGACCTAAGATAAAGTAGTAAACTTTAAATGAGAAATGTTGCTAGAATAGAGAAAATATCAAAAAGTTTTTAAATAAATTATATGAATTATCATTGATGTGAAACAAAATCTCTGAGCTAATTTTAAGACGATTGAGTTCTCAGCGTATTAGGCGTATCTCTCTGTTGTGTGACCTTTACGATAGAGCAGTGGCATTAAATCCCAACAAAAAAAAAAGACTAGCAAAAAAAGCACTAATAGTTTTATAAATTCAATTATTAGAAGTACAACATACTTAAATAAATAAAGCTGATTTAAATATAAAACAATAAGTTTATTAGAGGTAGAAACATGATTTATAAAAAATGAATAGCTTAAAGTTGTATAGAATTTGTAAAAAAGTGATTGAATTCTTCACTAGGAACTCTGTTAGGAGATCTAGGTCGTCTTGTTCCACTACTAATATTTACAGACCGGTCCATTAAAGAGACGCTCTGTGTGTCTTTACTGATTAGTCTGAAACTCAATGAAAAAAATACTTTTCTCGGATCTAGTGGACACATAAAACGAGAGCTCATTGAAATGTACACTCCTATAATTTACTGTTTGAAAATACAGTTGTTAATACTAGGAATAATGTTGATTACTTTTATACAAACATTGTATTTGCTTCTATAAATGTTATTCAATTAATATATGTGTCGTTGGACTTCAATAAAACTTAAATGGACTGAATTAAATCTAGCTTGAAATGAAACGAAGTTAATGTAGTTTACTGCAATAAGTGAGCTTTAATTATCCTTCATTATCATTCATTTATTTCGTCATGAAATTAAAAAAATACTATTATTACAAATCTGAGTCTACCAAAAGATAATGTTAGTCTATGTTGTCTGTTTAACGTTACAATGTGACTTGATTATTGTAATTGCATTTCTATAAAATCTCAAGAAAGTGATAAAAATAGCGCTGTATATATTTTTAATGTTGATTTGTCGTAATCAATGTCTTTGTCTTAGACTTTTGCCGCATGAACTTCTGCCTTAGGCCCAGATAGAAATGTTTGAAGTATAATAAGACATAAGATATTGGAACTTCATGGGAGTATGGAGTAAACTATGTCTCATATAGTTCATGTCTCATTCAGATGTATAAAATGTATTGCTAGGAAATGTCATAAAAATACGTTTAGAAGTTTTTGCCTGAAAGGGCAACAAACATCCGTGCACACGTACCAACACCCACACAAACCTTCGTATTTATAAGCTAGTAAAATTATAAAAAACTGGGAGTTATGACCAAAGTATGCGTTCAAATTTGTACTATTGTCCTAAAGTACCTATTAATTTCCCATATATTATAAAAAAGATTAAAGCGTTTATTTTATTTTAACCTTAAGTTGCAACCATAAATTAATGAGCAATTAATTACAGAATTACGTATGTTGAAATAATGATTTAAATGTCGTTATACATACTTTATTCTTATGATGCTTTAAATTCTATCGCTTGCAGAGAATTTATAAATTCGCGGGAATCGTAGCAACAATTACATTTTTTTATTAGGAATGTTTAAACGCTATTGCATTGGTTATATTAGAATGCTTAGAAGTTCAAAAAACATGTATATTTTTTATTTAATAAACATTCATATAATATTACAAACTACGTATAAATTGCGTGATATTAATTGCCATGATTTTTTTTATATGATCAAATAATAAAATTATGTGAGGCAAAAGATAATAAATAATAAATCCTGGTATGGATACAACTGTATTATTATCTTTTTGAGGCTTTACAGTGGGGTTGGTTGTTAAATTAGTCCTTGGTAAGGTATTCAGTTTAGTACGTTTTGGAGCAAGGAAAGAATCAATAAATATTTAACTATGAAAGATTCTTTCTGTCAGAAAGTCTTAGTGTAAACTGTTTCCATCGATATTCTGATTCATAACAACAATTTCACACTTAAGTGAAGAAGATACAATAACTGTATATATTTTATTTGGCGAGATATTAAATATTACAAATAGCGACATTTGCCAACTGGGGCTCTGCCAGCTTATGTAAGATAAATATTTAAAAATATTTCGCTTATTCATTATGGAACAAAAAACAGATCATATTTTAACATAATACATATTCAGTATATTAAAAAAAACCTTTACTCATCAGAATCTTGTAGATTTTCAAGCACTTCAACAGATTCTGCAAGTAATGAGCACATTTACAGATTTATGTCTCTCTTGTATTTGAAAAATTATGTCACAGATCATTGGGTTGAAATTATCCATAACATCTTAAATCTACAGTTGAAAAAGCACCTACTTCTCTTCCGAATTCCTTTATCTGAACTAACTTTCTCTAAATCAGCCAGGACTCCTATCACCTCTCTTCATCTCGCTGTTCATTATTCTCAGATGTGATTCTTTCCTGTATGACTGGTCGGTATGTTTAATCCGATCCGTGTATGGGTAAATTCAAAATCGGCTTTCCCCAAAATCTATTACACAAACACAGGATGCAGCCATTGACAAAACTTTAGGAACAACGGCGTGTAATCCCCGCCTTATGAAATTCAATGAGCACTCGACTTAAAACATATCCTTCTAACCTTTTCCTTTTACCACATGCTATTTTAACGTCAAACATACCACGAATAATTTGAATACATTGCACTTTACATACCGCCGATACTTATATAATGTTCATGAAAAACCGCAATGGAAAACAATATTCTCTTTTATTATAACAATATTAGCATTATTAAGATTTCGGAGTAGAGGCGAAGAGAAACTTTACGGTCCCGGAGCCGGCTAAGTATAAATCCTTTGCATGTAAAATATTCAAGTTTATGTGTAGCAAGTGTTGTCGAGGAAAAGAAAGCGTGTCTGATATTATAATGAACTTTAGTTACAACGATATAGATTGATAGATTTAAAACATATTTAATAGAATAAAGAAATATATGACAATGACCATTTTTATTTTACTCTAACCAATAATGACTTTGTATAAAAATGTTAATAGGTATACATAAATGGAGCGTAGTTTTTTAACTTTTAAAAAAACTACATAATACCGACGTTTCGGTTACTTTGTAGCAACCGTGATCACAAACGAGATGTGAATGTCTGTCAGTCGGTATTATCTACCACCATCGATTTGTTAATTTTCTGGCGTACCGCTCTTAGAAGCCACAGTCACAATCGACTTTGTATACACCCGCTTGCTGCAAATTCTTGAGACCTATCAAGAGTACCATTCCTTTATCATACATTGGACAAACAAAGAGGAGCATCGGTACAAGGGTGAAAGTGCACATTTCAGACATCAAAAATAGGCACGCGTCGAAGTCAGCAGTGTGTGAACACACAATGGACAAACCAGGCCACTACATTCGGTTTGACAAACCACAAATCCTGGCTCGTGAAGACAGGTACATACCGAGTTTAATCCGCGAGGGTATTGAAATTAAAAAACCTACCAATTTCAATAGAGAAGATGGCTGGAATCTATCAAACACCTGGCACCCCCTCTTTAAAAATATAAAATCCCATGTCTGTGACCACACCGCAGGACCGCGCGACACCGTAAGCACATTCTGCCGGCATCCAGAGCGGTACGCCAGAAAATTAGGAAATCGATGGCGGTAGATGATAAATAACAGGACCAACTGACAGACATTCACATGTCGTCTGCCCGTGATCACGGTAGCTGAAACGTAACCAAACCGTCGGCATAATGTAGTTTTTAAAATAATAAAAATTCGCGTAGTAAATCCAAAAAAATATTAGTTTTAGATTTATCGTCTGTACATTATTTTTATAATAAATACTTATCTGTGTACGATTACATAACAATTCTGTGAGTTTTCAAAATCTTTTATTAAGAAACATTTAGGTCGTTGGCAAATACCACGGTTATTTAAATATCACAAAGAGAAAACATCAATAATACAAATGTAAGTGAAAATATCTGAATGACATTAACAAAAACATTTATATGCGGGATAGTAAAATGAATTCCGTTGATTAATCGTGTATCATTGTTGGAAGGACCTCGTGTTGTTAAAGTTGCTTTATATTTAAGTATAAAGAACTATCATGAAATTGACCTTACATTTCATATCTTTAATACATTGTTATTGTGTCGTTAACAATTTTTATGGAAAATTTGGAAAAGCTTCGGAAAATTATGAGGATATTTGACAACAGGTTTTATGCCTCTTATATGAGTTCAATAAATCGACTTTCAGAATCTGATCTGTTATTAGTAATTAGTAATACGAAATTTAAAAAGTTTTAACATTGTATGTTAAGATTATAAATGAATTCAAGGAGCAAAAATTATATATCCGTCCAATAAAAAGATAAAATAAAAATGATGAAAGAGTAATAAAGGTAATATTGAAAAAGTATCAAATAAAATTATGTTACGTCAAGAAAAATTAACCAAAAGAATTACCAATTACGTCTCAAAAGGCTCCGCTAATAGTACCTTAATTCAATTACAAGGAAACCCTTTAGACAATTTCCGGCCAATCATTTATTTATTAAAGAATAATAACAATGGATTTAGATGAAGACTTTCTTAATTTTTTTCTCGACCGCACTTTGTTCTTTGGAAGTAATAAAATTGTTTGCTTGAATTATATTTTATTTTCTTTGTTTCTTCTTGTTCAATTGTAACTGGAATGCCGTATTTTTTCAGAGCACATACTAATTAATGCACATTGTTTTTTTTACTATACCACTGTTTTATAAGAGGTTTTATTTCACTAGAAATATTGCAACTTATTTTTGAAGTAGATAACATCAATCGATTGACCTTAAATTTTGTAAACAAATTCAGCGCATGGTTAATTTTGTGACGTCATTCTTAATAAAATACGGCGTCATATCTAAGATGGCCGACCAGATGTTTTTAATTCACGTGTACACTACGGTTATCAAATGAAATTGCTTCCTAAAAATAACTAGAAAAACACATCAAGATAAAAATAAGAAACCGATGTAAATTGTAAGTATGATAGTTTACTTAGTTTTTAATTGCAAATATTTTCTTACAACGAAGACATCTCAGCGGTAAGTGAACTGTGTTACTTGTCAAACTTAACTACACAGCTTTTCCGGAGGTCGTTAAAAGAAAAGTGCTAAAGAGAAAATCTTTGCATAAAACTTATTTAGTACATCTTGATATTATTTTAATAATCTGTATCATAAACTAATAAATAATGTTGATGTTAAAGTGAGAGAAGTAAAAACGATCACGATAATCTTCAGACAAAATACTAAAATATATATATTAATTTATCATATATTTTTATGTAACGTATCGCTTTATTCATAAATATCCTTAAAAGCCTTCCATTGAATTAAATAATGGATGTGACTTTTCCTTTTTGTACACAGTTGACGAGATATATTGACAAGCCGCAATCGACCTATATATATATTTTAAATCATGCAATCATAATATCCGGTCACACCGGCATGCATGCTGTGTTCGGTTATGCGGGTATATGTAAATGCAAAGCCATTACACAAAGTTAACCCAAATTGTCAGCTTAATAGTTTCGAACAAGTTAAGTGTTCTTTAGAACTTATTTGGCTACAAGATTTATAAGCCATTATATTATAATTGTTTTATCTTCCGATACCGCCTTAAATAGATGACCGAATGTATTTTATCATGTTACTAAATATTGAATTTACCATCATAAATAATAAATCTTTTAGAAGTCTTAAAATAATATATACAAAATTGGAGGCACTCGTTATTTATCCCCGCCTTGATATTTCTTTTTCGGCTAGAACTTTTTTCATTACATAAATCAACAATGTCATTGGTTTATTTAAAAACCCATCCCTCGTATGATTTAGCGCTCGCCAGTGTATATAATACATCCGAACGCGGCTTCGATTCCTCTGAGATTTGAACGTGCCTCGGAAATTCACAGATTCGGTTTGCAATCAAGAAGCCAACGTCATATATAACTCCAGCATAAGATATGTTCTTGTATGTGTTAGTCTCTAATACACATTTTATTAATTTTTCCTTTCATATCACACGTCTCATATAGTTTTTTCGGAAACAAGTTCCTTAGTGGAATTTCAGGGTTTAAATTATTTACTTCACTAATGTGACTTGTGTTTCAAACGTCACTGGTGTCTTTTGATAATATCTAATATCTATTATGCACAATTGGGTCTTGTGACTAGGTTACGAAAAAGGTTACGAAAAATAGCCTACATTGGAATGAGTTGACGGTATTGAAATAAATATTTTTATATATATATATATATATATATAGGTTTGTATATATAGGTACGTGTTGGTGTGTACTAAGCTTAATACACTCGCATATAAAATTAAGTATAAAAGTATGGTCAATTTTTTTTTGTTGTTACTTATAATATCTATACAAGGACAGCAGACCGACAGTGATCTGCTTTCTTCATTTCTATGAGCATTACAACTTTTAACCAGAAGAATAAATACCAATTTGTTTGCTATGTCACTTGACTACACACGAAATACAATTAAGCGGTTATTACATGTCCGTGTGTCACGGAAAATTCATAGGACTTTGGTTCAAATTATGATTTTTAATTAATTTCCTTTACTGATTTTGTATAAAGTTCTGTATGGGCGATATTTATGATTTATATATAAATTTTTAATGAGATCACGATCGACGGACTTAGAGATGACATCGGATTGATCAGGTGAAGCTGCGGAAGTTCGATCGAGACAAGATCAAAGTAATACGCCACGTGTATCCGACCGAGTGTGGAAAAGACATAATTTAAATACATTTTTATATATATTATAATATGAAATAACAAAATAAATATAACAATGAATCTCGTCACTTTGTGTAAACTCGGTGGATCGTGAATACGGGCTTAATTTGTGGTCGCTCTTCAGTAAAATGTATTCCGTTAATGTGATAAATGAACAGTTCACATTTTGCAGATTCCAGAGCGACTGAACTCAGAGATAAATGCTCTTATTGTTCAGATTATGTTATAACATATTATATAACTTTGACTTTCATATTTTATTTATCATATATTAGTCTGAAACAAACATTGTCTTGTATAAGTTTACTTAAGACACGTGTAGAGAATCACAAAGAAATACACGTGGAAAATTTAATAATGGAATATAAGAAATAGTTTGCTTTGATGTATGTTACACACAGAAAATTATCCGTTTCAAACATAAGATAGCTTTTAGTGTAATGCTATATAAAAGATTCTAAACATTAAATATAGAATTTTAATTAAAGCACGGAAAATTTAATACATTTGAGATATTTCACCACATTGAGTGTGTCATAAAGTTATTTGTTATGGAAATGGATCGGGTTAATTGAGGCATAAACAAAATAAAAACGAAAACGTAAAAGTTATTTAAAATTCAATTAAATTGACATTTTAAACCCATGAAAATATTCAGATCGGTTCTGAAGGGAAGTCTTTTTTAATTAATATCTGGAAGAAAAAATAAACTTTTAGTACTAGTTAGCTTGATGGACTTCAAAACCGACAGTATCAATGTATTTCACTTATAAATCCTCTCAATACATTTATATGAGAATGAGAACCTAAGAAATTATCAGTGCTACCATTCATACGCAGTATACGGGAAAGTTTAAGTTCATTATTGACAAAAGTTGGTTTAAAACAAAGGATAAACACTTGAAAATTTAAGCAATGTGTGAATAATAATTGTATTTAAATTTCGGATACAGAAAGCGTGATCGAAATTTTCTTTGCAGCAAGCTTAACTAGGGTCTTTTACCTCATGAAACTAGAACAATTTTTTTGTCTCTTCATCAATTTAGGCTAAGGTCTATGTGATTTAAAGATTTGCTGAAATAAAGATACAAACGCTGATAAAAAAAACTATTCTTGATTATACTTACACGTCAACGGACAAAGTGTTGTAACAAAAATTGTAGCAACGCAGAAATAAACTCCGCAACAACGCAAAAATAACATTATTTTTAATTAATCATTAAATAAATTTTGAGTTTAATATAACAGTATGATATAAAAAAGCACTGTATAAAATACAAAGCTATATTTTCTACAGAAGATTAAATGACTGTTCCACGTCTTAAGTATAATTCCATTAGACAAATATGAAGATCAAATAAAATATTCTTAGAAAAATTTATAATAAAGTTACACATTAAAAACAATAGTTTTTTTTTAGTTTGTATGAAAATAGCCACATTCATTCAAGTATATTTTAGGTTTATATGTAAAAGACAAGAGAAAAGTCAGATGTGAATTATGAAGAATATTAAAGTGTGTCGCCTCTGGTGTTCGGACTCTGCGTACTCTCGAGAGACATGACTCGCTTGGATTCTGCGATTTATTATCGTCGCTTAACATCCCTTGTTTGTCATCTTTACGCCGTTATTACATAGATGTAACACATATAATATTACATTTAAAAATCTTTTTTTTTATGAAAATGTATATAACTGGGTTAAACGGGGAAGAAAACTTTTTAGAGTTCTTGTAAATTAAGGTCGTATCCGACTGAGATGTGCCTAGAAAAAGAGGCTTGATAGAAACGTCAGGAAGAAAGCCATTTAAGTACCTTCGATCGTTTACAAAAAAAAAAAAATTAATCTCAGTGTCAGAATTTAAATTTAAATAACCGCTTTTGTGAGCATGCATTGGAAATCCAGCCGAAAAAAACGTGACTTCGACCAAATTTATGAAGTGTTCTCAATATTTTATTGATGTAGTTATGATTTTTTTGCTCGATGAAAGTTGAAACAAAATATCCTGTGATTTTGCAAGATTAGGTTTGTTCTATAAGTATATTTATTGTATAATATGTTTTTCTGGTATATAAATACGTTTTTTTATTAATTTCAAACATGAGATGAAAGGTTTAGTTTAGAAGAAGCGATAAAAATAATACAATAGTATGATCGACGTAGGTTTTTTACGTCAGTATTTTTGCTCCTCTTGTAAACTGTCTTTAATATTTGGTTGATAGGTGTAAGGCATGGAAATAAGAATTTAGGAGTAAAGTGATTAAACTAAAAATACGGTCGCAATTAACATAATATGATCAATTTTTTGTTGTTGTTCCTTAAAAGTAGTGTACTAAACATTGGAACATATGTAAAAATAAATCTTCAATTAACAATACAATTTAACAAAATATAATTATCATTGGGGGAAACCACAAATCGCTTAAATAAGTTGTAGTCATATTGATCATCTCCGTGACGACTTCCATCGCACCTAAAACAATATACGACTTACCTCTTTATATTAATCCGCTCGTCTGAGCTACCTTTTATACGATTGCTCTAAGTTATATACTGTTTGTATTATTTATTATCAAAAATAATTGAAAGATCAAGTTTATTAGAGAATATTTTTTCGGAAGAATGTATAAAATTTTAAATATATGCGAAATATTGGTACAAACAGCTTGTTTATTGTGATCGATACAAAACAGTAACACTCGTTGAAGATAAACATCTTTGTGCAATCTTTGTAATGAACAATATATATATATATATGTATTGTTCATTACTCTGACAATATTTTTCATATAAACTTTACGTTAAATTCATCAAGTTTTGCCTAAATTTATTTTTTGACTTATCTGTTTGATTTAAGAGAAAAAAAAATAGTTTTATCAATTGATTGCAGTTTCTTAAGATGTTTTTAATAATTATATTCTCATATTTTAACATAGTTGATGTTTATTGAATATAATTTAAGTATTTTGCACAAAATTTTATAAAACAAGTGAGCGTTTATAGTAGTTTCGGTGAAATACACAGTTAAACTTGGTATATTTTGTTTAATAGCCTTGAGCCTAGGCTAGATAACCAGCTAACAGCGTGCTGTAAATTTCAGGAATACAATTATATTATATCTAAATATATATATATATATATATATATATATTTAATTCCATGGATAAAAAAAACCGTTATTTTTGTTTTATTTACGTTATTTTTGATAAACATAAAGTAATTTTTATTATATTCATATTCATATATTAAAATAATGTTCGTTTTCGACAAGCAGAACGCAAGAGTTGTGTTTTAACTAGTATTAGCGAGTGAGAACACCATCAAATAATATTTTATGCTAGCCAAAGCAATTTGGCAATTTTGATGAGCTGTTTGATTGCAAACATGATCAGCGGAGATGTAAAACGGACGTTATTCCATTAAAGCAAAGCCAAGCATTACAAAGTATTATAAGACTTAATATATAATAATATCAGAAAACTCATCAACTAATGGTTTGTTTAAAAACTACGCCTCATTCTGTCTTTTTTTGTATGTGAAAGTATTTTCTGAATGTTATTCTTTCGTTTCATCGATCAAAATCATTTGACAAAATAAGAATTTTAAACGACTTCAAAAAGGGGGCAGAGGTCTCCCAGTCCGATTATATCTGTGTATTATTTTGTGTTTTGTAACTATAGTTTATGGTCCATTTTAGATGATTAATTTTTTTGGGTTGGAAAGGAAATATCCCAAGGGTTGTTTCGTGATAAGGAAAATAGAACCTTATGACCGGAAATCTTGGGGAACCTAAAAAATATACGCTCATTCTTTAATTGGAAAACAGTAATAGTGTCTGGTTTTCAAAATCTTTCCACGCTAAATGTTATCGGTCCAGTAATGATAAATTTTTATTCGTTTTGATTTTATGTCCTAAGATTACAGTGTACCATTTATCGCCTACTTTTTACACCCAGTTTATGTAAACTCGAAAAACAGCATAATAAAATAAATCATCTTCAGACATGAAATAATTGTTGTATAATCTTGAAATCTGTGACAAATAATTGATATTTACTACAATAATAAATTATTAAGTATTAGAGATGTTAAAAATAACACCGGACTCATTGCAGAACTAGAAAAATATAGCCGGAGGTAGGCCTATTACATATTAAATAGGCTTTTTATATGTTATGTACCTAGGTACTGTTTTATCTAAAATTATTTTAGTAAGAACACTCCAAAACTATTTCTATAACAAAAATCCAATACAAATTTATATCGTAATGACTCGAAATATTAAACAAATATTTTAATCCACTTTTTAAAAATCCAAATACGAAAAGATCATCCTTATATACGTAGGAAAAGTCGGACTGTTTATATATAGCGTTTAGATTAAAATGAGAGAAATAAAGTAATGGATATTGATTGAATTTAAAACATATTTTGTGTTGTATGGACTAGCGAGTCTCTCGTTTTACTAGTTTGTGCCAGAAGCGGGATTATGTTTTTCGAGTGTATATCTTTTTATAACTTTTCTGACGTGCTATGAAACTGTGTTATATAAGGATGCATGTATATAACCGTACTTATTCATGAATATATTTTTAAAACTGCAAATGCTAAGAATAAAGTAGTCGCTTTAACGACCCAGGAACGTGAACATTTATACTAATTAACGCAAGGTGTTTTTATCTTTCCAGATCATTTACTTAAGTGAAATTTAAAGTTAATTTGTCCCAGAGTTGGACTTGTATAATTTTTTCTAGTTGTTTTTTATTCAATTATCTTTGTTTCGTATAGTTCTTTAGACGTATAACTCACCAACTATTATATATAGGTGGCTTGTATTATATAATATAAGTAACTTAGAAATGAAAAGGTGTTTATTAAAAAAATTTGTATGATTTATTCAAACTTAAACATTCGATTAACGCTTTTGATTAATTACTACAAAGGTTATGTTTGATGTACTACAATTGTTTTACTAGCCTTTTATATTAAATTCTTTATTAGACTTACGAATATTTTTGAAATCAAAAGTGTAGAGGATGCTAGGTGCCTAACAACGATTACGGGTTATCCTGCTTTGTCGATCTCAGTGAATGAATAATTTGCTTTGCCGTGTTATGGAGATGTTAAAAATAACGTTTCCAAAAAATTGTATTCAGATCCTTTTACTTGCAGTCGGCTTAGTTTACAATAATAATTACTGTTGGAAACAATGTCATTCCTGTACCCTGCTTTAATGCTGGTTGATATCGTTCACAAAATAAAATACGAATAGATTTTATTTGAAGTTTACGACTAAAGTTAAATAGGATAACTGTTTGTTTATTTGTGTGTGTGTGCGTGTGTGTGTGTGTGTACGCGTGTTTGACAATCGAGAACAACATGAAAGTTTTAATGAGAGCGCTCCGCACGCACTTTATACCCGCGACAGATTGTAATGACGTTTTTGTGGTAGCTATATGGAATGTTGAGTCACTTTAATATGCTCGTGTGTTGTCTTGAAGTTTATATGAATTTACTAAGTTGTGACGTCACTAAGATTGTTAATGCGACTTTTGATATAGTTTTTCTTTAAAGCGCTCATTTTATTAATTAATAATATATTCAATATAGTTATGGGGTTACATATTTTTATAATTCACTCAAATGGATCGGCGATCGTGTTATACTGACCTCATCTACATGTTTTTGAAATCACATGTCAATAAAAGTTCAAATATTGTGAGTGGGGACTTATTCTATTGATTGCATTAAGTCACATAACCTTGTATGCGGAGATTCTTGAAGTTTGAATATAAATATTTTACTAAGGAGTCTGTGATGTTATATGTAACCCGCTACTTATACATATATATAATTCACAGTACGGAAGAGTTCTGTCAGTCCTAACCGCTTTTATTTATACCTCTCATAATCTAGTGATAGATATATCTTTATAAAACTAATATCCTGAAGTTCCTTTTTTAAAAAACTCTATTTTCTAGCACTGGCATAAGGGAAGTAAGCTAAATGAAAAGGCTAAAACGTTTAAATGAATAAAAAATAAAAGGTGATATTATAATAAACTAAACTAAATGGTTGAGTAAGGGAAACGGCGGTATTTAATGTTTTGGAACTAATGAAACAACCCATGACTGAGTGATGATATAAAATTTAAGAATACGTAAGATTTTGAGGAAAATGTAACGAAAACAATTATATTTGAAAGAATTTCAGACATGAATCAAATATTAAATTAAAGAAAAACTAATAAAACAACCTAGTTCTGCCTATGGTTTATTTATTTGTAAAGATTGTTTCGTTTAGATGACATCAAAGATAATTTTTCACATTATACAAACATTACGTCACTCACTGGCGCTACGTTACCGGTAAATGATTTTATACGTTATTAATAAATGTTTTCAACGTTACATTATGATTGTACATACTCGTACTAATAATGGTTTACAAAGTTGATTATGAGACAGCAAAAAAACAAAAAAAAAATGACATTAAGATTTTCGCGAGTACTCATTTAAATGAAACTGAGTGTTTCGGATGCTACGCATTATTATTATTATCATTCTATGAGAAAGGTGGTAAACGAGCAGATGGCCTTCTTGATGGACAGTAGTTACCGTCGTCCGCAACATCACTTATGTTGCGGATGCGTTGCCAACCTTGATTGTTAAGGAAAAGGGAGGGGTGGGAATAAGGAGATGGCAGGAACAGGGAAAGGGCACAGGTGGGAGAAGGGAAACGGCAACTGCCTTTCTCATTCATCGGACAACCATTTAAGCCATTAAAGACAACTTTACGCAAATTTTCTGTAAGAGGGTGGTACTTCCTCAGTCGAGCCAGCCCATGTTCGAGCTGTATTGACTTGACCACAGCTAATCTCTACTACCTTGCAAAATATATCTACATTACCACGACGTTTTGGTTCCTTTACCGCAACCGAGATCCTTAGTAGTTTCATTAAAAAAATAATCTAATTAACTTCTACTACTAAATAAATGTCTGAATAAATCTACAATTACAAAAAAATCTATTTATAATTTATTGTCTATGTTGGGTTTGTGAATTAATGCAAATGTATGGTTGGAAAATATGCCGAGGAAAAACGTCTAATTCTGATTTTCTGTTTTAAAGTTAGTATCTGATAATAGATAAATTCCACAACTGAAAAATAGGAGTCTTAGGTTCTGGTCTCCATTGACCACATCTCTCGAAGGTTCTAGATTGTATACCGTTCATCAAAATTTCGTAATCGTAAGAAATGAACATAGCAACGTTTAATATGTATATGTTAAGAGAATCTATTAATTGACTTATTGAAAAGAATTTAACAAATCTATTTTATTTTTGAAATGAGAAATACAACTTTCCAAGTGAGAAAATGCAAGCGTCGTAGAGAATTTCAAGGTAATTTAAATGTTCCTTGGAAAGTAATGTCTCTCAACGTCAGTTGAATAAATAACGTTTAGTAAAATAAAAAAAATATAGGAGCCCGCCGTTGTACTGAATTGAGTGATGTAAAATATGCATATAATACGATTGACTTGTGAAATCAGCATATTCTAGAATTTAATTAAAATTTTGTCCTTTCAAATGTACTTTCAAATATACATTTTTCTTAATAATTTTTTTCTAAAAGTTATAGATGTAACGCATTAATTAACATCATCATCATCAGCCTATCGGAGCCCACTACTGAGCAAAGGCCTCTTCTCTCATGGAGAACGTTAGAGCATTAATCACCACGCTTGCTCAAGACGGGTTGGCGATTTCAAATTTTATTTGAAATACTTCATTATTTTTGTATATAGTGGAACATAATTTGATGAATTATTTTACTGTAAATATATACATATATATAGTAACCGAATCTAATATGCTGAAATTGTCAAAAATTTTGTATTTTCAGTCATAAAACTGACCCAATATGGTTAGTT
Organism: Danaus plexippus; assembly: GCF_018135715.1. Lineage (NCBI taxonomy): Eukaryota > Metazoa > Arthropoda > Insecta > Lepidoptera > Nymphalidae > Danaus > Danaus plexippus. Next base: position 8,356,959 of record NC_083549.1, read on the forward strand.
GGTCGTTTTTTAAACGAATCGATGTAATCAAGTATTGAACAGCACCTTCCAATCCCTATAATGTCATCACAAACAATAACTAACTCTGATTTGAGAAACCAGATCACGGAATATATTAAACGTCCTATATTGACGTTAATTGAATGCCTCACTACCTGACAAAGCAGACCACGCTACCGAATAAGAATGATTTTATACACAGAACAGTTTAAATTTTACGAATGTATTTTTTTATCTAATATAACTTTAATAAATTCATCTTTAATTCGTATATTTATTTTTCTTCAAACTCGATATTGTAAAGTATTTGATCTTGTAGGATTTAGTTTATCTTTATATGCATCTATGGTAGAGTTTGTCGACCTTACTATCTTTTTTCCGGAGATCACAATTACTGTGAAGGCATCGAAATATTTGGTAAACAGTAGGATAAGAAAATTGCGCAGTAAATTTGAAGATATAGCATGGTTTAACTGAAACGTTTTCTTTCGTGTCTTGGATATAATTAGGTTGTTTTTTCCTTTTTTTTTGTCACCATTTTAGAGTTTACGAATCAACAGAAGTCGTTCTATTTGACTCATAAATACAATAGTCGGTAAGTAACCGTTATTGAAAATAGACACCAAGAAGTTATGTGTGTATAATTCTCTCTGTTTTGAAATTGTCTGATAGTTAATGTCAAGTATTGACATCATTATTGACATTGTCAATCTGACAGAAAGTGGTGCTTCTCGGGTTGAGCCAGCCCATGTTCGAGCTGTAGTGACTAGTCCACAGCTAGGCTTTACCACGTTAAACGACTACTGAGTGGATTGTAATTAAACCTTACTGTAATATATATAATATATCTCATACATCAGGATTACTTGTAAGCTATAATATAATCCCAAATTCCGTGTAGTTCCCGCGGGAACAGGGATGAGCATTTGCATTTTGTATGGAGTTACGCGATAGAGACGATAGATGGCATTAGCGCTTGAATATATAATTACTACATCTTGGTTGTGTAATCTATTTATTATTAAGTAAATTTTTATCTCAGACGCAATGTTATAGGAAATATGATCCTGTGAAAATTTACGAAAACTGAAATTCGATAAAGAGCTCCGCTCCTAAAGCCGCGTTGACCTCATTGACAACACTAATGAATTAAAAGTAGATATCATAACATATATTAATTTATTATATATGAGTGTATATAATGAGTCTTACAAACACTGTTTTAATTTAAAATTTTTGATTGATAACGATAAGTTAAATTCGCCAATGAAAACACATTTACTTAACAAATGTTACTCGGCTTATTTTTAATTGGCAACTCAAACAGTTTCTGAATTCATAATTAATTGGAACAATTTAATGAAGTTACTAAATAAATTCCGTCTAAGCTCACAAATAATTTGATAGTTTTAGTCTGTTTCACTAAATTTACTTATTATTTGGCTTCTAATTTGCCATCCTTAATAAAACTTTATCCGTAGCCAGAGGTAATAATAGTATTTTAAACATATTAGGCAGTGTTCATTTCAATATATATATATAATTTACTCTCGGATATAATAAATATATTTGGCTCTTGAAGATGATGTCTCGAGTAGGGATCATGAAATATTTAATAAATTTATATATAATAATGCTAGTAATATTTTAAATTTATAATAATGCTGAGGATTTTGACAGATCTGAAATCACATCAGACATTCAAATTCATATCAAATGAAAAGATGGCCGTTTCATTCTACAATCCTTTCGCATATTTTCCTGTTGGAAATATGCAACCGCTTCATAAGCAGCGTTTGTTATTCATGTTTCAATAAAACACGCGGCGATGTATGTTTGAGAGTAATATTTTTGTTATGTTTGGTGAAAGCCTTGTATCTGATTCCTGTTTGGGATCCCTTTTTAGATCATTAACAAAATATCCCACTATATATCGTCAGTGTTATGTGTTATGAGCTGTTTGTAATGTATATTTTGTTCAGAAGTTACTTGTATTATTTAGTATTACCTGGTAGTGTTAGTTTATATAAAAAGGAGTAATTTGTTGGTACTTTTGTCATTATAACCTTTACGCAATTATAGTTTTATGTGTTTGTGTGTATATGAATTTAAAAGGGGATTATATATATCGGAGCGAATACCTTTTATTTAAGTAATTAATAATTTTGAATGAATAAAATTGCTAGGTGTCACTCGCATAACCATCTTCCTAGAGATCTTTGCAAGTGCAGTCACAACAATAGGCTACAGATTAACAACATCCTCAGTCGAGACGTTGCAGGGATCGGACCTCTTCGAAATAAAAGATTCGTCAAATCGTCTCCGAGGTTACCTTAAACAGGCGGACAGCCTTACGACAGTCGAGAAGAAAGACATTGGTGATGTCAGTTATGCTGACGTCATACTCTTTAAAAACTACGAGGGGATTCTAAATTCGACATATATATACAAGTAGATTTTTAATATTTTATCAGTTTTAACTATCAGTAATACAGAATACTTGTATGTGCAATTCACATTTGTTTTGTGTTAACTATCAGTAATACTTATAAGTAAATTATGTCGACTACAGAAAAAAAGCAAAATTTGCTTAAAGTTAATTTATTACTAATTATTAATTCTAAATACAACTTTCCGTCACAAGATCGAACGAAGAAGTGACTTAAATTAATTTTAAAGTTTTATTCTAAATGTTTCTGCATCCCGTAGGGTGTCGTATTTACCCCATTCCATTCCCATCGGTTCCGTGGTGTCAGCACTTGGTATTTAATATTATTTCTGCACTCTATGGTTGTTTTACTTGGCTTTGTCTGCGTATTAATATAATAAGGTTATGCTGGCGTAACACCTCCCTCCGTAGAACGGTGACTATTGAAGAACCCTGTTCGAGAGAGACGCCGAGACGTTGCTGTGATCGACCCTTATGAGATGCCGGTCAATTTCTCTTACTTCAAATGTTTGTTGGACTTGTTCTGGGTTTTTGTCTATTTTCTTGACACATCTAGATCTTAGTTTCGGAATAGTAAGTACTTTAGTTAGGGTGATCGTACAAATCAGTAGAAAGACATACAAAAGAATAGTTGTGTGATATATGCTGGAGTCATCTACGCTTTCTATTTGAACTGGATGCTCGAGAGATATCTTTGTGTTGATTGAGTGTAAATTTGATAGATCAATAGTATTAAGAATTACTTTGGCATGTTTCTCTGAAGTAGAATCGTTGAATTCTGGCATTTCCATGGTTTGTTTGAATACTCGTCCTTTAACGAGGTCGTTGGTGTTGGACAGAGTAAAGTATGGCGTTTTCATGTAGCAATTGATCGGGATAACTGCTAGGAAACGTCCTGAGAGGGTTTGATATTGTACTTGCAAACAGGATAACTGGACTTTTTTTGGAATCGGGAAACTAAGAGTATAGTCGTCTAATTGTTCTGCAGCTGCTCTTGTTAGGATCACTCAAGTCATTATACACGTTGCGTGAAGTTCTTGTGTAGCGATGAGATGTTGGATACTATCAGACTCGTTTCTCGTTCTATAGTTGGCATTGGTGTTACAGAGGAACCATGAATTTACCTTTAGATATTCAATCTCCATGTACATAGAATCTTAATGAGATCTAAGATTTTCGCAAGTATTCATTTAAATGAAACTAGTATTTTTCGGATGACCTACGCGTGATTTATTTTTGTAAAAAACTACATACTCCCGACGTTTCGGTTACTTTTCAGTCGTCGTCGGGAATATGTAGTTTTTTACAAAAATAAATCACGCGTAGTTCATCCGAAAAATACTAGTTTCATTTACATAGAATCTTATCTAGAAAATGCTATATAAGGTAAGGAGGGGAAAACTACTTTATGGTATTTGTTAGGAACGACAGGTAACTTATAAAGGTCATAGGATAATGGATAGACAATCGGAACTTTAATCACTATAACTATTTGCTTATTTAAGTGAAAGTATCCTAATTTTATTATATCTTAAAAATCCCTAAAGTATATGTTAAGTACCTCGTCACTTAAGTACAAGGTCCTTATTTTTTTTACTAAATTCTTAAGCCCGTCTAAACTTATAATAGAATGCGGTGTGCTCGATGCACAAATAAAGGCTAAACTATATTTTAATCTATTTAGCTCGTCGTATATATCTTCGATGTTATCTCCTAAGATAACTAAATGATGTGCCAGATGGGCGTGTTTAATTAAATCATTATCCTTTTCATTATCACTATATATGACGACGTCAACTATTTTATTGAGTTTACCCTGATTCTCGATTATGTTCTCTATTATTTTCGTATTACGTAACATCCAATTTTTGATAAATGTAATATGATCATTATACGCGTTTCCTAATTTATGTTGATTATTCTGAAGAATTTTGATTGCCTTATCGTATTTAATGGCGTCTGAGTTGTCTAGATTACCAGAAATACTCTTAATTATTGATCCTAATCCATCAATGAGTCCTCTCTTAACACGGTTCGACTCAAAAGTATTTAACTTATCAGAAATTATATTAAGTTTTTCATAAAGGTGGTCAATATGAGGGCAGTAAAGGGATAGTTTTATTATTTATGTTGGATTTAATATCTAATAACTGGGTTTTCACTAATTCAATTTGGGAAGTTATGTTATCTAGGTTGATGTAGTTAAGAAAGGAATGATAGTGAGAAATTATTTTCGTCGGTTCTTGTTTACATGGTAAAAGTCCAGGTCCGTCGTCTAAGGAATCAATCTTTACATCTTGTCCTCGAATCACTTGGGTCAGTAATGTCCAACAGTAGTAACAAGGTCGGGTGTTTAGAACTGCATTTAAGTCGTGATGTAGCAATTGGACCGCGTTTCTTTTTTGTATAGATGTGTTTAGGGACGTCAGCAAGAACGTGAAACTGAACTGTGTCCTGCGTGAAGCATGGAGCAAGTTTTTGTCTGTTTGCTAAAGTTTTGCTGATGAAAACTTGTTGGTCAGGGGTATATTCCTTTTCAGCTTCTCTGTCTTTATTCCTATTTTCAGTCATTTCAGTCCTGTGCTGAAGGAAGGTTTCATTAAATATGTCATAAACCTGAATCATACGCTTTTTATGTTCTACTACGTACTGTTGTAGTAACTGTTTAGTAAGGTCAATTGTAATAGGGTCGCGGGGGTCAAAATGGCCTGTGATTAAGTCTAAAGGTCTGTATTTTGTGAAACTATGTATTGAGCTATTATAAGCAAGGACTGCACATGGCATAAGATTTGCTACAGATTCGTTCCGTTTTTCTAGTTTCAATATTCTAAGATGTTCTAATATAGTAGAATGAAATCGTTCTACTATTCCATTATCATTGGGGGTGTGCGCCAAAATTTTGTGATATTGAAACTTGTGTAGACTGGTGAATTCAGAGAATAGTTGGTAAATAAATTCAGTTCCTTGATCTATTACTATATTCAAAGACAAGCCATGATGAGTACAGTAGTTGAGTAGAGCCTGTACTACGCTTATAGCGGTGCCGTCTCTGAGATGATAAGCTTGAGAGTATTTTAAAAAGTCATCTGACTTAGTGTGGGTTTCAAAAGGTTTAGTCACTGTCGGTTTTTTCATTATATCACTTACGATAACAAAAAAAAATTTGCCTGTTAAATTTATTCAATAGTTCGTCTGTTATGGGTATACTAAAATAGGGTCTTTGGTACTTGTGTGAGCCGTGAGGGTGCTTGAACCCTCACGGCTCAAGGAATGAGGGAGGTTTCTCGGAACGTTAACTACTACGGAACTAACTTCCTCTTTATGAATTTCATCTCGCGACAAAGCGTCGGCATTAGTGTTATATTTGCTGGGTTTCTAGACTGTAGTGAAATTATATTCACTCAATTTTAGGCGCCAGCGAGTTAACCTTGAGTTGAGTTCCTGGATATTCATTACCCACTGCAGAGGTTTGTGATCTGTGACTATTTTAAAATGACGTCCGAACAGGTACGGTCGAAAATATTTGGTAGCCCAAACTATTGCCAGCAATACTTTCTCAATAGAACTGTAATTTATTTCATTGAAATTAAAAGTTCTGGAGGCATAAGCAATTGGCTTGTCAGTACCTATTGATCCTTGAGATAAAACTGCTCCTAAGGCAAAGTTGGATGCGTCAGTTGTTAGTATAATATCCTTCTGAAAGTCAAGGTATTGTAAGATTTCGTTTGTCAGTAGTGTTTTATCTTTTACGAAACTTTCAATGTAGTTAACATCGTCAGTTCTTTAAACAACCAGCCATTGGTTTTGTCACACTAGCAAAATCGGGAATGAATCTTCTATAGTACCCTAATATACCTAGGAATCGCTTAATTTCAGTCGCTGTCTTAGGAAGTGGAAATTTTTGTATCGCGGCAATCTTATCCGGATTAGGTTTAATACCGTCTTTGCTGATGATATGTCCTAGATATGCTGTTTCTAATTTTAGGAACTCGGACTTATCCATTTGAATCTTGCAGCTCCATTGACGGAGATATTGAAATACTTTCTTCGAGATTAACAATGTGCTCGTGTAATGAGGTGCTAAATACAATAATATCGTCTAAATAAACGAGACATACTATATTTTGCAGGTCCCGTAGAACATTGTCCATTACTCTCTGAAAGGTGGACGACAAGTTTGTTAATTCCATGGACATTCAGAGAAACTCAAAATGCCGTGTTCCACATTAAATGCCGTTTTAGGTATGTCATCGGCGTTCATCTCTACTTGGTAAAAACCACTAGCCAGATCTAACGTAGTGAAATAGTGACAGTTTCCTAGCTTATGTAGTACATCTGCTTAGGTATACGATATTTGTCATATATAGTTTTTTCATTTAATTTACAGAAGCAAACGACTAGGCGCCACTTGGTTTTACCTGACGCATCAGCTTTCTTCGGAACAACTCAAATTGGAAAGTTCCATGCTTATTGTGAGGGTCGGATGATAACCTGATTCAACATATTAGTTATTTGATCCTGAACTTCCTGTCTTTGTACAAATGGGTATCGGTAACTTTTAGTGTATGTGGGTACCTCGTCAGTGGTACGAATACTATGTTTAATTTGATTAGTGAATGTTAAAGGTTCTCCTTCAATATAAAAGACATCAGCGTATTTAGCGCAAAGAGATTCTAAATGAGCACGTTCCTTAGGATTCAAATGATCGATTCGTAGGCGTGAAAGTACTTCTGTTACTCTATCTGATGACTGTTTACTGGGTTGACATTGAAAATTAAATAATTCGGCGGTAACGGGGCGGTCCATAGAGAATATGATGTTATGTTTAGTTGGATTGAAGACCTCTAAAAAACCACGGCTATTCTTAGCCGTAGTTAAACATTCGCGTATTTCACAATTAGATATTATCTTTTCGTTCATCAATACATCACCATAATAAAAATTTTCGGGACTTTAATTAATTTTGAGGTATTCGCCGGTATAATTTCCTCATATAAATTACAATTACGAGAGTCATACATTAACAGGGGGTTGGAAGAATGTTGCGTAGTTAGAGTTTTATTCTTGAAATAAATCTTTGATCCTAATTTGTCTAGTAGATCGCCATCAATAAGACCATCGAAATATTCATGAAATTTATAGAAAAAAAATGTAATGTCGCAATTTTGATGAAATTCTCCAAAGCAGGGTAACGTTATAGAATAATTTTTACGGGTTGTGGCGTGAATATTTGTTACTTCAAAAGAGTCGTTATTACAAGGTATATGAGAAAAGTATCTATCTACTGCATCCGGGCTGATAAAAGATTAACTAGCTCCTGTATCAATTAGTAACTTTAAGGGTGGATTTGGGATTTCTGTATAGGGTAGCTGCCATTGCGTTTGCAGATTAATTTTTATTTTAGTTTTACTGAGCCTAAACCCTTCTGAAAATCCGGCTCAGTATCTGGAGTTAACTCTGAGGGCGCTTCCTCAACTGTGGGAACTACATACTCGGGATCGAATGACTGTTGCTCGTATGTCATTACATAACCATAATCAGGGTGGTCAATACTATTTATTGAGAATAAAAATCTGTGTAATATTCATGATAGGGATCATAAGAATAGTCTTGTGTGTCATTAAAATTAATCTCTCGGGTTTTGAAGTAATTGGAAGCTGGGGGGTTACCGAATTTAGTCCAATCGTAAGGGTAATGTATTGGAAGAGGATTCTGCGCGTAATGACTTACGCCACTCATAGGCTGTGGTCCTGAGCTACTTTGTTGTGGCTGAAAACTTATTTTTCTCTGTGGTATTTTAAATATATGACTCTGGGGTCTATGACTAGGCAAAGTGGCACTAAACATTTGCTGTGTTCGGCTCGGCCCATGATAAGGAGGGATTTTGGGGCTTCTACATTGGCATTGGCTTATGTGGCTACGGGTTTGAAAATGGTTTAGTAGCATTTGGAAAGTTAAAAGGTCTAGGAGTTTGAAAGCCGAAAGTACGTGATAGAACGTACAAGTTATTAGGTTCCGGCACGTTATAAGATAATTTTGGTTGTAGAAATGAAGACGTGGACTGTGTCTTCCTTTCTGATAAATAAATATTCGTTGCGGTTTTGTAAATACATAGTATTCATTTCATCATGCCCAAACTCAAGAGCCCTTTCTATATTATCTGGTTGCATGCAGCGTATACGAGAACCGAGAGGTACACGGAGACCTCATAAATAGGCCTGAAGGGTTAATTTTTTATATAACGATAGTTTTATTTAGCCTCAATGGTACTCATAACGCTTTCATGCAAGCTGATGTATGTCATTATTATACTAAAAAGGTTCTGGAATTTTTCATAGAACTCCTGCGGAGAATCCGAGCCCTTGTGTAAAGAGATCATTGTATAAAGAAGTTTAATCTGTTTGATCTGCAAAATTATTTATAAGAGCATTTCTGATGCCTTCCCACGACTCTGGAATGCCATTTGAATTTATAGTTCGGGCGGCTGGCCCTGTAACTTTATTTAAAATTCCGTTTAAAAGCGCTAGATTGCTTAGTTCGAATCCTGGCTCGGCCCTTATATATTCTCTGACTAATTGGTCACACAACTTAATAAACCGTGTTAATACATTGGAATTTCCCTCAATCTCGAGAACTAATCTGAGGGCTTTAAAAATTTGGTCTACGAGTGCGTAGGAAATGTATGAAATTTTAAATTACAAAGTTTGCTCTTCAACAAAATTATTTAAATTCCTATTTAAATCTAACTTATTTATTCTATATAACTTAGGGATTCGCTATTGCCTTGGATGGAAAATCTTGGAAACTTAACGATACAATATAAATAAAAGGAAAGCACTCTAGAAAGACCTAGGCGCTTACTTGTACATTTCTTTTTGGTTCCTCTGGTGTATCTATGTCTTGATACGCCTCCGGGAATGTAGCGACGTAGATTCGAGTTCGCCGAAAGCACTGATGCTATTTTTACGTTACAGCGATCCTACCGACTCCGCCAATTATGTCGACTACAGCCGGAGGTTCCAAAAAATACAAAATTTGCTTAAAGTTAATTTATTACTAATTATTAATTCTAAATACAACTTTCCGTCACTAGATCGAATGAAAAAGTGACTTAAAATAATTTTAAAGATTTATTCTAAATGTTTCTGCAAGTCGTGGGGTGTCGTATTTACCCCATTCCATTCCCATCGGTTCCGTGGTGTCAGCACTTGGTATATAATATTATTTCTGCACTATATGGTTGTTTTACTTGGCTTTGTCTGCGTATTAATATAATAAAGTTATGCTGGCGTAACAAGCACAATTCACTGTTTATTAAAGATTTCTGTAACAATAATTATTTTTCGTTTTCTTTTTCATTGTTATGTTTCAATTGATGGTTAAGCTTTGTGATGTTTATACCTATTATGATATTTTTATTAGGGAGGGGGGGGGGGGGGTGTAAGTAAAGCCGTAGTTGGTAAACACACTATCTTGCTTGTTAGTGAAAGAGTAAGTAAATAGGCTGTTAGCTGTGTAGACGCAGATAAACTATTCCAATTCTCTGCTGTCAAGACACCTTTGAAGATCATAAACCATTTTGAGTTTTCCTAATACATTAATAGGAAAAAGTAATAAAAAACGAAGGCTGCTTAAAAAACTTCTAATGAAAAGTTTGATTACAGTCTACTATACAATAATAAGCACTTTGGTGGTATAATTATTTAATGTTTATAAAAAAATATAATTTTTTTTGTTTGTCATATTAAAATATATAACAAATATTAAAAATTGTCATTGCTAAAATAAAATGATAATGTTGAAATATTTTTGGAAACGAATACTTTGACGTAATTAAATTATTTTAAGCTAATTACACCGTTTTAGCAGCAAAACATTTTAACGAACTCTATCTCAGAGGTAGCTGGTAATTTGTTTTTGTGGCTTTTGAGGGCCAACTTAATGTTGAATTTAATGAAAATTATGGTTTATGAAGATCATTTAGCCGTTTAGACAAAATGAGAAGAATCTCAGTTTAATAATATTTCTTTATAAAAAAATATATTTAGTAAGTTTAAATAATATTCTGTTATGTTTTCTTAACGTTTCAAACACCAGACTAGGACAGATATTTTTGTCACTTCAATAAAAAGTGCGAACGACTTTTTTTTATCTTTTGTTATCTATTATACTTAACACTTTATTTGAAATACTAAAGTCTTTGAAATTAATAAGACCTTGATATAAATCCAATAATGTATTGTTTCGAATCTAAATAAAATATTTATTATTGCTGAACAAATTTTGAGATATGGTAAGAATTTCCATCGCAATAAATACTTTGTACATTATATTACAAAGTTCATAGACGTACCTAATTTTGGAGATGTTTTAAGATCCATCAATGTTAAATATAACAGTCAGTGGAAACAATTCAATAATTTCTGTTTCTTTAATTGAGTTATTTACTTCGAAACAGTTTTCTTCAAAGGGAAGAAAATAATGTTTTAATAAATCGGCAAAGATGAATCATGGAAATACTTAAGGCGAGGGTATGTTGACTAACAACAAATTGATCGATGTAGAATAATCTATAAATGTCCGTAAAATAAATCAGGGCCTTAATAAGGCTTACAATTTTTTTTTTATATTTATTTTAACGATTAAAGAACGATGCACATAATAATAATTTCTTACTATTAATTCATCGCAACAAGTTTCGGTTCTGTAGCGGGTAACAGAGAATTAAATACTAAATGTTAAATTAATGTTCGATAAACAGCGAGTTAACGAAGTTAAGAATAAAGATCTAGTTGAAAATAAAATAAGAGTTGAAAAAACTGTGGCTTAGTGAGTTGCCCAGAGCAGGCTGCTCTCGAGGAGCTTAGTTATTTGCTTGTCTTACAGTTGTTTCCTTTAAACATCAGATTCATACAAATAACGGTCCTCATGCATACCTAGTTATTCATTCATCAAATTAGACATTTCCTAACAAATAATAGTGTACTGCCTTATTTAGAACTTAATTACTGATTAAGAATGCACTGCAGATGAAAATTTAACTCTGTACAAATTTACGGTAATATTATTTTACTATTGTAAAAATTACAAAACTTTTAACGACGATAGTCGCAGGATATTAGCGAGTTAAAATTTGCAAACAAGTTGCTGCGTTGTTTCAAAAAGTCAAGAATAATAAAACATAATTCCATACAATGTAAACCTTTATAATGATGCGATTAATGCTGTAATACGAATAAAGATATTAATATATTATAACGAATATATAAACGTAATACAACCTGCAAAGTGGTTCGATTTCGTATCAGTGAATGCAACATGAATTCCGCAGAACTAAGGACTATGAGAGCTCAGGAATTTAATAATGCGGGTTCCGTGATTGTTCCTCGGAGCTTTGAGAACAGTTCCAGGTGAAACGGAGAAGTGACAGCGATCTAAAATATCAAACATATCCATAAAATATATTTATAATAAGCGTGTTTTATGTATTCTTTATTAGTTATAACCAAGAGGGAATTGTTTGTACTCTTCTTATTATTAAACAGTGATAATTTTTTGTACAATTTTCAACTCTAACAACATTTTGCGTGCAAATGCTTTATGCTTATACTTCTCCAGCACGCGGCCGCCGGTCTCTCGGACCACGCTTTATGTAAAGTAGATATTAGAACAAATTTAAGTATTTACATCCTTTGAAAGTTCTCTTTATAAGGAATTTACTTTTTCAAGAAGGTATGTTGTTAATTAATGTTTTTGCTCCATTATTGTTCAAGATACGTATTTCTATTGAACTAGCTTTTTCTTTTGTAATTTCTATGTTCTTGTGTTTGTGATTTTTTTATTTTTACTTTTTTAAATTTGTTGTGTTGAAAATATAAATTTGTTGAACATTTTTTACTTCATTTGGAACTGAGAGATATCTTAAAAATATACCGTTTGTTTGTTTATAAAAAATGAGACGAAACCTCTCAGCATTCCATGCATTCACCGTGCGGGTGCCGGGTCCAACGCGTTGTAGGGAGAGGAGCTTCAACAGTGCCTGGGACTTGCGACCTAGGTGTAGGCTTAATTTTTTTTAAATGTCGAATTTCTTTTATTTCTACGTTTAAAGATAAATTGTTGAGTAACCCACATTAAAATATAGTTCATATATGATTTCTTAATTATTTCGAAACCAATCTTCATTCTGACAGAGTCATGTGTTCTCAAAAATATTTTCTTTCGAAGCAAAATATTATTTTACCTTGAATGTGCTTTTTCTATGTAAGAAATAAAAGTTTCTCCGAGATAAAACATGACACCAACATACATATATAAGCTTGTTTTTGGATTCCATTGTAGCTTGAAACCAAATTGAATTACGACCGCTATTTATAGAACGACCAAGATTTAGTTCAATTTAGGGCTTTACAGTCTGTAAAGGTGAGTCTACTGGTCGGCGATTCTTGTTACTGTTGTTTTATCTTTTTATTCATAGTATTACTTGAACATCAGTGTGGATTTTCACACTAATTTTGCTTATTTTAAGGATTATTTTGTTACAACAACAAAAAAATCACTTCGTTATCTACACCTTTATTTTTCTGGTGAGCATTTAACGCGCGTTAGATAGAGGTCCCTTAACACTACACCTGGGTCGCAGTCCCATGTACTGTTGAAGTTCCTCTCCCACCAATGCGATGGACCCGGCACACGCACGGTGAATAAATGGAAAGCAGAGGAGTTTTCGTCTTTTCGTCTTAACGGAAGTACCGCAAATAATAGGCCGCTACTGAGTTTGGTTTACGCCACTGAGATACAGGAGCCTAGTATTTCATGTTACCCAAATAGTTCTGAATGAACTATGCGAATCTACTTAATTTTTTTTTGAAAGAAGTTGGTAAGTTTTTTCGAAAACAATATTATTAATTACTTATTCCGTCAATCATTGTTTCAATACCGTGATTATCGTGATTGCCATTAATAGTGTTTTATAATAATTCATTGGCAGAAACAAGAAATTCTTTTGGAATGATGTCATATAAGTATTATATGAATATTTCTGATGGCCAAAGGTCGGCTGTCTTCTCGACTGACAAAAAGGGTCATTGAACTTTCTGCGCCACTACATTGCACAGCTGCAATTTATGGCCCTTTCAGAACTCTTAAAATTTTTAAAACCTTCTGCCATAACCATTAAAGAATTTTCTTCCTTGCAAATTAATTAAATTCAGGTTCAAGTGGTTTTTATTTTATAAATTAGTCGTCTAATTATTTATATTTCATAAATAAACCAAAATTTGTTAATCTTTAAGATCTCTTATTTCCAAAGAAATCGAAAAGGTGTCACAATCTTGGAACTAAAATCGATAAAAATTTAACTTTGAAAAGAGTTAAAGTTGTGAATGACTGCTACGTATTTTTATCTGTAGTGGTTTTTTTTCATCACATTTGTTTCTTCCTTCTATTTTTATTTTCTCAATGAACGTACATCAGACAGACCGGATCCAACATTGGCATTTAATTGAATGTTTTAAAGTATTTTCAACTAAAACAAGTCTAATTTATTTCGCTCGAATGTTTTTATCTTTTTATTGAGATATATACTAAAGATATAAGATATATCTTGAGGATATACACTAAAATTTATGCATATATTTATTTCATTAAGATACTGATGATATATTAATGTCTCTACGTAACTAATATTTTGTAAATATAATGTTTTTTTAGTAAAAAAAAAGAGGTTACTCTTCCTCATACCCCAAATATAGGCTTTTTAACAGAAAAATATTACTGATATTTACAATAAGAAATTGTCAAGAAGAATGTGCGTTTCTTGGGAACATTTCATACTTATACGTTTAGACAGTCATAACCTGCGAATCTTTAAAGAAATTTGTACGACTCATATGTTTTTGTAATAATTCTTTAAAGTGTTATTAACTCATTTCAGTGTGTGGATTTCAAATAATAAACTATTTTATCGTTAAAATTATAATTAAAATAATTTAATAATATATAAATTTACTTGTCATTAATTAACAAAATAAACACATTTATTGTCATAAGTATTTAAGTACTATAATTTTTCGCTTTTTCATCAAAATGGGCTCGTAATTTATTGCGTTATATATTAAATGGAACATCTCTCTTATTTCTATAAAATAAAATAACTAAAATATTAACGTAATGACATAATTGCAAAAATAATGTTATTTTCATACAAAATTTAATTTTATTCTCCGTTTCATTGTTACGAGATTCAGCTACATTGTACGTTTTTAGAGGGTAGCTCCTAATCTCTCGGGATTTTTAGTACAAAAAGCAACTTTCGCCTTATTTTATCAACATAGCTATCTGAATTTAAATTTAAATCGAATTGACTTTACATTTTTTGCTTAACTTACAAACAACCTGACACATTCACTGAGACAATATAGGCACGATGGTTTTTTTATGAATTAGGATTTTTGAAAACATTCACGTCTTGTCTGCCATGGGCATCACGATTGCTGCAAAGTAAAAGAATCGTCGGGAGTATGTAGTGTTTAAAAATAATAAAATACGCGTAGTAATCCGAAAAATTGCCCGCAAATATGTTGGTATTCTTTATATTGAAAGTCATTTCGCACCTTCATTGCGTTTTTCTCGTTTTTTAAATTTATACACTATAGATATAGTTTATGGGTCTAGTACCAATAAAAAAATAAATAAACCAGGAGTACTGAATGAAATTTTAAAATAAAAAAAGCTTTTAGTCATATATATTGTTTTCTTTTATTTCACATTTTTTTAATGACGTGCCACATAGTCTTTTCTAGCAATAAATATAGCATAATTTACTCAAGGTTAATGTAGTTTTCCAATGTTGGAAGATTTTTGAAATCGGCTTAGTAATTTTTGAGTTTATTCATTATGAACATACACGCGTAAAAAGAATATCCATAAAAGAAAATTCGCTTTATAATATTAGTGCAGGTTGATTGCTTTCAAAAACGAAATACAGACCATATAGAATTCTTAGCCAACTCAAAAGTACTATACTTCAGATGCAAGGTTATCGATTTTATATTATATACAAAGTGTAGTTTATCCACATGCAAAAGAGTAAGATCATGTACTAGAAGAACTAGAACTAGAAGATAATAATAATATAGCTGCTGTATGTCTGGATACCTGACGCAAACTATTTATAATGTATCTTTTTAAAGACTTTATCAATATCCTGGCACCACAAATCGGAAGCTGGGGGGGCGTATGTATTGCTAACGAAATAGCTTTGAGTATGTGTCTTACAATTAGATTTGCAGAAATCTTAATATTGTTTCGCAAACGGATGCACTGACTGATTTATGCACAAGAACGGTCCGGTAGGAAAGACCATCGCTTAAAAATAAATAAGTTAAATACCTAGCTACATTTTCTAGTTTTGGTAAACGAAAATTAATGCTATTTCCTTGGCAAAATTTTATCCGTCTACGCCAAATGCGGGTCTTTATGGTAGACTGCCTCCAGCACGATAACAATAACTGTTTTTCTTGTGGTGTCCATGTCTCTGTTAAATTATTCCACACAAAATCAGCCAGGCTTCCATATGTTATTTTCCGACTTTGGCTGGAGGTTGCATTGTCGCCGTGTCAACCAACGTTTTGTTTACGTTTCTGAGTTTCATAGGATGCCTTACCATGACTTACCAACTGCTGTGACAATACGTCAAACCTCTCCTCCAGATCCTGCAGACTAGCTCTCCTTTGGCATTTTCTTGGCGGTTCCCAATGATCCGAAAGGCATTCCCAAGAGCTACCTTCATTTGAACTTTTCACTGGGCACGACATTTATTCCGAAGAGCATTTCAATAAATAAAAAAAAATTGCGACAATTATTAGGACTTTTACCAGTTTTTCGTAATGAACAAGTGCTTGGCTCGATAAGCGCTGCAACAATGAAGAAATTGGTGGATTGTATTTAAAAGCTTTCTCACGTATCACCGATATCTTTATCTCTCAACGTATATCACTTTTTCATTTCTAAGTTCAACTAAAAACATTTATTAATTAAGTGACATCCTCAAACTGGTTCGATATTAAGAAAACTGTTTTATTTATAAATACCATTTTAAAATAATTAAAACATAATATGATTTATATGTAAATTAATTTAATTCAACAACTGTTATTGTATATTTAAGATGTAAGTGAATACTGAAAATATTAACATATTAATATGAAGACGTAACATGTTTGCCAAAACTACGTTCATTATTAACCCAATAAACTCGGGACTTAAATTTAATTAGACCTGTTTACTTATGCCTATTTTATGTTAACATTTCATCATTTATAATTATATAATTCGCTCTAATATTGTGGATTAATGTTTTGTTGAATTTAAATGAAACAAAGTTTTACGTATACCACGGGTCTTTATTATTTTACAACCACATGTACCCGACGTTCCGGTGCCTTCAAAGTGGACGGGATCGCGGTTAGACAAGATGAAAGTGTCTCTCAATTAGTCCCGTTATTTGTCATCCGACTATAATTTTTCAATTTTCTAGCGTACCGTCTGGACGGTAAAAAACACTCGGAATCCGAAAAACTTAGTTACGTCAAAATAAATACAAGCGAAAATAATAGATATATATACTCGTGTTGAATGTTGTATATTCTGATTCATGAACTATATTCTTAACTTTTGATCTAATTTTTATATTTTTTTAAATAATAAATAGATAGTTAATGAAAGCATTTTTTTATTCAATAATGTTATGTAATTTTACGAATGCAACCGTAAGTACATTAAAAAGTGTGTGTATTGTGTTTATGACATTGGAAGCTTTCGCTGTAAAGACGTCTTACAATTTATTCACCAAACCTTATTTGACATGTATATTGTTTCTACATCATATAACCACAATGTAACTAAAGCAACAACATCCAAACTACGGGTATCTTTATTTACACACTCGTGTAAAATAATAAATAAACAATTTGTGTTTAATTTTTAAGCAATAAAGAGTTAATTTTACAAGATAACTTAATTTTTTTTTTCATCCATACTAAATCATAAATTCATCAATGAACAAATCACATATATCATGTAGGTCAGCATGTCACCGGTGTGTTGTTCATACGAGCTGATATTTTAAGCGTTTTCAAAGCATGATCTTTTAAAGTTTAAATTAACCGTCTTTTATAAGAGACGCCGCACTTAAGCCGCTGACTTCGATGTCCATTATAGTTTTTTTAAATAGGTAATCAGGGACTTTTGTACAATTTTATTTCTACAAAAATAGTAGAGTCAGTGTAAATCCCATAATTGTATTTTCCCGTATAGTTTATAAAAAATGAATGCTCAAAAATGGTATCTTAAGGTCGCGGTTCAATTTAAGCGATAAAAATCCTTATCTTACGGTCGTTTGCAGATTATATGAAAGTTTTCTTTACTACATAATTATTCGACTTTCTTAAACATAATGTTTACATTATATCTGATAGTTATAATAAAATATTTGAGTGATAACTTCTTATGGAGGGATAAGTCGCTTCGTAACGTAACGCGTAACGGCGCCACTGACTCTCGTTTCCCTTTCTCTCGCGTACACGGCATCAGCAATACACGAATGCGGCAAAAGTGTTTCCGGTAATATTCAATTTATTCATAAATAGATAATCAATTTAATGTATATAAAATTTAAGTAATAACCTCAACTTTTTTTAAGTTACACAATTTCTGTACTATATAGTTTAAGTTATCACTTCTGTCGGGCGTCTCGAGACGCAAAAAATTGTTTTATATTTCAGTTAAACATTATTTGTTCTGTTATCCTCATTTGGATATGCTGGAGAGTCAATAGATTTTTACTTTGACATTTCCGCAGAATTAAATTCGTAAGTCGTCTTAAATATAAAATGAAAATAAGTATTTAGTTTTTTATACAGAAGACAATTATACAATTTTAAGAAGATAGTTGTCTTTATATTTCTTATTACAAGCATTAATAGTTCAGATATTATGTACATATAAAGATAAATGTACAAATGTATGTTTGTAAGTATATGTACAATATACATATTAAGTATATATGTATGTAAATAACAACTCTACTTTAATAAGGTCTAACTACTCATTTCACATGTGGTTGTGAAACCCTGTGGGTATTTTCTTAGCTAAGCGAGCAAATTATACGTGAGTGATATCAAATCTAATCACTTAAAGAGGTGTAATGTGTCCATTGTCGTATTCAAGGGTCATTAAAATTATAGTATAAACACAACAAGGATGAATTAAAGAAGCATAGTTTATGTTAAGATTCATTGTGAGAGTAAACATATTTATAATACTTGAGGTGAGGAAAATAAAATAATAATAATTGTCGTAGCTTTATAAAAAATCACTTTATATAATGGATCTTATTAACAGTTTATCCATTAAATTGATAATCTTTTTATGATTTTTTTTTTTTTGATAATTTTACCATTTTTTTTTTGATAATTGAAGCGAAACAACTCGTAGTACTTAATACAAAGGTCACCAGTTTTAACGACTTACGTATTTGATATATTTTTTTACTTTAGTTTAGTTAAGGTTGAATACGATGCGTAAGTTTCCATTGCTCTATAGTTGTCTCGTAATTATATAGTAAAAAACTAAATTATGTTTAAAAAGACAGATTGTTATTATTGTTATATGATAGAAATAGGTTGTAATTATAAACATATAGGAGTGCGTGTTCGCGTGTTGTATTTCATAACGATAGCAGGAGGAAGATTATACATATATATACATATATATGTCGAAGAGCCATGTCCAAGTTGATTATTAGGAGCTGTAACGTCAGCGACGCTATCGTCACATAAAACTATTTCCACCTGTCAGGTTATCCATTTTCACCAATAAAGCACTCTCACTTACTCGCACCACTTTATTTTCAACTTTAACTAACACTTAGTAATTTCTCCTGGATAGCTCTCACACCACTGTGTCCTCGCCACCAACGTCTCCGAATATGAATAGTTTTCGTGAAGTCATTTCATTTACTCTTAATTTTAAATAATAAGATTATTCGTAGTAATTCAAATAAACATTAATCATTACATAAGTTTTCGTAATCAATTACTAAACCAACTAAACTTTATATTGTCACTTAAAATTTAAAGAAATCATAATTGAATAACATTGATTACAAAATGGTTGCTGTTTAAGTTTGTGTTTTACTAAAATTTATAAAATAACTTATCTTTACATATTACAAATCTCGATACGAATTGACATTTATTATCCTTTAATACAAATCATACAACGATCTATAAAACAAATAATTTTGTTAAAGTTATCACTAACGCCTTGACATTGTTTATGTCACATCTACCCTCTAAGGTGAAATACATATGAAACAACTATACATATGAAACAACTACCCTTTATAATAGTTTTATATGTCGTTGCGCCGACATATATGTAATTTGATATTTCATTTAACTCAGCCCGGGACTGCGTTTTGTAGAATATTTAAATTAACTTGTAATTTTTATTAGAAACAATTAGTCGTAGTACTAAAATTAAAAATAATTTGCTTGACGTAACGTATCTTTTGCATTTACTTTTTATAAGTCATAAAAGAAAGTTGTAGTATTTAGGCTGGTATTTAAAGACAAATTTTGAATCATCGTCTGAAAGTTTTTGTCTATCGCATGTCGCATTACAGACGAAAAACAAATGGTGGTAGTATCCTCAGTTTCACTTAAAATAATCGAAACCCATTTAATAAATAGATTTGTGACTCATTTAAAAAAATATTTATATAAATGGAGCAAATTTTTGAATCCTGATGTCTTAACTCTTTTTTTAGATGTGTTGTATTATCATATATAATTCATGGGCAATTTAGCATCAACAACCGAGGAAAGATAATGTGATAAAGGCTTCATTTTAATCATTTATAGTTATTTATTACGTATTAATATTTTGAAAGTATCAAAAATAATATATGATGAAAGTAATAAACAATATGTTGGTTTTAATTTTCCTTTTCATTGCATTTCATTACGCTTCTTGTTTGTGTTGGAATGCTTTGAATTTTCCGAGGTTTTTATAAATAGCTTTATATAAGTGGAATAGAGGACAAAATAAAATACTTACCTTATGTTTGTGTAGTCACACTATCTCTATCTCTATCTCTCCAGTGTGGAAAGTTATTCATTGAAATCTGACGTTAATATTATAATGTGGTAAGATTTCTGAATGAAAAAACTAAAGGATAAAATGCTTCCATACGTGTATAGAATAACTGTGTTAGAGAGCTAGAATATGAGGTATTTTCAAAGAGTAGTGTATAGAATACTTTGCACACCTCCAAGAGAACGACAACAACTCAAAATCTAGTGAAGCATTTGCTCGTTCGCCTCCTTGAAATTAGAAAATATTACACAAATTTCCTATACAATTTATAATTCCTCAGAAGTAACTTCGTTGCCAATAAAGCGGACTAGAATATCTTATTCTATTCTGTAAGGAAACATCTTTTCTCTATTATAAAGTAACGTCATATCTCATAAAGCAACGTCTGTAGTCGAACTTTATTGATCATTTGAACGCTGACAGGCTTTTTATAGAATTCTATCAGATTCCAACCAGCTTTGTAAAGTTCAAGTCCATTTCGAATAACATGTAGTCAATTGTGAGCAATTTAACGAAGGTGGGTTTATCATCGACACCATAGTAAGTAAGCATTGCACATAAGTGTTAAGACTTTGATTCTGCAGGTTGCTACAGAGATCGAGTAGTTAAATTTCTTAAAATCGGGAGCTACGATATTGACGTTTGATAATATATGTAACAACTTCTCGAAAACCAACTAGTCCAAGGCAAATTCTTCGGTTGGCCTCGTGTAGAAGTTGTAAGCTGTCTTATTAGTTGTAGTTAAATCAAAGCCCAATTAAGGCATAAACTTACATGAAATAACAGTAGGTATCTTAGACGTTTTTGTCATAAAACGTGTTTTCGTATTTACATTATGGCATAAGATTTTCTAAAGATTCTATATATGCCAGGTAACATTACCTGCACACTCTCCGCGTCCACCATATTGGGCTTAGTGAGTCCCCATCTCATATACGGTAGGTATAGGGGCCTCAATGTCAAAAACCTAGGTCTGGTCAAGTACATACAGGTATCCGTTCACAGACTCTTAGGCTAAGTGAGTTCGTTAGTAAGTTCGTATTACTTGTTGACCTTGATGGGATCGTCTTTGGAGATGTTCGTTACCCAAGGAATCGTAACCTGTATTAGCACAACTTGCTTTAAAATTCGGGAATATAAAAATATATCTGGTCTGGGGGCCGACGCAAACATATCAATAAAGAGATCAATAAACGATGTTATTCATATTTTAATGTATAATTTTATATAATAGTTTTCGGTAACACAGTTACCCAATTTGCAAATATATAATACTGTGAGTGCGTGGTAAAACAAAGAAGGACTGCTATTTTTCCCCAAACAATAATATATTCGTACTTAAATCGCGTATATTGGATTACAATTTTTTTATTAACCCGATGTTTCGATTACTTTTCAAGTGTTCTGCTCACTTGAAACGAAATGAGATTGATCGACTCTCTTATGCGATGAGAACTCTGTTATAAGCGAGTTCCAGCCATCAAATAAGGATTTATTTAACCTTATGCCCGAGGTCAATGGTTTATGTCAATTAAAACCTACTCTTTAGAACCATTTTTAATAAAAAAAATTGGTTTATAAACATATTTTAATATCATATATCATCCGTTAGCATAATCAAAAGTTAGATGTAAACGTGATTTAAACAATGCAAGTTATTATTCTAGATTACATGCACATATTGTCACTTATTTACTTTCATCTCATCTGCCGCTGGCCCGGTTACTGTAAAGTAATCGAAAGGTCGGGAAAGTGTAATAAAATCCCGCAGTGTATCAATAAATCATAGTATTATTTAAATGTGAACTCGCGAAAATCTTAGGTATCATAACTTTTCAGGTAACTGCAGTTGATGGCAGAATGCATTTATTTTTAAGTCTCATATAATTTTTATTATCAATAGTGAACTGCTTTTAATGTTATCATTCGTATAATCATATTAAACGTCTACAAGTCCTTCAGATATTTTGATTTCATAAATTTTAGAGTTGATCACAATGGACGAGGTTAAGTTTTAATCTAATATGTTATGGCAACATAATTATAAATAAATATATCCTTGTTTCAGTTTCGTCGCTTTGGGTGATTAAGTGAAATTTAATATGAAAATTTAAAAAGTGTAAACAATTTTATAGGTCGAGGTCAGAGGCGTCATTTCTCATCGGAACATCGGTTCAGTAATGGACGTTGTGATGAATTAGTCCTGTCTTTGTTTACAACCACTTTCCTACATAGTTTACTGTATACTATACATGAATACTATAACATAGCTATACGTATAGAAAAATTACATTATAGAACATGCATTCACGTTTACATTGTATGATAACTATGATAAGTTATTTAACTAACGATAAGAGCGTGTCGCCGCTTACTTGTAACTTGTTTTTCATTATATTAAAATATGACATAAAATTATCTGATAATTTATATTCAAGAAGTGTCTTATAATAATTTATTTTGAAGATTGAAATTTGATGACATTATAGACAAGATAAACGCGACTTAACAAGAGAATGTTTGTTATTTGCTCGTCAATTAATTTAAGATAAGTTAAGATGAAAATATAAAAAAAAAAATAATCTATCAGATACGTGATGTAGAAAACGGTAACATAATATGTTAAATAAAGTCCAGTGACTAAACTATGGTCGGGATACAATTCAGCAAATAAATTATTGGCAAAAGAGCACTGGATAGCGTAATTTTGTTTTATGAACACTTATAAAATGTTTTTTTTCTTGTACATAAGAGATTTATGTATGTATGAGGGGATTGGATCAGATCTCTAAGACGCCTGATGGAACGTTTACATCTTTTATGACAACATTTTAACAATCTATTAGAAGTTAAGAACAAAAACCTACAAGAATATTGATATATAAGGGAAAACCGTCCCCAACTCAACTCCTTTGTTCGTTTTGAATATTCATAATATTTTAATGTTCCGAAGGAAAGAACGCTGTCTGGTTACTTAATTGGATTTTATAAAAACATCTAATTCAAACAATACTTCCGCAAGGAATTTGTTTTTTTGTCAAAGACTGTACTGTTAATTAATTGTTGTATTTGGGTAACTTTATATTTTTGAACTTTGCGAGTTTTATCGTAAGACAATTAAAATTATAATGTATGTTTTATCAAAGATATCCATTAAATAGTATATATATATATATGTATATTTTATCCTCGCTGGTTTGTCAATCTATATACTTTGAACGCACACGAATCGGTAAATTTAACAAAAAATTATATATATATTTTTATATCACAGCTTATAACTAAAACTTCTAATTATTTTTTAAAACAAAGAAAGCAAGTCTACTCCATTCCAGTTACTGTCACACCACGATAAATTTCATTCTTGCGTATTGTAATGGCTGCAGAGAGGATACCGCGGCCGAAACTTAGTCTTTAAGCCACCAATAAACATTTAATAGTCTTCAGTGGGAACCGTTTATGGAATGAAATAAAATTCAAATCCTACTTGCATACGTATAGAACGTTCAACGTGATATTTAATGAAAACTTTATGAACAAATTTACAATCCAGCATGCTGTGGTCGAGAAAATAGGGATTTTAAATATATTTTTTCTGCATGTAGTCGCCGAGCGGTGGTAAATTTACTTTAATTCAATATTAATGTCAACTTTCATAGTTAAGAAGAAATAAAAAATGTACCTTCATGATTATCCCGGTCAATTCGGATCACCAGGACACATTTTATTGTAGAAATGTTAATTGTTTTTCTGTTATGAAAGATCTAGACTTGCGAGGTGATATGAGCACTCATCTCTTTGTTCGTGAATACGGTGGATGTAAACTAACCGAAACTTTTGACGTAACGTGATGAATAAAAAATCGAAAACCATAATTTTTTATTTAAATGAAACTAGTATTATTCGGATTTACTACGCGGATTTTATTATTTAAAAACTATTTTATGGATTATGTAGTTTTTAAATATGAATGATTAAATGAATACTCGCGAAAATCTTAGATCTCATTACATAATTTTTTATTCTGCACTAGTCTTCTATGAACTAAACGGTGAAAATTCAATATAATTATCCCATTCGATTTGTAGCTTTGGCGGTATCATTTGTTGTACTTTATATGTATCTCAACATTAGTTCGTTATTCGTAACTGACGACTGTTATATCTCGATATGATACCTTCGTTTCTGTTTTTAATGCTTTTAATAAAATAGTTTGTTCATGTAATGAAATGTATTTTTATGATTGTGTTATGTGAAGCTTTGCCACCTCTTTTTGTCACTTATTTCCATTATTTAGACACGAGGTTTCTTTAAGTCTTATAGTTTCTTGACTGCTGTTTTCAAAGAGACTAAATATAAATGACAGTTGTAGTAACGGGAAACTGTTTGTCTTCTTATGAAGCAAATTTTTAAGGTTTTGTTTTTAATGAGCATTGAGTGCTAAGAGGTTATTAATGGTAGTTTTTTTTTTTTGTAAAAGTTGGCAAACGAGCAGATGGCCTACTTGATGGGCAGTTGTCACCGATGCCCATGGACGTCTTCAACGTAGATGTTACGGATGCGTTGCCAACCTTAGTTGTTTAGGAAAAGGGAGGGGTGGGAATAAGGAAATGACAGGAAAGGGTGGGAACAGGGAAAGGGCAACCGGCTCTCTCACTCATCGGACGAAACACAGCCATTAATGACTACTTCACGCCGGTCTTGTGTGAAAGGGTAGTACTTCCCCGGTCGAGCCGGCCCATGTTTCAGCTGTAGTTATTTGACCACAGCTAGGCTCTACCGCCTGTGATAAAGTTTAATTAACTTATAAACGTGTATTGTTTGTTAATGATAAATATTTTGGGTTATGTCCTCAATACACTTTATGTAATCGCGGTAAATGCATTTATGTTAACGTAACTTAACATTTCTTAAAATAAAGTTTTTAACTCCTCAAACATTTTTTTCCTTTTCAGACAAATTATTATCGGAAAGTAAACCGTATGTTGATAATATTTTAAGAAAATTATTTGCTTTTGTTTTTCTTGAGTTATTTGTATAGAATAATTAATATTTTCATCGCTATTTTGATAATTTTCAATTGACTCCGTATGTTTAAATATCAATCTAGTGACATTATTAATTGACGAGCGCCAATACATGGAGAATACAAATTCATATCATCTTTTTATAAGCGGGATGCATGGTCTACTTTCAATTCCTCAATCTTTGCTTCAAGTATATTTTTAACAAAAACTACGGCACCATTTTTTTCGAATAGTGATCGATAAATAAGCTGAGGTATAGGTTTCTTGAAACTAATAGTGTTTTCTGTTAGAATCATTATTTCTGTGCAAAATTTTAAACCACATAATGTCGGTAAGAAGTTTATGAATTTGTAGTAAACTATTTGTATCGCAATTAAATTTTAATTAACATAAAATTTTGTACATTTAATAGAATATGATATTGTAATAGAAGGTAATTTACTAACATAGTGAATAGAATAATTCTTTGGAATATTGGCGGTGTGAAGATATTTTTTTTATTCTTTTAATTAACTAGCATTCAAGATTTGATTGACGAGAGTGTGTTCTATTATAATGACACACCCTGTATTAAGAATTACACTGATAAAGACATCAACATATACTTGTTATAATTAATTTGTTTACCTTGATAAATAATTAGTCCAAACAATGTAACTACTTATAAACGGAAATCTTGTATTACATAGAACTAACAATATTCTTCATTTACGCAATGATATGTCAGTAATACTATTAATAAATAAATCATTTTCAGAACACTTTAAGTTTTTGAATGTACTTCTCACATTTTGTTGTTGTAGAGTCGAGTGTTTGCCCTTTTTCAAAAAGAACTTACCATGTACAGGCCAAAAAAACTAGTACAATTTAGTTCGGGCTTGGTCTCGACAAATGAAATGTATTTTAGAACGTTTCGGCTCCAAGCGCCTTCATAAAAAGTCTGGTCTATCTTATGTTATCATAATACCGAAATACTGGCTGAATAATGTAGACTTGTGTTTCATATTCAAAGTTCTCAGTATTTTAACACACTCATACCTACTTTATAAAGACTGTGCTAGTTGCCGCAATAATTGGTTTATATTTTTCTTCTGATCTCTTTCCAGGGACCCTGTATAAGTACTATATGTCAGATAGTGCATTCTGTTGTTCGAGGTCTGAGCAAGATATCTCCATTAACTTACTTTAGGTACATTCTTAATTAAAAAGTCAATGTATTGATAAATTTTTCTTCGATTTTACGAATATATATATAATTATTATTCCCTACGATTTGTTGTGTTACTCACTAAATTTATTTTTGATTCTTCTTTTTGTTACCAAATTTTTCAATTGAAATTTTTACCGTGCGATTCTATGGCTATAAAATTTTTCATCTGACGTCATTTCTTGAAATATTTTATTTTTTTTACTATAAAATGGATTGTCCGCCTCGGTAAAGGATTTTTTTTTATTGATAATTCTATTTTGGAGTATCGGATAACCATGCAACGATGTTTAATTTTTCTGCTCAGTATATGCGTATATGTAAATAGGAGTGGCTTGCTCATCACCCAACTCATCACCCAACTGCTTAGAAGTACGGTCAGAGATCACTAAAGTTGACATCGCCTTATCGCTTCTTAAAGTGACGTAACTGGAAGCAACGTAACTTTTCAAAATTTTGTTGTAACAATTATATTTCTGTTTATTGAATATTGTTTAATAAAAAAGACAAGATTTTCAATACATTGTCACTTTGTAATAATCTGTTGGCAAGAAAATTTGAAATATCACTTTATAATTTAAGTATTTCTTTAATGCGGACTACTGTTGCTAATATGTGGGTAGTTCAAAAATAACATACATACTGAATATTTCTAACAGGTTTATATTATTTTTTCTGCCAAAGTCAGTGAATTTCAATAACGCGATATATAGTGACCAGTGGATTATGTTAAGATAAGGAAGTAATTTAATGTGTTATTATTTCATATGTAAGTAATTCTTTAAAGACGTTAACTAGGAATAAAATATATTCGGTGTCATATTCCTCAAACAACTTTATTAGCTTCAGATATATTTTATCGTTTCAATATTATATTCAGTCAGAAACACTATTGTTGAATCAAATTGTTATCTTATAAATTATATAACAAATAGTAGCATTCCGGAAATACTGCTATAATAAACAATTGGCTGGTTTGGGACGAAATCATTTATAGTGATAACGCTTCTAATAAATATCAGAATATAAGAAAATCATTTGTTAGTAAACAAGATGACTGATACATTTGATACTTATGAAGAATATTATATATCTTAAACAACAACAACCGGTCTCACGATAATACGAACATGTAATGGAGTAATGATGTTTTATTTTATAACTTATTACTGCACTCACGAGGTCAGGAGTGACTATATAAAGATCAAATAACAAGTATTTAGATTTACTCCGCCGCTTACATTTAAAGACAGCATCAATCATACAAATGTGTACTAAAACATAAACTTTACTGAGTGCTGAAAATAATCTTGATTTCTGGATTTATTATTGTCAAAAAAGTGTATTTTCGTACTCAAAATTGATGGTTACAATTTAAATTGAATTTGCTTTTCTATAAAAAAACATAATATTACATTATAAAACGTAAGTTAACCAATTTTATATTATAACAAATATATTTACTGTTTATGAATGTTATTAAATGAAAAATAAATAATAGTTTAAAAAATTAAAAAACTTTTAAAACGCTTTTATAGCTAACCGAACTAAAAAATAGAAAATAATTATCAATTGCAAAGACATTTGCATTTACATTACAGTAGTAGGAGGTCAAACAATCATTCATAGTTAATCACCTCCAAATAAAATTATAATGAAATTTAAGTTATTAACAGAATAATTTAATTCATAGTAAAAAGCGTGGGGTGCATTTGACTACATTAAATATCTTTCCTCTCATGGATAGTTGCCACTGGAGTGATTGTAGCGTTCAATATCAAGCAGTAATATAATTTCTTTGTAATTGAAAATTATTTACCATTTTTTAGTTCGGTTAGCTAAATCATAAGACTAGTTTAAAAGAACCTATTTGTTTATTTTTGAATGTGTTTTGTAATCTCTTTATTAACAAATGACGTAAAAAGAGGTTTATAACTTTATAAGTAATGCGTCAATGTCTGTGTGTGACTGTCCGTGGAATCGTAGCTATCAAGTGGATGGATCGATTTTGGTGCGGCTCTTTCGGTTGAAAGCCATTTTTCTTGTGGTAGTTCTGTGCTGTGTTTGGTTAATATCGGCTCAATAGGGTAGTATCAGATCTTTCCCAAAATATAAGGCATATTTGGCGTTTTTTTAATCGATTGAGTTCTTAATGATTGCAAGTGCTATTAATAAATATATTTTTTAAATTTAATAAAATATAGTTATTTTTACTGTTTTTATTAAATTGGTTTTATATTACTATATATTTAAGATCAGAAACATCAAACCTAGACATTATCTTGATATTAAATTAATGGAGTGAAACAGACACACAGACAGACATTTAAAATAATGATAAAACTAATTTCAATTTTTTTAGATAATTATTTTTAATACAAATATCACATTATTTGACCGTTCAAATGGAAAAGTACTGACAATTTATATACAAAGTGTTTATCTGTGATCATAAATGTCTATTATTTGTTTCCCTCTTCTAGGATGTCGGTTCTGTTTTTGTTATTCTCGTTACTGACATGTTTTTTGGCATATCTTATTTTGAGATGGAATAAAGTAAAGAATTATTGGGCCCAGCGCGGAGTACCACACTCCCCACCAAACCCATTCCTCGGCAGCCTTACCTTCATTCAAAGAAAAAATGTGGTAAGTATACAAAAATTTCAAAAAATAAATTATATTGTTGCAAAGAAAATTTTCAATGTTGTCAAAACATTGTGTTAATCCTTTGCATTTGAGTTCTAAGACTTAAGAAAGTTTAATTTATTGAACTCTATAAAGTATAAAATCGTTAACTATAAAATTTGCAGGGTGTATGGATACGTGACATGTATGAACATTTCAAATCTCCGTACATAGGGATCTGGTTAATATGGAAACCAGCTTTAATTATAAACGACCCAGAAATCGCTCGGCGAATATTAGTTAAGGATAGTTCGATTTTTAGAGACAGGTATTTGAGTTCTGGAAGCAGCGATCCTATCGGAGCACTTAATATATTTACCATGAATGTAAGAAAACTTCAGTTACTAGTGGAGGTATTTTTTATTATTAATTTTATATTATATTGTTATTTTTTCAATATCCTAAGGACCCCGATTGGTCAAATATACGACGCAAACTGACCAATCTGTTCACTGCAGCTAAACTTAGATTTGTTCAAAGTTTTGCCTTAGTAAAAGCTAAAGAACTCGTGCAGAGAGTGGATAGAGATCGCAATAAAGGTTTAGAACTCAAGGTATGTAACCATAAACCGTACGTTTGCTGTGAGCTCTAAAATCCTTTTAGTAAGATGATGTTTAATTTTTCAGACTCTCTTTGTTGATTACACGACAGATGTGATTGGAACGTTTGCCTTCGGACTTGAGAGTAACGCAACGCTCACTTCCGAGGGTCCCCTAAGAAAAGTTACAGATGATTTCATGAGGTTTAGCGTATATAGAGGGCTTTGTTGGTTTAGTATTTTTTTTTGGCCAGGTTTGGTCGATATATTTAGGTAACTTAACGCTAAGCCAAAAAAAATGTTTGATTTTATTTGCAAATATTAAGATATTTTATATCTTTGTAGGTTTAGCCTCTTTCCAAGGGACACAACTGATTTCTTTAAAAAGATTTACCTAAATATAATGGATCAACGTCACAAACATCCAGACGGCAAACAATACAAGGATTTAGTAGATGCTCTTATAGAAATTAAAAAAGAGAGCGAAGAAAAAAATCAAAGTAAATAAAATCAGCTTCATTTATTCAACTGCGATCTTTCACAAAGCATTGACATTACTTTGCTTTTACAGACTACCCCGATGACCTTTATCTAGCCCAAGCGGCCATTGTCCTCCTTGGAGGTTTTGACTCTACTGCCTCAGCGCTAACGTACATGACATATGAACTTGCCCATGACAGCGAGAGTCAGGTGAAAATATACACTTTAACCAAAATAAAAATATATTATATAATAAAACCTTATCGCTTTAACTTTGTCATGTCAGGAAAAATTATACAGAGAATTGAAGGAAGCCGAAAGAAATGGAGCAAATTTCGATGCGCAGACCTTGACAGAGTTGACATATCTCAACTGTGTCTTCAAAGGTGGAAATTTTTGATACTTCTATGATAGTGTTCTACACCTTGAGATAATCGTGTTCTTTACTCTTCAAATTAATTTATGATGTTTCTTTAGAGGTTCTGCGAAAATATGCACCAATGGGTTGGCTTGACCGAATAGCAGCTACCGATTATAATATTGATGAGAACCTGACTATCGCAGCAGGAACAGTGATTTATGTGAATGCTATCGGTATGCACTATGATCCCAAATACTTTCCTGAACCTTACAAATTTAATCCTGATAGGTTTTTACCAGAAAACGAAAGTAACATTGAACCGTATACATTTATGCCGTTCGGAGATGGTCCGAGGGTATGTATAGGTATGTACATAAATATTACAATTATTTTAAATACTCTTCCCTTAGACGTTCACACTATGTGTAATCAATTATTTATTTCAGGTCAAAGATTTGCTTATATGTCCGCCCGAACGGCTGCATCTCAGTTGTTCCTAAAATACAAGGTCCAACCTATTCCTGGTTCACCAAAACCTAAAGACGTGAAGATTGAATCGAAAGGATTGTTTTTAGGACCAGGAGAGCCAGTGCACGTTGAATTCATCCCGAGAACGGAGAACGGGCATGATTAAAAACAATGTGTGTTCTAAAATAATTATTAAGATATATATTTTTAAGAGCATCATGTATTTAAAATATAAAATTTAAAATATAAAATAAAATTTTAAAATTAAAATATAAAAAGCATCATGTATTTAAAATATAAAATTCTCTCAGATTT
This sequence comes from Danaus plexippus, assembly GCF_018135715.1. Lineage (NCBI taxonomy): Eukaryota > Metazoa > Arthropoda > Insecta > Lepidoptera > Nymphalidae > Danaus > Danaus plexippus. Next base: position 8,388,651 of record NC_083549.1, read on the forward strand.
ATGAAATTGCTCAGCATTTCACACAAACTTATATTTTACTAAATCTTTAACAGTTCTTTTCTGTGGAGACATGTATGGAAGAATGTAGTTTATTTTTAACACACATATTATTTAAAGTATAACTATAAATATAAAGAACATTTAAGTGTTTAATTTCTATTTTAATATAAATATGTTCGAGTCAAAGATTAGTTACTTATACTGTACAAAAATAAGTAACAGTTTTTCAACATATTTGTCCGTCTTACTGTCAGTGTACAAAGAAGTCAGTATGGCTTGGTATAGACTGTACAAATTGCGCTCAAAGCAATTAGGGCTTCGCACGTTTTATGAGAACAACAACTGCAGGTAGTTAGTTATATGTTATTGTCTAATCAAGGCAAATTATTAGGTACAAAGGACAATACCGTCGCATTTGAATATGCAGAATCATGTTTACGAACGTCAGATAAAGTAATTTAGAAAAAATCAATACTCATAAATATTATAACAACCAAAATGATAATTAGTATATCAATTTAATTGACTATTTAGTGCAAGTTATAATATGTATGAAAGCTATGCTTTGTATTGTATAAAACGTTATTGTTGGTAATAAAACACGTATCTTTTTACTCATCAAGCTAAACTATTTAAGATACAAGGAACCTTAACAAATTACTCTATGAAGTAAAATGATAAGAGATCAAGGTCTATTAATCTATTCAAAAATAATAATGAATGCTGATCTAAAGCTCTTAATTTGTAGCTGTTGAATTTGTGTTTACTAATTTAGATTAAAGAGATCTAGATCAGCTGCCATTAGAGAGACTTATGTCCAATAGTGAGTGATTGGCTCATGATGAATGTCACTCTCATACTGTATTTAGTTCACTTGAGACGAGTAAGTAACCAGACCAGAAAAAAAGGAAGGTAAAGGGGAGAAAAGCGAAGAAAATTCTTAGCGTATATGGTGTCATATCAGACGAGACTTATTCCTTTGTCATTTCAACACAACACTGTCTAAAATAGTAATATAACCTGACCTTTAAATAGTTATAATATTCTTTATAAATTTTGTATGATGATGCTTTTGGTAATTATATTAATTCAAATTAGCCATTATTTTGTACTCACATGAAGCTATATTCTTTTATATAAGTAATATTGTTATGGATTAATTCTAAATCAAAACAAGGAATACTCACATTTAAATTATTCTTCTTATTGTTAGTTGTTAAGTTAATCTTTAAATAAAATCTCTGCATGGTTTTATATAGGGTGTGCATACCGTTACCGCTCATCTTATAATCCTAACTTAATGAAATAAACTGTTACGTTTTAGTAAAACGTCAGTTAATATAGGCACAAGGTTTAAGGATCCCGGAAAACTTTATAATTTAATTTTATTAACTAAAATGTTTTCATTAAAAAGCTAATTTAAATTCTCCAAGAAACTCTCCAACTTAAATAGTTTCGCTATAATTTTTTTTTTTATAGAATTTTATGAACTTTTTACAACTTTATATTTTAGTTTCATTTTCTTTGAAATCTTTTTAATTTACTACAATCAAAAATTTCTTTTGATATGAAAGGCTGCCGTTTAGATAAAAAAATCACTGCCTTTGTAAAAGAATTGTTTCCGAATATAAAGTAATGAGAAATTTCTCTAAGAAATTTGATAACATCATTATACTTGTATTATGTGATAATATTATTTCAAAATATATCATAAAAACGCGCGAGTAATATGTAGGAAGAGGTTTTTCTTAATATAAGAAATACAGAAGTTACGAGATCCTTTTATAATAACCGTGCGTTTCTTTTACCTTTTTATTTTAATGACTTTCATAAAAAATCAATATTATCACACATAAAACTTAATGCGAAATTTAAAAACTTATAATAATAATAAGGTAAAGAGTATCTTCTGTTATATTTTTTGCTATTATATATATCGGCTCATAACGATCAGTCTTTCTCTTCTCAGGTGATCAGAGAATCTTAACCAAGTACGTCACATACTAAACCAGGTCGGCTACAAACGCAATATTAAAAAAAAAAAGAAAAATAAAATTGATTTAGGAATGCAGGATGGTGCAGAGCGCTCACCAACCGTCAGAATGGCCGTATAATTAAGTTTCTTTTAAGATTGGTTTAGACAAATACAGCCATATGTAACAATCCCTTAATTAATAGTATGAACCAATTAGTCACTAACAGTTTAATAAGACTGGCGATACATTGTGATTCAAACATTTAATTAACTCGCTTAATTAGTATATAAACAGAAACAACATAATATCACTAAGGACTAGTTTAAGATCATTTAAATGACAAATATTTGTAAAGCCAGCACGGATAAGATTTTAACAAACCTAAGTAGATCTATTTTATACTTCGCAAAAAAATACAATTTACTTACTTATAGTACGGAGTAAAAATAGCAAAACCTTAATGTTATTGAAGGTAGATTATAAAACTGAATCTCATAGATTGGTTGATCGATGCAGAGAAATAACTTTTATAAATGAGTCTTACAAATATTTATTTCCTCCTCTAAGTATTGTGTTTACGAATTATTGACACAATCTATTTTTAATATAACATTTCTTTTCAATGCTATTCCTAATTTTTGCAATAACTACATGGTATATACTTTACAATGTGCCTTTGTATTGAATGTATTTGCTTTTTGTTACGAAGCTGTGTCATTTATGTTTTATTGATATGTGTTTTCAAACTTAATTTTTGTTGAAAACATAGAAAACTGTATTTGGAGTTAATGTAAGTAAACATTTTTTGGTAATTTTGATTTTAACCAAAATGTTTTTATATTAACTGATAATAGGTCACTTTGTTTTTATTTAAATTTCGTTGTCAATCGAAACAAAGATGTCGCCTTCATTGATCTCTCTTTATTACTATTTGTTATCTGATATTTCTTTAAGTGCAGAGAGAAATATTTAAAGTTTGCTAAAATAATGATAGTGATGTTCAAGATTTTTATGAGTACTCATTTATGACGAGATAAAAATGCCTGACCCTTTCACCTCTCGTGTTCGTAATCATGTTTGCTGTTAATTAACGTAAACTTTGGGTTAAATGTTAAATTATATCATAAATCGCTTAGCACATCCGAAAATATAATCAGCAATGACCTCTATGTACAGTCTGCGTCACGTGACAACATACACACTACATGTACATGCTCGATCCTGCTGTAAACACTCGGAATTGTATGATAAATCATAGCTTTGTCTTGTTATGATGTCTAAGCTGTGTTTCTGTAAAGATTCAGCCAAATTCGTAAAGAAGTTGTTGCGTCAAATAGCGGTAATCATCCAGGAATCCATAAGTCCTAACAAACTTTCGCCTTTAACATTAGTAGGATGTTTAAATACACAGTAAAAATTAATTTGAAATCTGATCGTATCTCCTGTATAATTTCACAAATTGACTCTTACAAGTTAACCAATGGTACAAGTGGCAACTCAGCGACAAGGTACTTAACAAATTTACTCACAAGAACAGCTTGGAGTTTGGGAAACATTTCTAATTACGAACAAATATCTCAAGTTCGCGATTAACTTGTGAGAGTAAATTAAACGACGTCTATTAACTTAATACTAAGCTCAGCCGAGATAAGTTTCTACTGATTATTTTAGAGATTATTTCTGTTAACTAAAGAATAATAAGAATGAATATCACAGATTCTACGTTACGCGATACTTTGCACGTCTCCTGCCTTCTGTTATATTAGTAATTCTATTAGTTTGTTGAATTGTTTTCTTCTTTGTTTCATTTCAATTTGATTAAATTTCCATATAATACATATTTAGATAGTATGTATTGTAAGTATAACAAAATTAATATATTTTTAAAATGTTTGACTGACTGTTAGTTTGTTGTCATAGGCATTGATGCCGTTAGAACTTGCGCTGGCCGACAGCTGATATAATAAGAAATAATATTAGGTTAAACGGTTAGTAATGGGAAAGAACGAAGACGAAGGTTTGGGAATAGATTGCGATAGTTTTATAATAAAAAGTAAAGTAAATTGGAAAAAAAGGTTTGGCAAAATCAAATCAACTATTAATTAAGTATTATGTGTATATACTAGGTTTTTCCCGCAACTTCGCTCAACAAATGCCTACAAAATGATTCATTCACATCGATCCAGCTGTTTAGGAGTTAATAACAATGTATATAAATAAATAAAATATGAGTATTAGTTTGTCATATTGAAATAAACGGTTTTCACTACATGTATATATATACACAGTACATATATCAAAATATTCTTTTTACAATATTTCTGTCTGTCTGTTCAATTTTCGTCCAATCTTATTGGCAGGTAGCTGATGTAAAAAGTATTAATTTAAGCAACTTTTTGTTCCGATCTTGAACCTTAATCCGTTATCACGCACGAGAGGGAAGTGGGGTGCATGCGACGTTCAAAAGTTTTTTCATTGTTTTTTTTAGGCCGACTGAGTCGCCGGTAACAGCTAGTATATATATTATTTTATTATTTGATATATCTATATCTATATATACATAGGTGAGTAATTATGTCAACAATACAATGCTATTTCTTTATTCAAAATAATTATTCTAATGACAGTAAAAATATGTTACGACAACAATATTTTTATAATGTAAAGGACCTTGAGAGTACGAACAAAGAACTAAATCAATATGATACCTAACTTGTCACATGCTCACTTTATTTTGTATTGATATATCTTTTTTATTTTATAAATTTTATCAAGTATACATAATTTCTTTCAATACTTGCTGAGTTTTACTCTTGTAGTTTAAAAAAATCGTTTTCGGAAGTTGTATTCCATTCAAACTAGTTTTGTTTTAGTATAGCAGATGAATTTTAAGCATAAAGTAATACAGAAATAAATATGAGAAAAAGTTAAAAATCTTTTTATTAATAGAAAATTATAATATCTATTTCTTTTTCATCAGGAAATTATAATGTTTCAGATAATTAAAGGAGAGATTTATCGACATCAGTTTAGTTGTCGACCATATGTCCAATAAATTTTATATTTATATGGGGTTTTCCAATAGGGACGCTTGAACTTTGACAGCTGATTGCGGCCATGTTGTTTGAGTGACAGCTGTCAAATGCAGTGTGTTATATTCATTCCGTCCTCCCAAACCACCATGGCAGGTTACAGTGTCGAGCAGCACGTGCAAATCATAAAATTGTTTTATGAAAATGGGTCTTCAGTTCGAGCAACGTTCCGCGCACTTCGCCCGTTTTACGGTCGCGATGATCGTCCTGCCGAGTCGACTATCCGTCGATTGGTGGACAAATTCGAGTCAACCGGGTCAGTTAACAATCAGCCGGTTCCCGTGCGTCAACGTAACGCGAGATCTGCCGAGAATATCGCCGCTGTGCGCGACAGTGTCCTCGAAAACCCGCGGCAGTCAATTCCGCGTCGCGCACAGGAACTCGGCCTTTCGCAGACGACAACTTGGTGAATTTTGCGTTGTGACTTGAGCCTGCACCCGTACAAGATCTAGCTGACCCAAGAGCTCAAGGTTAATGACCATAGACAGCGCCGTGTGTTCGCTGACTGGGCATTAGAGCAGTTGAAAGTTGACGCCGATTTTGGCAAAAAAATCATCTTCAGCGACGAGGCGCATTTTTGGATGAATGGCTATGTCAACAAGCAAAATTGCCGTATTTGGGACGAGACCAATCCACACGAGGTTCACCAAGTGGCAATGCACCCGCAGAAAGTGACTGTTTGGTGCGGATTTTGGGCCGGAGGCGTGATTGGTCCGTATTTTTTCGAAAACGATAATGGTGTGGCCGTCACCGTCAATGGTGAGCGATACCGGTCGATGATAACCAACTTCTTTTGGCCTGAAATCGAGAATATGGATCTGGACAACATGTGGTTTCAACAGGACGGCGCTACGTGCCACACAGCACACGCTACGATGGAAGTTCTGCACGAGCAATTTCTGGACATGGTCATCTCGCGCGGAGGCGACGTGAACTGGCCACCGAGATCGTGCGATTTGACCCCGCTGGACTTTTTCTTGTGGGGTTTTCTTAAGTCGCAGGTCTATGCCAACAAGCCGCAAACCACCGATGCCCTCAAAGTCAACATACGCCACGCCATCGATCAAATACAGCCCGATTTGTGCGCCAGAGTCATCGAAAATTGGACCTTTCGTGTGCGCGCCATCAACCGAAGCCGTGGCGGTCATTTGAATGATGTCATATTTCATACATAATGGGGTCAATAGACCTTCCAAATAAAAAAAAAATTTCGCAAATATCTTTCCTACATGTATTTTTTCTTGCATTTCAAAGATCAAACGCCCTTAATGGAAAACCCTATAATATTTGTATGAAAATCTGGTGATTGGACATATGGGAGACCTTTATCGTATGTGTAAAATAGTGTCTTGTGACCAAAATATACGAAGCCTTTTGACAATATATTTTTGGGAAGGCTCTGAAATTCACTAGTTATAATACCATTTTTTGTCATGACGTCCTTTCAAATATCAGAGTAGTTTCTGCAGGATGACTTTCTTTTTATTCAATTTGACTGTTACTTTTAGCTTGAACAGTTTCTTGCGGAGATTGGTTCCGATGGTGTCTAGCTTTGAAATACGGGTCTGAAGCATCTGGGTGTACCAGCTCCAAGGGCACCTCCAAGAGACAGGACCTCAGCTTAGGACTTCATTGAAAGGAGGGTAGTATTGAGAGGTATGAACGCATGACCTGCTTCCACGGAAGAACGCCTGAGCGACGTACACGAAGCACGACTCCGTATTCACCAGCGAAGGCGGTGTTTGTGTTTCTCTTGCAATGGTGCATTTTCGGGGCAACCATGTATGTGTTGTCAATTGTTATTTAATCTACACAGTCTAAGATGACGTAATTTATAAACCTCTTATCTACAAGGGAGTCTGGGGACGGGGACGAATCTGACTCTTTGATGACAAGCAGTTTGGGATGTAAAATCGGGGTCTAGATAAATCTCGAATAAAAATCGACTAACGATAGCGTTGGCATTTTTTTACCGCTGGTTATACAAAAAACATAGCTAAATTAATAAAAATTGCACATAACCCACTGACTTCATTAATAAAATTACCTACCTAGTGCCCACGTACAATAGATAAATCTATATAGTTTTTTTCTGCATTTTTCATGTGTTCTAAAGTTGTTTCTAATTTAAAATGTTTCACAGTCTGTTATTTTTAAGTATTTTAAAAGTATATTATATCATATTGGGCAGCTGTGCCACCTGTGTTTACTGTGTCACCTGTGTTTAAGTAGTGTCGAATAAGAGTTAATGACTAGTAATAATTTATTACTGTAATTTGTTAATTGCATAACTTTGAATAGATTTTGACGGTCGGTGAAAGCACTTGACCTCATATCATTGATTTGATCTATTTAACAGAGATTGAGGATTTGGACGGTTAGATATTATGATAAATTTAAGAATTTTGCTTTAGACGTTGTGGCAAAATAAAAATATAACTGTACTGTAATGTTGAGTTGCTATAGATAGCAAAAATGTCATGATAATATTAAATCCTTTTCTTATTATTAGATTTTTTTCAAAATTAATAATTAAAATAACATTGCTATATTCTTGAGATTTAGAGAAACTATCAACGAATAGTAACCACCACATCATAATAAGTGATATAATAATAACTGCAGATTAATTATAAAGAAAGCAATATTGATTTTTAGTTGTGAGTAAAACTTTTATGTGCAAAAGCACTCTTGAACGGGTGTCAGCGCGGGAGCCGTTACTGTGTAGGTTACTTTATTTGAGTAATTATAACATATTGTTGTCGCAGGTTAATATTCCTGTAGTTACCAAGATATTTCAATTTCATTGTAATTGATATAACATAAAGTTTGTTTAACTTGAATTACCGTGTTTGAATTTTTACAATTAACAGCAAATTTGGGAAGCAAATATTTTTTTTTAAATGAAACTAATATTTTTCGGATATCATACGCGGATTTTATTATTTTAAGAAACTTCATAATCCCGAAGTTTCGGATACTTTTCAGCAACCGTGATCACGGGCAGACGAGATGTTCATTTAAATGAATAAAACTCGCGAAAATCTTAGATCTCATTAAATATTTTTGTTACTTAAGGCAAAAATGATTACGTAATCGTAAAATTTTGATATGCATTATTTATATATAATTGTCCTATATCGATTTTTATACCATACGAAATCTTATAACAGAAATGATGTTTAACTATTAGCCAAAATATATATTATTGTATTATATTTGCGAGGTCAAGGAGACATGTCAGTTGATAACACCGGATAAAATTATAATGGCGAGCGCTATCGAACGCATTTTAGTAAAATGGAGTTATAATCAGAATTTTTATTTTAAATATTACGAACTTTACATTTCACTGTGCCGATTAAAAAATACAACTCTTAGAATTAGTGAATTTACACTGGTTTTTTTATTTATTTATGAAAATTTTGTGAAATACGGATATTATTACAATCATCATCATCACCATCATCATCAGCCTATAGGAGCCCACTGCTGAGCAAAGGCCTCTTCTCACATGGAGAAGGTTAGAGCATTAATCACCACGCTAGCTGAAGACGGGTTGGCGATTTCATACTATAATTTGAAATTAAAAGACCAGGTTTCCGCACAATTTTTTCCTTCACCGTCCGTCAGTGGTGTCTAAATACTCTTAGAAAGCACATATGACTCGGAAAAGATCACATTGGTGCCTGCCAGGTTTCGAACCCGCGCCCTCACGTATGAGAGGCGGGCCTTTAACCTCCAGGCCACCACAACTTACCATTACAAACCATAATAAAAAAAACTCTTCTATGAAAAAATACCATGACCCAGAATAAAAAAATGCATTTTTTTATTGTTGGAAAAGGTTTCAAATTTATTCTCCCACTTCGCAGAAAAATGAGCGATGTTTGATCTACCAAATGATAATACCGTGGAAACTGTTTCCATTTGCAACAAAGCATATCACGATCTCGTAGTAAAAAATGTTTAAGTTAAAAATAGTTGCAAAAATAACTGTTCCACGTCTTGTCCTGGTCCGTTTTTAAAAGCTCATCAATAGTTCCATATTAAGAGGTTTCTCGCCATAAGGCGAAATCAGCCTATCTCCATTCTCTCTGAGAGTCAAGAGGTTTAACGGAGACGAAGTTTGAGCAACCAAAATACATGACCATCCTATGGATCTCTATTACTTATTAAGATCAGAGATCATTGACTTGGTTGCCTTCTCTCTTGCTTTCTTGCAAGTAATTGAACAAGCCCAGTATAGTCGCGGCTCCGTGTGAACTTTCTGCGACAGTATGAAACTGTCAGGTTCCAATATCACAAAACATTACATTTACGAGTACACGTCACAGCTGTTATTTCATACAAATTAATTTCACATAGTGTTCTTGCGAATGCCAATTCATTATTGTGACTCAGATCTCTGTTATTAATATAATAAAAGATTGAAAATTAATACATATTTTATGTTATATGTCGTTGGATGGGTTTATTTATTGAAAAATTTTAATAACTTAAAAAAGTTTTTTCAATTGAGTAAAATGTTTGAGAGGTTTTTATTTTAGTCAATGAATGTAAATACAAATTGTTACATAATTGATTTAAAAATAAATAATTTAAAGTTTGTAATTTTAAGAACGTCAGTAGCGAAATTGCAGATAAGAATATATCATTATATTGAGGTTATCTTGTTAAAAAATCATTTCTAGTTTGTATTTTAACTGTGCACTTGGTGTACACGAAACGAAATAAGAGCTTGGGGTCGTTAAATTGAATAATGATCATATTATTTTAAAAGTAAGTTCATTAGTAATAAAAAAAGTGAAGAATTGCATGAGACAATTGCAATTTTTTGGAATTGACCGTATATTTTGTCATTTAACTATGTATTTTAATTTACAGAATGCTAGTCTTGTATTTATTGTGTTCTGTGGTGGTTTGCTACATTGGTTATTTACTTTTAAAATGGAATCAAAGAAAGAATTATTGGGCTCAACGCGGAGTACCGTTCATACCACCGAATATATTTTTAGGGAGCCTTACTTTTATTCAAAGGAAGAATGTGGTAAGTCATTTGTGATTACTTTATCTGAAATCCTTTGATGAGAATCTGCTAGGTTTCTTTTATTTATACATTTAATAATATTTTTATAATATATGTATGTGAGTGACTTGTCTTGACTATTCCTTTATTTCCTTCTTTGTATATTTTTTTTAATTTTAAAAGAAGATGTTAGAAACATTTTGAAAAATTATATAATCTTTATTACTTTTTCTAATTTTATTGAAACAGTGTATTAAGTTTGTTGACTTTGCTATGAAGAAAATGGTAGAGAAGTAAAGAATGGTTGACATCTTATAAATCTATCCAAAACTGTCTTAAGTACAAGCGCACTCTCAATTCTTATCTGGCTGATATAAGACCCGTGCTAAAGTTTTTTAAATATAAACATCATTTTAGTCACGAGTATTGATGAATAATTTAAGCAATAATTAAAGAATTCCGATCATCGAAAACAATAAACAAACTTCTGACTCTAAGTTACGACATCCCAAACCACAGCTCACCCAACCTCACACCTGTGACTTCCCCACTTGCTTTATATTTTTTAATAGTAAGAACAGCGGAAGAATCACTCCTGGGTTTTTCTATTCCACAACAAAAATTCAATAAAACTTATGTTTAATCAAACTGTAATATTAGGGAAGACTAAGATCCGTTGTTATTTAAATACAATTTTAATGAAATATTCTATTTTAGAAGTCCTATGACGAGACGTGACCTATATGATATGTTGTCAAGTTCTATATTCATATTCTAATATAAATTAAACGGATATTACACCGTGTATGTATACACATGTAGACAGGGAACGACAGGACAATAAAAATAGCCCTCAATGAAGATAATTATGATAATATCGATTGCAGGGTGTATGGATGCGTGAAATGTATGAACATTTCAAATCTCCGTACATAGGGATCTGGTTAATATGGAAACCAGCTTTAATTATAAACGACCCAGAAATCGCTCGGCGAATATTAGTTAAGGATAGTTTGATTTTTAGAGACAGGTATTTGAGTTCTGGAAGCAGCGACCCTATCGGAGCACTTAATTTGTTTACTGTTAATGTAAGTGAATTCCACTTTATTGAAATGAAATCTGAAAAACATTATTTTAAATTTTTTATTGATATTTCTACATATCCTTGCATCTCCTTGCCTCTTGTCTCTTCTCGAATTTGGTTTATTATTCATCAAATTCACGTTTTGGGATACTTTTTAGATTAAATATAAAAAGCTTGTTTAACATACAATAAAAAATCAGAAATAAGATAATCTGCTTAAAGAGAAATAAAAAGAAAAATGTATTAAATTATTTTTAAGGATCCTGTGTGGACCAGCATTCGTCGTAAATTATCTAATGTATTCACTGTAGCTAAGCTCAAGGCCCTCCACCATTATACTTTGAGTAAAGTTGAAGAGCTGATGAGAAGAATCGAAAGAGATTGTGAAAAAAGTTTAGAACTTAAGGTACATTTTTTTAATAATTATATTTTATACAGTACAGATAACTTTTTGTCGGAAGGGGGAAATGTATTACGCAATCCCACCCACCGGATAGAAGTTATAAGACAGGTTATGTGGGGTCTGCCGGTGTGATGGTCATACCCACCAAATGCACATGGTGACCTTTCTCAACAGTACAGGAGAACTCTAAAGACGCATTTAGAATTCCACCGTGCTACATATCCCTCAGATAGCTGGGGCGCTGTTCCCGGAGATCTTTTATCTGTAATTCTTTACTTTAGTTGTAACGTCAATTTCATATTGCAGAGACTTTTCGTTGATTACACAACAGATGTTACTGGAACATTTTCTTTCGGTATTGAAAGTAATGCAACTCTTACATCTAAGGGCCCTTTGAGGGAAATCACCGCTGACTTTGGAAAATTCAGTATATATAGAGGAATATGTTGGTTCAGTATATTCTTTTGGCCAGACCTAGTTGACATATTTAGGTAATGGGTGTTGAATTCAATGTTAATTTCAGTAGTTATGAATATAATTTTTTAATTTCAATTTTAGATTTACAATGTTCCCAAAGAAATCGATGCATAGCTTTAAAAGAATATTTGAAACCACTTTAAATCGGCATAGCAACGACATCGGAAGCAAAGATTTCAAAGATATAGTCGATGGTCTTATAGAGTTTAAAAAAGAAAAAGAACAGAAGCATCAAGGTATTATTTAGTTTTAAAAGTAAATTTAAGATATTTTGATATTTTAAATTATTTTATTTCTATATTTTAACGATTAGAAAATTATAACAAATATTATGTTATATAATTAAATCTTTTATTATAGAAGTGTCCGACGAGTTTTTGATTGCACAAGCAGCAATCTTGTTATTTGGTGGTTTTGATACAACTGCAAGTAACTTAACGTATATGACGTATGAACTAGCTTTTAACAGCGAGTGCCAGGTGAAGTATAGTAAAGTATTAATTTAATATATGTAAATAGTACTTATTTCTTTTTTAATTTATTAAAGGAAAAGTTATATAATGAACTCAAGGAAGCTGAAGAAAGAAATGGAGGAAATTTCGACGCCGACACCGTGTCTGAATTAACTTATCTGAATTGTGTTTTAAAAGGTTTATTACTGTTTGATGTAAAATTGTCTTAGGTGGCATTATTAAAAGTATTTTTATATGTCGTTATAAAATTTTAGAATGCCTCAGAAAATATCCGCCAATGGGCTGGCTCGATAGAATAGCCGCTACGGACTATAAGATTGACGCTAAATTGACCATCAAAGCTGGTACAGTAGTCTATGTGAACTCTATTGGTTTTCATTATGATCCAAAATACTTCCCCGAGCCTACAAAATTTAATCCTGATAGATTTTTACCAGAAAATATCAACAAAATTAAGCCATATACGTTTTTACCGTTTGGAGACGGACCAAGAGTGTGCATAGGTAATGACAACTATTAATTTTAACTTTATTTAGTTTTTTAAATTTGTTTCTTCTTATAAACTTAAATAAAAACAAAAAAAATTAAGGGAAGATAACTTATGTCCATTGTGACTACAGAATCTAATAATTTAGATCAAACAAGTAAAGTAATTTAACTTGTGATTGTAATTTTTCACTTAATATATTATTAAAAATAACTATTAATTATTATTTTTTTCAGGTCAAAGATTTGCCATAATGACTGCACGAACAGCTGCGTCACAGCTGTTTCTAAAATACAAGGTTCGACCGCTCCCCAATACTCCTGCACCTAATGACGCCAAAATCGACTGTAAAGGCCTTTTGTTGCATCCCGGAGAACCAATGCGTGTTGAGTTTATTCCGAGATCGATAAAGTAAAAGGTGGAAGTTTTTTTACTTTTATATTGAGGGAATATATTTTAATATTATTTGTTACAACTAATACAGTTTTAGAAAAAAAGTTTTATCATATTGTTCAACGGACTAATTAAGGTATATATAAAAATTTAGGAGTATAATAAATGGGCTAGTAACAAAATTAAATTAACAAAAGAGGTTTCATTGACTTACAAACAGTGTACTTTATATTTGTATATTTTTTGTATCAAACACATGCACAAGTGCACATTCCCATTCACATAGTGAAATCAGTGCAAAAGATCATTGATATTTGGAAGTAATATAGAAATAACAATAACACGATTTGACACAATACTACATGAGAGTTGTGCATAAATTTGTTAGTTTTTAGGGTGCGGTTCACGACCAGCCACAGGTTCCTAAAAAACTACGAAATTTATTGAGAGATAAATTGTTTATAATAAAATTTGAGCGGTATAAGGAATCTTCTGGTTCACCCGACCAGGTAATCCGCCGTTTTGTAAACAGCGTGACTCGTGACATTATATTCTATGGATGCAACGGCGCTGTCCCGGCGTTTTTATTTCAATTTTTAATATATGTTTCGCTTACGTAAGAGTTTTCAAAAATAAAATATTATTAATAAAAAAATAAGATACTTTATTTCACAGTAATAATTACGTATCAAGCGGCATTACGCAGATATAATATTTGCTTTCGAAATGTAAATATTCGATGAAAATTTTCACATAGGTGTGGTTTATGATGTATGTATGTATGAATAAAATTTAAGGATGTTTTTTCAGTAACGATATTTGGTCATTTGCTCATTATTATGAACATGGTGTTGAAACATAACTTTTTATAAGATATTATGAAAGGAATATTAATACGTTCTTAATATTTAAAGTTTATATAAAAGTTTAACGTGTATTATGTGATGGAATAATCTTCAAAATGATATGAAACAATCACACATACACTTCAAAATACAAAAACACTAAAATTAAAATTTAGATCCGAAGTATTAAACTATTCAAGTGAGTTAAATCCTGTGTAAAAGTAGTTTATGCACTATTAATCTTTCGGGTAGATAGTAGAGAGATATGCTACAGGGATCTTTATCGCTTGGAAAATAACTTTATACTTTAAAACATGATATAATGGTAACTTACGGTGTACACTTATTATACACCAATATATCTACCTGTTAGTTACTGCAAATAGATTATGAAACGCGAATCAAATTATAGCAATGCAGGATAAAATAAACAAGCAAATACACAAGAAATAAATAAATTAACAATATGTGAAATCAAGCATTATTAACATTTAACGTGGAAAGACTAGTTATTTCTAGAATTTTAAGTGGTGTGTGATCTGAGCACCTTGAAGCTTTAACCGCTGTACAATCTTCTGCGATATACAGTTTTGTTATTTGGAAAATTTTGTAGCAACTAAAAGCATTTGAGATAGTGGGCTAAGTCGTCGTAAACTCGTCGTAGGACGAGGATATTTATGTTTATACAAAAAGATTTACTGACAAAATAGTTAATATTTTGAAGGCATTTTCATTCAAACTTTCTTTAAAACGTAATTTTTTTTAATAGTATAAAATGGACTACGGATGGCTTTTACATTTACTTAACAGAAAAGTAAAACGGTTCTCAAAATAATAATTTATGTAGAATTTTAAAAATAGAAATGGCAATAGTAATCAGTGGCAAGTAATTTAGTATAAAATATATCAGAATTAAATCGCTTTTGCTAATGAAATGTAAAGCAACTCCCTTATTGAACTGACGATATGGATTACAATCATCTAACCCCTGGAATCTTTGAAGAAAAATATTATATTCAATATATACGATAATGAAACCTGAAATTCAAAATGAATCCTAAACCTCAATGTCTAAAGTAAGGGTGTATCTGGCGTAATACCCGAGGAACCGTTGGCAGTACAGGACAATTAATATTACAGGACGACATGCTACAGTACAGTACAGACATCTTCATCTCGTCTCCCGGGAAAATGATTGCTGTATCATTCGGGAATTTCGATGTGTTTGCGTTGTTTTTTATTAATTTATCTTAAAATTTAATTTAAGAAGATATAAGTGTCTGCCAAGGATAAAGGCCTATTAAAAATCAAAGTTTCAACAAATACACCCCTAAATACTACATACATAAATATGATCAAGTAATTGTTTAGAATCACCCTCACTATAAATTATTTCATTTCAATTGGAGTCATCAATCATTAATAGCTTATATTGTGCAAAATATACATGTACTTATAACATGTATATACAGTCACGTCTTTACAAAAAATGGGGCATAAAACACAGTTCGACTTTAGTCCGACTTTGTATAGCTAGTTTAAATTAATATATCTGTATATTTGGATTTTATGGCTTTTGAAAAAAAAGATTTAACTTTTAAATATATACACTATATATGTATATATATTATAAAATAAAATATTGGTACATCATGGTTACATTTCCTTTAAAAACTATTTACTTTATTGTTTTTTATTTATGGACTCTCCAAATACCTTCTTTGGTTATAATTGTTGGATTTTACTAGGTGTTAGCTTTCACCACAATCATATTAGCATGTCAATAAAAATGTAATTACCCTTCGTCCCTAATGTGTTTGTCGTTGTATTGGAGGTCGAATCTGCAATCGATATCCATACGTCAACTGACCATCATTTCGAACTGCCACAACTAACGCAACCGCACGTTTTATTATTAATGTCATAATATTTTTTAATATTTATTTTTAAAGACACCATAAAAAATAAAACGCGCAAATTCCAAATGCAACTTAGGAAAACATAGTGATATTTGTATAATAACATTATGAATTGAGAGATACGAATAGGCTTTTAGTTCGAAAGTTGAAATGGAGGCGATGATTGACCCAGTGTTGGTGACGTCACTGCAAGTAGGTCGCCGCGAGGTGACCTGTTTGGACACTACTTGTGGGCGTCTGGTTGCGGGCATAGGAGATGGAACGCTAAAACTCTGGCGATGGAACCGATCCTCAGGCTGGTTACTGCTCGCTGAACAAAAGCGTGCACATCGATATGGTGTCACAGGAACACGCTTTGCCACTTCCGGAGTTCTACTTGCAACAGTTGGAATTGATGGTGCTGCAAGAATATGGTCTGCATATGATGGTCTGCTTGAGAAACGTACCTTGGCTGGTCCGGATA
Source organism: Danaus plexippus (assembly GCF_018135715.1). NCBI lineage: Eukaryota > Metazoa > Arthropoda > Insecta > Lepidoptera > Nymphalidae > Danaus > Danaus plexippus. The sequence continues at coordinate 8,405,292 of NC_083549.1, forward strand.
CGGCAGCAGCGAGATCTTTGCAGTGGGCGTCGAGCGAACAATTGGCTGTTGGACACGATGACGGAGGGGTTCGGGTATGGGATGTCCGCGGTGGAGCGTTGCTAGCATACATACGACCTCATGAAGGGGCAGTTTACGCGCTAGCAACATTGGCTTATAATGCTCTCTTACTTACTTCTTGTTCTGATGGTGTTTTAAAAGTTTTTGATTTTCAAGGTAAATGAAACAGTTTAGGTATATTATTTCACAACCGAACAGATCTATTAGTCTATCTAATATAATATATAAATATTTCTTCAAGAAGATTGAAAGATAATTAGATAAGGTAATATCATTAAGTACAATTTTAGCTAAATGATAACTAGTAGTAAATTCCTCAAAGTGAATTCGTTTGTGGTCTTGAACGAGGACAATTTGTTACTATTTTTATAAAATGTGGTATATTTTATATTTATGTCGTAGAAAAACCATTAAAGTGGAACTTCTGTTTGATACATTATGAAGGTAAAAATTTAACTTTGTGTACTTGTTATTTTCTTGCAAGGAACAATAAAATTAAAATGTATCGCAGTAATCTTTTGTTCGTTTTAATAAACAAATAGTTATTTAGACTTTCTCTTCACATATATTTTATTTCACATTATTATTTCTGTTAGAAAATCACATCAAACAACAATATTTTTTGACTTTATTTGTGAAATATGATTACCTATTATTATTTGTACTAATGATTATGAAATCATTATCACAAACTAATTTTAATTGAGTTATATTTTCCGACTTTTAACTTTTATTCGTCTTCTGAATTTAATGTTTAAGAAGTAACTGCGCATGGAAACGACGGCACTGCAGGACCAACACCACTTTTTTGGGAAGATGGAGCTCATGATCTGGGAGCACAATGTAGTACGGAATGTGGTAGCGATGCAGCTACTGGCGGACACGACGGACGCGTGCGTATTTGGCGGGTTTTGGGTGTAGGACGACAGAGACGAGTCGAAGCAGATGTAACTTTGACTGGTCACACAGCTGCTGTCACATCCTTGAGATGGAAACGTGACCTTCTGACATCTGCGTCACTAGATCGCACTGCGAGGTTATGGTCTGTCAGCTCAACCGTTTGTCTCCGAGTTTTACATGCACATTCACGTTACCTTACATGTATTGCTTTATCAATGGATCTGAGATATATAATAACGGGTAACTTGATAGTTCTGTAAAATTGTATATAGTAAATAAGCTGAACTTACAGATATTTTTTATGGATATGATGCATGAAAGTGCATACATATTTTTTTGAGCTTATCACTTTTTTATAGTGAATACATATCATCCATTTACTGTTGCTTCCTAAATTCAAAACGAGCATTTTCATAAACAAGATGCATAGCTCGTTTCTTTATATTGAATGTATTTTTTAGGTTCAAACGATAAAACAATACGGACATGGTCTTTGGGCGTCTTCTCTATAGATGATGACATTCAACCGGAATGTAATCATATTGTACATTTCGGACTTGGTGACCTGGAGGTAAATTTAAATATAACAATCAATAAATCAATACTTTTTCTATGGGTTTTTTATTCACTTAAATATTTAGGGAATCGGTCCAGTAGATGACGATATTGAAGATGCTAATGACACAGTGGTATGTACTAGTATAGGAACACATCGCATCGACCGCGTGCATCATGCCTCAGCCATTAATTGCATTGCTGCTTCCCAGTCTTTAATCGCAACTGCCTCCAGGTATCCACGATTTTTAGTTATTAAAATAGTACAAAATCTCCAATATGTGCACTTATATACTGTGACATTTCTTAGTGATGGATCCGTAAAAATATTCAGATGGTTTTGGAAAGATGAAGGTTTTAAACTTAATCTAGAGTTGGAACTATCTGCTCACACTTATCCAGCTTTAGCCGTCGATTTTGGAGCAAATGATGCACTTTTACTAAGTGCTGGGCTTGATGGCTGTGCGCGGCTTTGGGATATTATGGTAAGTAATTACACAAAAAATACAAGACTGTTTTCCAACGAGAAGAGTATAATCACATAAGTGATCAAACCATTTTTTAATCACTTCATATATTAAATATAATTCGTTTTATTGACAGTCAGGCTGTGAGTTGCTTGTTTTGACGGCGGACAGCAGTCAGTGGCGCGGGGATGGCGGTGGTGGTGTAAGAGACGCTCGAGTGTCTCCTCACCGTCCACCGCTGATGCTGCTATCCAGTGATGATGGGTTCACAGCATTGTGGGGCATAGAACAAACAAGCCCGGACCCGATACAGTACTATAGCAATTCATAATATAGCAATCGATAAAAGGCATTGGGGGGATAATATATGACGCTAACTATATAAAAAATATATAATGGAGGCCACAAATAAATGGAATAAGAAATGATAGGAAGTTGACGATATGTTTTCGAAAAGTACAAATCCTATTGTTGGAATAATTAAGATCCTTACGAAAATCTTTGCAAGTATACTATAAAAAATGACAGCAGTGTCCTTTGGCATATTTAATTTTATTTTTTTAGGAACGGAAGAAAGGAAAAGAAAAGAAGTTTAAAGGGTTGTTGTTTTATTACAGAGTATATCCAGGTCTTGTAGAAGCAGCGTTATGTTGTGCATGGTCTGCAGACGGTGCACTCGCGGTTGCAGGAGGAGCAGCTGGTGAATTACAGCTGCTCGCTCCTCCGCGTCCAGACTGTTTGTATCAACAAAGTGACGCACATGATCTTGGTAAATTTGTATTCTAAATCATCCTTATGTTTCTCACGGCACAGTACTTTGCCTATAATGTCGTCACCACATTTTAAAACTCTTAAATGAAACTAAATTGTGATCTGTGTGTTGCATCTTAAATGTTGTGTGTTGAATCTTGAATGCAGCAACCGTGATCAGATCTCGTCTGTCCGTGATAACGGTTGCTGCAAAGGAACCTAGACGTCGGGAGTGTGTAGTTTTTTAAAATAATAAAATACACGTAGTAATCCGAAAAATATTAGTTATATTTAAATGAATACTCGCGAAAGTCTTAGATCTCAGTATTACAACTCTTTTCTTTAATTTTGTTTTATTGGAAAGTATAATAAATTACCAATAATTTATATGTTGTAAGGATTCTTTTATACGTGATGGGAAAGTCTAACAATGCTTACATCATCACCAGGGAGTGTTACATAATAACTCCTTAGAAATTTATCTGATTTTGAACATACATCTTGTATTCGATATCATTTAAATCCTAAGAATCACATATGGTAACTTAAATGTTCAATTTTTTTTTAAATGCCTTATGATTGTAATTTTCAATGGATTAGGGAACTTCACATGCATTGAGTATACTAAAAAAATAACATGTGATGAAAATATATGTTTTTTATGCCAAGGTATAGAGTACGTTATTTGTTATGATTGAATATCTTTTTAATCTTTGTAATGCTTTACTTTATATGATGTTGTAATATCTATTGCAGGAGTTCTTAGTTGTGATTTTGCACCCATTTCCCACAATCATGCGTCCGAAAGTGAAAATAAAACGTACCTTCTCGCAACGGGAGGCCGAGATGCTCTAATAAAATTGTGGCAAATAACTTCGGAAGTTGAAAACGAGCACATTGAATGTGTATCATTGAAGCTCGCAAGAGCTCTAGCAGCGCATGGCAGTGCAGTGCAATGTGTCCGTTGGGGTCAGTTTGGTCGATATGAGAATGAGTTGGCACTAGCCACAGGTGGTGCAGATCGTTGGGTTCGCGTGTGGCGTGTAACTGAAACTAAATCGGGTCTGGAAGCTATAGCGACAGTGTCAGTGCCTGCGGGAGCTGCAGGAGGCGCGCCAGCTGTGCGTCTTTTAGCCTACGAACGTACGTCACTGCTAGCCGTTGGATCATTATCCGGTACACTTGCTTTGTGGCAACTTCCAAATACCGATCTCATGGAAGAATGTGAGGGAGCAGAACCACGATTTTGGAGCATAAATGGTGTCTTGAGATGGTTATATGAATATATTACAAGGTCAAACGGTGAGTTTTTAGTGAGATTTATTACCGTTTATTCAAAATACTCATAGACCCTGCCTTATTAGTAAGTGTAAGTCTATTGAATATTTTAGAATCTGAATTATAAAGTAATTTACCTAAAAATATGTCAACTCATCCAATTTATGAATCTGTATACAGATATTATCACGATAGAAAAAAGATAACAAATTTTTAATTCAGTTTTACCAAAGTCATTATCATGATAGAACAAAATGTTAAAAAGTTGCCTCAGCGTTCTTTTATTTTGCAAAATAAAATAAAAACCAATTCATTAAGTTTTCTGTGTTCTCATTTAGCAAAACGCTTAGATCAACGAATTATTTTTGTGTAAGAATGGATGTCATAAGAAGAAATTTTTTTATAATTTATATAAGCTATAACTTAACTCTAGATTTATGAATGAATTCAGCCTCTATATATAAATATAATATTTTTTATTTCTATCTCAACATCTTAATGGAAATCGTGATTAACAATAAAACCTTATTATAATAAATAAACTATGTTACAGAGGATACAGATAATGTAGAAGTCATAGAAAAGCGTCTGACTGAAGCAGCACGAACCTCACAAATGACAGGCGCTCGACTACTGGATGACCCTCTTGAAGAGTTAATGAAGGCTTTTGGTTACGAAGATGGTTAGTTTTACATATATTATGTCATAACATATGTTAGAAAAACTCTATGACAATTAAATTTTTTTCTTTTATAAGAAAATGACGAAGAAAACACCGCAAACGATGAAAACACCGTCATACGTGACAGGCTAATTGATGAAATACTTTGGTTACGCAGGGAGCCCATGAACCTCGAGCTGGTAAGTTAAAGTAGATTTTGCACGTGGAAATTAAATACGACGAGTGGATTTTTATATGTATGTGACATGAATCATGCTAAATGTGACCAACAATGAATGAGTTTGATCTATGGAATAAATTTTTTACTCACTAAATTGTAAGCTTATTTAGAAAAAAAGCGCAAACCCTAATAGTGTTGTTTTTTTGGAACAGAATAGAGTAATTTGTAGTTTGTAAACTTTTATATTGCTAAAGTTTCTAAATATTGAATGAAGGTTAAGAGAAGAAAAATATTTCTAATTTAAATTTCTTCAGGAGTCATCGATCCCGCACGCACTACGATGTCCGATATCGCACGAAGTGATGACAGAACCAGCGCGAGCTGCTGATGGTTTCACCTACGAACGACAGACCTTCCTTGACTGGTGCCTGGCTACCGGACCAGGTATAGTAACTTGAAACATAGTACATTAATAACAGTGTATGAAGAGTCAAATATAATTTACTATTAAATAATATTTATGAGAAATTTTCTTTAAACAGAGGCGGTACGGTCACCGGTAACCGGTCGTCGCCTACGTAGTTCGGTTGTGGCCCCAAACAGAAAGTTGCGCGAGCGACTTCGAGAACACTGCGCTTGGAAACGGTAGTCATATTATTAAAAAATTATGTCGGATGAATATTTAAAAAAAAAAAATTTTTTTTGTGAATTTGTAAATTCAGATAATGCATATTTGTGTTTTATATAATGTTACAACTTTTCTCTTCTATATCTTTTTTGGAACACTCATTGATATTTAATATTTTCAAGCAAGGCTACTTATAATTTACGTATATAAATACAAGTGGCGGTTACTCTTGTAACACAAATATACCGTACAAATTGTTGTCGTCCTTTTATTTCTAAACATTCCTATAACAGAAGTAATAGTGGTGAATTTATGTTACTTAGACTTAAGTTCCTGGAAAAATAAAATAACACAGCTGTCTAATTCTGAAACAAAGTTGCACTAATATTATCTATTACGGAAGACTTTATTGAAGACAACATTATTTCAGTCCCACAGCGCTTTAAACACTGAGCATATTGATATGCAAATAAAAATGAATGAGTCATTTGCGTTGTACTTACCGAATACAAAATGATTTCATCTTATGTTGGACGACAAAGCAATATATTGTCGAAGGCATTTGGACCAAGATAATAGACTATTTGTGAAATCATGAATATATGATAGACTTGGTTCGGTTAAAAAAGCACGGTTTTTCTTAGCAAGAGACGAAAGCTTTTAGCATTCAATGGATTCACCGTGCGGGTGTCGGGTCCATTGCGTTGAAGGGTGAGGAGCTTCAACAGCACCTGGGACTTGTGACCTAGATGTAGGTTTAAGGGGCAACTATCTTAGGCACGTTAAAGGTTCCCCCACCCCCAATGGGTGGCAAAAAGGGGATGTCCCCTCCACCATCCAAGGTCCTCTTTCTAACTAACCAAATTTGAAAAGAACCTATTAGGGCTGCCTTCGCAGTACGTTCCAAAAATGATTTGATATTAGTTCTGGACAGGCCCAAGTCTTTAAGCAGCTTGTAGAGAGATTTGGCTGTTATACCTCTCGCTCCTACTTCTACCGCGTACAAATTTACAACGTATATATTCTCTCTAGTTCTAGCTACTGAAAGACTAACCATTCAGGTATGATTTCAAGAAACCTATCGTGACGAAGCGAGTATTGACCACTATCCAGGAGTACTTTACATCCCACCAGCAAATGCTTAGCAGTTCCAATTGCCTTTCCACAGATATAGCAAGTTTTTTCGTTACCTTTACCCCATCTTAATAAATTACTCTGACCTGAGAGAGTCATCTGGAACTCAATGGGATAAAATTTAGCAATGCTGGTGACTAATCATGAATTAAGGTTCGCCATTTCAGTGCTAATGGGATGCAAAAAACTCCTATGTCTAACCACTCTGCATCTCTAAACTTATTGCATAGATTTTATATTTAGCGTTCTCATCTTGCCGAATAAAGGACTTCAATATATCCGTATCTTGGGCTTTCTTACTTGATCCTAACCCGACTCTGTTCTTTTGTGCTCCTATCTTTATCTTTTTGGGAGCGATGTAATGAAGTCATCATGGGAACTGACCAGGATATATCTCTTGGAAACTCTTAGGTGCTTATAGAGCTCCGATGGCCTTTTCAGACTCATCCTAAAACTATTGCGATCCTTGAATAAAGCTGATGAATCAGCCGATTGCTCGAGCCCGAGCCACAATTTCAACACCTTTATAACGCTTGCATCTAACTTTGACAAAAGGGTTTTATTAAAATCATAGACGAGGAAAGACTAATACAAACGTGATATTTGATAATTATCGTAGATCCAAGCTTCACTAAAGTTACGAATCGTCTGGTTATCGACCTTGTTAAGATCGTTCAAAAAGCTATCACCTATTTTTTCTAACGATGGACGACGTCTATTATCTATCTTACGATCGAGAAATTTAAAAGAACATTTTCCGTATCAGTAGAAACGCATTTACCGCCTACCGATAATCCCGGATCGTATGGGGTATATTTTGTATTTCGCCTACCAAGACACAGACAGTGATTTTTATTTGGTTTTATCCTGAACCCATCCGTCCACTCACAAAATTTATCCACTTCATCTAATAAATAGTACTAAACAGTGTTTGGGGTTACGTGTCCGTATCGCGAGATCGTCAGCAGAGGCAAGAATGGATTCTGTGTATCTATTGTTAAAATGTAACCGATACCTCAATTTTTTCTCGTTGCTGATTAGTTTATCTACTAAGATATTAATTACAATATTAAATACTATTGGAGATAAATAACAACCTTGAAATAGTCCTACATTGTAACTAAAAGTTTTTGAAGGGCCTTCTTTAGTTATTATGGAAAAGTTTAATTTAAGTAATATGACGCGATCATATCATTAACTAGGGCTCCTTATCCTTAGTATGAAATTCAAACTTCCAGTCTTATCCTTTGTATGAAATCCAAACGAGTAAATCAGAGCAAACAAGTCGTCATGTTTAAAGGTCTCGAAAGAAAATTACATTTTTGAACTTACTATATAATATCATACTTCATATTGTTTAGATCACATAAATTGTAGCTTTCTTGTCTGTGAATTAAAAAGTAAAATAAATCTTTCGTCTTTCTGCATGTTTTTTTTAAGGAGGAAAATCGTCGAATGACCCCTCTTGTCCTGGGTGGACCAGGAGGGAGTGTCACACTCCTGCTGACTAAAAACCCCCCGTACCTTCTCCTGCTCCGAGCCAGATCTCTGCATGGTTAGAGTCCCAATGACAAGTTTAGAAAAGTTCACAGGCTAAGGTTGTGATGGTAATCCATAACTTATGGTTCGATATATTTGTTTGAATTTTTGCTCACAGATACAATTTTTCTATCCAAGAAAAGTTCCAAGGTATCTTTGTCCATCGATCACACCTCGTCTAATTTGTTAATTATTCATAATCACAATATTCAGATAACAAAATTTCAATAAATTCTCTGTATGAATTTTTTTATTTGATCTTAAGTTTCTGTTCTTTTAATCTGTTTTTCTTCATGTTTTTAAATATTTGAAAAATAAACTTTATATAAAAATATTTATCTTCACTTCATTGATATAATAAAGGAGAATATTCATTTGTTTAACTATTATATATATTGCATAACTCTTAAAATATGAGAACTATATAAAGTCCAACACATTTTATAAAAAAAAAAATATCTGTTTAATACTAATTGGACCTAATTATATAAAATATACAACACAATGACAATTAAATGTACAGATATCTATAAAAAATATAATATTCCATTTCATTTTAAACTGATATAGAAGTAAAAAAGGAAAATAATAGGCCATTTTAAATGTTTCAACGATCTCATTTTTATTTATGTTACTTACATAAATATATTTACAAGTGAGGCAGTAACAGTGTCAACGAATGAAACTTACTTTAACTCCGTCTCACTGCTCTTAACATAAAGTAACAAACACCGAGTTTAGTTCAGGCTCGCAACGTTCTTTGACGTCAAACGATCCTGTTATAGGTCGGTTAAAAAAATCTGAGGGCAAAGATTAATACTAATTTTATCGCTTGGCGATAAAATACATGAAAGCCCAGGACCGCAATAAAACGATTTCGATGTCAATTTAGTGCGTGACCGACTATGAGGGGCGGCCGTCGTGGGCTGGCGTTCCGGGATTTCAATATTACATGAAATTATACTTATGTTATAAAAAAAATCTATCACTAACGTAACGCTTCGATATAATGAACGGCACCGAATTTAAAACACCCATCCCGGAAAGAGCTCACTCGCCCTGGACTATTATTAGAGATTTATATAATATTTATTATTTATAATAATATTTACAAACTTTACAGAGGATCCCGAGACATGTCGGGAAATTATTATAGTTCAGAGAGCGCACTGTTGTCCGTTTATGGGACAAAGCACGCCTCTTCAATTAATCTATTCGACTGAACCACTCTCCCACGGTTATCAAAGTTCCTAGTGGACGAACACTTCAGTTTATACTCATTTACATCTGGAGTGATACACAATAATAAGATTATTTTCATATGATGTGAGTGAGAACCGAGGCTATCCAACTGTCATGGCTTCTGAGTATTGCTTTTTGTGTGGAGGATATCGGTCTCTCCGTGATGCGAGCCCGAGGGTCCGCCGCCTCGCTATTTTGGTGTATCATCATCATGGCACTGCAGTCTGAAACAAGTTAATATTTTTTAGAACACACCCATTACGTACCTATATTTAATATAACAATTAGTTTGTACTTACTGTATGAGCAAGGCAAGTGCGAACAGTGTTAGTACGCGTTCAGGACGAGGTGCAGCGCGGAACACCACCGACATCGTGCCCAATGTGGGCAGAGTATTCAGCAACAAAGGCAGCGCTACTAGCAAGGGCAGCGCTGACGGGGCAGGTGCGCTATTGCCGTGTTGCATCGCTGCGGGCTGTTCACCTGCAAAGTTGAGAACTCCTAGTTTATAAAACCATAACGGCTACTCACCACGAACGAGAAGTCGATGTCACAGTAAACATAAAGTTGCTGACCGCTCAGAACATGAAGTACAACGGAAGCGGAATCCAAGTTGGAAGGTGAACACGAGTAGTTGCCAGAATCCTCGCGCCGCGGATTGTAGATGATCAGATTTCCGATCTGCAATTATTAAAGTCTCTTAGTCTTCAATTCTTTAAGGTATTAAACAAAATTTATACAGGCATTATAATTTTCAAAATAATTACAGTAGTATCTGGTGCCAAACGTTCCATTCGAATTTCCACTAGGCTTCTATCATAATTTAGCACTCTCTCATCGTTGTGGTACCAGAAGATGTAAGCTGGCTCCTCGAGCGCCTGGGTGATGACGCACTTAAGGCTGACAGTGCTTCCGGCCTTTACATACAGGTCGGATTCACCGACAATCTCAATTTTTGGCACTGGAAATAAGAGCGAGTTGTGAGATTTTTTTAATTTTATTTGAAATTAACAAATATACAATTCAACAAATCGAACTGCAATTTAAGGTACTTTGTATAGTTATGGTGGAAAAAGTTATTGTTATAATACTGAAAGTACTGTTCTGATTTCGAATTCGTTAACTTTTAAGATGAAGAATATTTTATGACATGTAAGACATCACTGAATATGAATTCATGTGAACCACAAATGGCCAGAACGTTTCAGAATATCTAATGAGTCCTCACCGACGACGTTGAGTTGCACGAAGTGACTCATCTTGGGCTCGGTGCCAACCTGACACTCATATACTCCGGCGTCCCGCGCTTGCACGTATTTAACCTGCGATTGTTAGAAATTTTAATATCTATATTTTAAGTAACAGCTTAACTGGTATTGTAACATCTCTAAACCTGAAGTGTCCAAGTGTCCGTGGCCTCTACGAGGAAGGCCTGGAACCTCTCATCTGCGATGAAGGTGAACCGGTCCACGGTGAGGATGTGAGCATCACGACGTCTTATCCAGGATACAGATTTATTACTCAGTTGACGGACCTGAAACAGAAATACAGCAGGCCATAAAGACGAGTTTAACTATATGATGATTTTTGGTAAATGAAATATATTTATTTGTTCCCAAAATAAAAGTAATAAAGTTATTTTTCCTCCTCATAAAAAAGTTTTTAGAAATAATTGATGTGCCTTAAAAGATTTTTAGCTTAATTCTATATTTTTTTAAGTATTATTGCATTCTTATAGAATATAGATGATGCTTTAAATATAAATAACATGTTCCATGAAACTTAGCATTTCTTTAAAGAAGATTATTTACATATTTAGTAAATAATGTTATGGATTATATGTGTGTAATGTGAACTCTAGATTACCTTGCATGGTAGATATGCGTGGGTGCCAAGCTGAGCAGTAATGTTGTTCGGAGCTGCGGGGTCGAAGTAAGGTCCGGTATAGAGGCCCACATAGCGACGTGAGCGAGCTCCGCCGCCGGTCTCTCCACAAGATAGTACTGAAACAAGAGAAATGTCAACATATATGTTACTTTATACAGAATTTGATAACACTAGCCATATTAAAGTAATTCATCACAAACAACTAAGCACAGCTAGTTTAATTTATTGTCACTCTGGACAAATATAAATAATTTGTATGTGCTTAATATCGACTTAGTATTAAATAATGCTATATCAATACTGTAACGAGTACCATTCGACTGGATAGTTAAGAAATACAATGATAATCATTTATATTTTATTTATGTTAAAATATATTGATTAAGATCCGAGGATAGCAGAACTTGCGGCGCCCTGGGTGATTTACTTCAGCGGTTGTTGGCTTCATAAATTACAACCGCACTGGAGCTCGTACTTCTTGATAACTTTATGTTGCGATATACTATATATCATATCGGTGCTCCCAAGAGATGTCGGCTTATCTTAATGTTTTATGATTCATATTGTTAAATTGATAAAACTTCTATTTTGGAAATTACTTATTATTTAACTCGATAAAAGAACCTATAATCCAGAACCCCCTTAAAAGGGAACCAATATCATCATTATATTGCGTCACCAATCATGCATTTCATCAAAGCTAAAATTGTATAGAACTATTGCTTGGCTAATTATTTATATTTTTTCATCAATTGTTAATCAATTAAAGTAACATTAAAAACTTCAGATCGTGGTTTACATAGTTTTTTGTTAAATCAATTTTAAATGTTTGCTAGTTATCCAACTGTTAGCGCAGCACGCTAACTCCCAGCACAAAGTTTATGAAAACGTTCGCCCTTAGTATTCCGCGGATTATCCTCAGACGACGTATTCTTATAACTTTTAATATCGGCTGTATGCATAAAGTATCACTTCGCACCCTCGGGAGGCAGTCACGAAGCAATGCGGAGTTTACAACCACTTACCGAGTTCAGTAAAAAGTCGGAACTCATTTGCGTTTATTTCCCTTCGGCACTGTTGTTGTCTGCTGAGACCGAGATTTATGACGGTAAGAAGCAGTACTAGCTGTCTGTGTAGTTGGTGGTCGTTAATTAATTACGATAACAACTGACTCAGATGTTGTACGGATCCTTTACTTCATATACGATTCACGAGTGTTACCCAATGGTGAAAATATGTCAACCCAATGGTTGTCCTGAGAATATGGTGACTTAAAAAATCAAGTAGCTTTGAAGTAAAGTAACATTCGTGTATAAAACGATGCTACTTCTGCAACTCAGTTTTGTACTATAAAATAAACAATAATACACAACGTTTGAAGTATCTTAAATTATAGTTTCATGAGTGTTATAGCGTGTATGATTGCTGAGTCGCAGAGCGAGTGCTCGTTCCCCTTGGATTGAGTCTCGTTTATTTTGTATGTAATCTGTTTTCCAATTAATATTCCATGCAGAATACAAAAACACAGAATATAAAATAACGGGCTTAAGCGATAATTTTGGACCAAATTCTTCCATTATATTTAAAAAATTCTCTTGTAAAAATATTGGTGTATACCAACAGATTTTTAAACATATTTTTTATAATTAAATATAAAATGAAATATATGATTTAAATCCGCAAATAATGTATAAAATATTGTTGAAGTTGTAAAGTACAAAGTCTTAATTTGGTATAATAAGTGATGATAATTTAAAATTTATTGTAGCTTAAAAAATCTCTCAATCAGAACTTTGAAATGATGTCGTATATGTTGCCATGGCAATAAAATCTCTATATAAATATTGTCGGAAAAGAACACTTAAGATTGATTAGTTTTGAACAACATTGTCTAAAAATTTTAAGAAAAAGTTACTTGTCGATGTAAAATTTTGGTTTTAAAGTTATGTTAAGTTTAATGTTCTTTCTACAAAAACTGCCAGTAACTTAATAACCGATAAGTATTTTTGGAAGATATACAATAAATTTATTTATATAATTTTCAGTTCTTTATATAACCTTTTCCAATTTCCTTTTAATATATGTAATCTTACACACAAAATTATTTGTATTAAAATAAAACTAATATTTTTCGGATTTACTACACGATTATTATTATTATAAAAACTACATAATCCAAATATTTCGGTTACTTTTTAGCAACCGTGATCACGGGCAGACGAGATGTGAATGTCTGCCAGTCGGTCCTGTTATTTATCAACTACCAAGATAGATTTCTTAATTTTCTGGCGTACCGCTCTTGACGCCGGCTGAATGCGCTTACGATGTCATGAGGTCCTGCGGTGTGGTGACTGACATGGGATTTTATATTTTTAAGGAAGGGGTCCCAGGTGTTGGATAGATTCCAGCCATCTTCTCTATTGATATTAGGAGGTTTATTTAATAGCCTTAGTTCTCATTATTTTTTTCTAAGATTTTCTTTTGTACACTTTTAAATTAAACTAAGTTAATCGGATACTACAACTTTTTTATTATTTTTTAACATCATAAACCCGACGAGAAATCGTGATCAATCTCTATTGCCCCTGATCACAACAAAATAATTAAAAACTCGTAGTATACGAAAAACTAAGTTTCATTGACTCTATTTGAATGAAGCAGGTTTCTTCAATAATAGGTTAAGAGTTCACGTCAAAACTCAAAATACAAGCTATAGAAAGAATATTAGTATTAGTGGACAAAGTATATCAAAAAGCATCCCTTTTTGCTGTGAACACATCATCCAAAAGCTTAATTTTTGTGATTTCTGGAATCTTTTTTTAAGTCAAAATGACTTCATATGACACTGCGAACTCATCACCGCAAATGTTCTCACTAAACATATTCATGTCGGATAAAATGACGAACTTATATATTTTTTTATAATATGTATCCGATTTCATCTCTATTCATATATTAAAATTATTTGTATTTTGCTTAAGGTTTATAAAATATACACACCTATATATTTATTAATAAGAAATAAAGTCACTTATTCTGAGATATTCTTTGTTCAAAAGTGCATTTATGGCGCAATATTTAAAGGAGAATCGCAATTTGAGTGTCTAGAAGCTGCTTAATGAACTTAAAATATATATGAAACGCATTGCTCATTTAAATGAACTGTTTATATTATAGATATGGAGAATGAATTTCGCACTTCTGAGATATATGTGATGTAGCGAATGCAACTTATAAGTGCACCAAAAGACCGTATCGAAAGTCGACAAAGACCATAATCTAAGCACTTTATTTTACAACGTTAACCTCGTATGGCTTCATACAACTTTTATCATTCCACCTGTATTTATATGAGTGATATAACAATTTAGAGTGTTGGGTGTGTTATTGCTGGTTGGCTGGCCGACTGGCGGACTGGCCGACTGGCTGGCCCGCCGCCAGTGACCCACAAACCCGAGAATGGCGTGTAATAGGTACACTCCATTTCACTCTATAATGACCTCAATGATTACGTGTTTTGCTTATTTAATGGCTTTTCGCAGAACAAGACTCGTATATCTGTTCTTATAATATCATATTGTACCGTATTTTAATCTCGACGTTTAGCGCTATAATAAAAGTTAAAGTTATTAAACTTACGGAGTTGGTCGGAAGTATTTCGTGGTGAAATTTCAACATTTATAAAAGCGAGTTTAATTTCAGAGCTAAGTCGCGGCTTTTAAACTATGACGCTAACTTTCAAGTGGCATCCCGTATGCACGGAAGTGATTTATGCTCTTTAATTTTCTGAACACACATTAAAGATCCACGTCGGTCAATTCCTTTGAGAGAATATGTTTCAGTCATTTAAGTTATATATTTTTTTTATTTGATTTAAATTTATAAACTTTAAGGAAGTCATTGAAATTGTTAACGTGTTTCTATTTATCCCATAAAACAGAGAACAAAAAAGAGTATTTAAAAATACACCATTAAGTAAATGTATATCTAAACAACTTAACTAACAGCCGTGCCTACATAGAAACTCAAAATTTATACATTAAATATAAAAAATACAAAGTGTGATAATATGCAAGAACCCTATGATAAACTGTGAACTAAATTATATCTTAATTCTTCAATAATTGTCCAAGTAAACTTGTAACAGCGTGAAGATACGCAAGAAAAAATAAATAAACGGTCTTTCTGTATCGGAAAATTTTATCAGTCATTATGATTTGAAGGCTGGATATAATGATGAGGATGACGAAGCCGATCAACACGTACTGATCCCGTTATATGTATGGAACATTCACTTTCTTATACCAGTCACTCGGGATCCTAAACTATGTCAGTCGGGTTCAAGCTAATAGCATCCTTACTTGTAACCAGTTAAGAACTGCAATTCTGTGCTCCTCGATGGCCTACTATACGCCAACATGGACTCTGGCTACACGCCAACCCTGAATAGAGGTCCTACTTAGCATGTTCCATCAAAATCTATACACATTCATTTACTTACATTCTGTGCTCACATTAAGCTAGAATAATGGACTCGATGAATAACGTTATTGTTATTTATTACAATACTTAGAGAGTTTTTTTTTTTTTACAAACAAGTCAACAATATGTAAAAATGTAGTCATGATGGCGTTGAAAACGGCATATGTCATAATTGAGTAATGACTAACATTTCCTTACTCACAGAGAATATATAAAATGACTGTATTTTTATTGAAAACACGTTTCTTTTTAAATTTAAAGGCGGTATTTTGCTTCATATCCCGTATTTGATTACAACGTCAATACATTAACATTTGATTGACGGGGATAGCATAAAAATTGAGTACTCCGGGATGAGGGAGCTGGTATCTTTCCATCCATCACCGACATCCGGCGAGAGGTGAGTCGGTGGGGGGAGGGGGAGGAAGAGGAAGGCGGAAAAGGGAGAATTTGGGGGTGGTTATACCGGACACGATAAAAAGCAAATTTATCCGAATTCGAAGCTTTCTCTGACCTGCCCTTGATGCTAGCACCATTCAAAAATATTCGGGGCACTAAACAAACTTAATGTGTTCGTATAAACAGGAAAAAGCGAATATCGATGTAAATAGAACAAGCTGAAAAAAGAAACTAACGCCTGTTACAGTTTTAACGATAAATAATGAATTATTCAAGAGGTTGTCTACTATCGTATTTGTGTTTTTTATTCAATTCATAGAACGTTAACGGTCGGTCTCTATACCTATTACACCAGTGAGAATATTGTTTCATTTTAATTCTTATTTACCTTTTTTTGTAAAAGAATAAACGAAATTAAAGCTCTTTAAAGTATTGATAAAGAAATAACCTATTTTCTAAGGTAAATATAAGTTATACTCCAATGAGAATAAGCTAGTTGGGAAAGACCTGACATGATCTTCTGGCGAGGGTCCAACGATGATGGATGAGAGGCGACTTCACCGAGCTAATAGAATTGTATTAAAACATGTCTAACGTTTTTAAAATTGCTTCAAGAATATTAAGATACAAATATTTTTCTTATTCTTTGAGTATTAATGATTCATTATTAGTATTGAAAGCTATATTTAAATCGATAGATCAATTTTAAGTTGTGTTAAGAGTTACGAGACACAAAAAAGTTCTAAAATCTATGTTAATTTACTTTTAAATATAATAACACAGCGCAGTATATTAAACGTTTGTTATAGTTTTATATTGCGGCGAGAAACGCTGGGTCGTTGTTTAATACAAATAATACTCAATATTATTTGTACCTCAGACACTGTCCGTAATAAAAGAGGAAGTATTCCAGGAAATAGCGTGATTTGTTCTACCGCAGTCGTTTTATTAAGATGGCCGCCGCTATATTGTAGGAATCTGTTGATATATGGCACATTTATATTAATGGAAACAGCGTATAATATTTATAATACGATTTCACCTCTGCTACCTCTCATCCGTGAGATACAACTGGCAGCGAATAAAACATTCATATTGAATGCTTACATTTCCTAATTCTATTTAATATACAGTGGTGATATTTGTACGGTGAACTTTTTGATTGCATGTATGAGCATTCATTTGCGTTTATACAGACGAAATCATAGAATACAAATAAAAGTTGTTTAACCCTTATCAAAATTGAAAGCAATCTAACCTAAACTAGATAGATATTGTGCTTTTAAGAATTAAAATAACCGTCTGAAACTCAACCTCCATTGAAGTGGATGCAGAAATGGGGCAGAATAATGACTGTGAAATTGACCGAGAGTGTATCGAGGTAACGACAGCACTTACACGGCTCGTGGAACAGCGCCGCGTTCAAGATAATGTCCCAACACTAGCAGTTTGTTAACTCAATATAAATATATACATATGTATGTATGTTCTTGTTGTTTTCGAAAGCAACACAATATCTTATTCTGTATTCCTAGAAGCGTATTTCTATTTAAACTGTGAAAGAAGAAACTGACATTAAATGTCTTAAGTGTTTTTTTTCTTTTCGCTCGACTATTCTTCGTTCATTTCTTATTGACATTAGTTGAATGACTTAGATATTAAAAACTGCTTTAAGATTCAACTGTGTTAGAGGAAATATGATTTTTTTGTAGTTCTATTTCAATGGTAATATTACTTTAAAGCCTTCCATCCTTAATGGTTTCTCACAAATTAAAACCAGGTCTTTCGAAAAACACTATATCAGTTTATGTGTTGTATATTGTTTTATAAAATATTTATTTCTAACATCCCAGTAAATGGCAGGTGCATTTAACGAGGGGGTAGGGTCGCTGGCGGACAACACTGTAATAAACCGTAGAGTGCCTTCATTAAACACTCGCCACCGTGTATTTGATTACTTGGAGTGTTCTGAAGTATTTATGCTTTGCATTTTCATGAGCAAGCAATAACTCTACGATAATGGAGGCGCGCTAATGAATTGTGCTCGGTTCGACTGCGCCTGTTACCCGTTTCTCGTCAATCTTTGATTCAGTGTTTTAGACTTTCTTTCTTGACGTTGGAGAAATCACTGCCTATTTAACGTTTTAAAATAGTTTGTGGTAAAAATTTAACGTTTTCAGATTTCTAGAATTACAAGCTTAGGGGAAAACTTTTAAATCACCAGTCCTTTAACAGACTAAACAAACGTACTATATTGAAATACTTTGAAAAAATATTATCTGATGATTTATAAAGCTAATGTTTTCTTAAATAATTTTCTACAAATAAACTAGTAAAATATTCTGAGAGTCTGAGGCTGACGCTAAATTAGTTTATGATCATTAATTATAAATTCATATGTAACCTACATGTGTTCTCCGATCTAAACCGACGGCTGTATTATCTGCTCGTAATTAATCACTAGCAAAACGACTGATCGCAGATTTATCTCGACGAGTTATTGTTAGAGAATATCATACAACGATTGGTCTTCCATTTATAATAACTTTCGAGTGATAATATTAAAATCGATTGTACAAATTAATTTCAAACACAGCTCACAAACACATAGCTCTGTTAATTTTTAATTTCAAATAATTACTTTTTTATTTAACAATGTTTGCTTCCTACAAAGTTTTCGTTGCGATCTGAGGAAATGGAGTTACAATTTATATTGCATTACTATCATGATACAATCTGAATCAATCAAATACTTCATGCGTTCACCTTCGTATGTACCGATGTCACAATAATGTACCTTTCGTAACACGATACGTTTTCACACTAACTTGTTATTACAATGGTAAAGTTCAAAGCGAATAAAACGGATTTGCTTGGACCATAAATTGTCCCGAGTATCGCGTTGTGTTTCCCGCGACTCACAGCTGCGCAATATTTACTAATATTTGCTTGAATGCACTTCGGCCTCGTCTTCCCTTATTTATGAGTACAAATAACATACTTATGTATAAAAAAGCATATATTGCGACATATTGCAAATAAAAATCTAATTATAAAATAAAAAGATATTAAATAAAAAATACTACATACACTTCTTTTAAAATATAAGATACAATTTAATTTCTTCCAAAGGCTTTCACTATTGAGATAAGTATTATAACTCGGAATTTGATTGAATAGTTATTGATTTTGTTATAATGAAAACATTTATAAAATACATATCTGTTTGCTTTGTCCTAATCTGTATATTTATTTTAACAATAACAATTTTAATACAAGTCTGATGTAATAAATAAAGTCAGAATCGTTTATTCAGTATGTAATTAAGTCTTTAGAAAATTAAGGAACAATAAAAGTCTGGTATGTTATTTAATTAGCGAGGCCCGTCTAACTGAGTTTACTTGTTTGATATAAAAGCTAACAATAAAGAAAAAGGAAAATCGTACGTTTATCAAACACAACCCTTCACCCAGCCTCCTCGACCCCCGGGGTTCAGACGGAGCAAACATAGGAGAGAAACAAGAAGTGGACACCACTCAATTATAATGAGATTCTATTGGTATAATCTAAATAAAACAAAACACGAGGAACGTGGAATGAACATTTCATAAACAAACATATATAAAACGAATTGCAAAAAAAAAATTACCAAAATGACAATAACTTACAAATGTTAATGGCAAAATTTATTTTAAGCATTTTCCATTCTAAAACTAACTATAAAGAGTCAATTAAAAGCCTTCATAGAATCACAGTATAAATAAAATAAATTGTACTAAAAATGGTGATTATTAATTTTATTAAAATATATTATTCGATCTTCTATAAATATCTTGGATATTACATTACACGGATCGAAAGAACAAGCTACTTCAAAGGAAATTAAGAATATTGTTTGAAGCGATTATTAAATATATACCATAATACGGACGCTTCTTAAAGAACGCTAACAATAAAGCCTTCACGAAGAAAGAAAGTCTGTAACATTGAGAAAGGATTTTATTATCATGTTGTAAAAACGCCAGCGACACTTCTTGAAGATATTAAAGTGCTTTGGACAGATGAAAATCAATCAGTTGGAGGTTTCTTACGACATCGCTTGTTCAAAATAATGCAAATAATGAATAAAAAAAAATATATATAAGATTCTGCAATCGTTAAAAAATATTAAGTCATCAATAGACTTAAATGTAAATTAAGAAAATATATTTCATAATTTTTAAATAATTCCAACCGAGTGATTTCGATAAAGAGATTCATTTGTTGAGTTACTTCGACCAAATAAAATAGATAAATTTCTGTTTCAATTGAAAGCGTGTTCATTAAGAGACTGTTCAAAAACAATTTGGAAGTGATCTCGATCCGTAGCACGTAGTCTCGTAGCGTCGTAGCTCATAGCGACGTAGCAGATCTCGTAGCGGCCGTATGTGATCGGAGCGCAATAGCAATTTGATGTTTATACACCATAATTCATAATTATAATATTGTAATAAGTATTTACTATTCTCAAATAATATCATAATATAAAAGATTTGTATTAAAAAGAAATATATGTACGAGTAAGCTTCAAACAATTGTATTAGTAGAAAATGATTACATGACGGAATATAGACATATATATTGCTATAATCGAAAGACACTACTATATAATATGGAAGCAACCAAAACAAATTCTTTTATTCAAACAATTGTGTACGAAAATACAATAAAAATTTGTCACGAGGTGTCAGGACCGGAGTAAGCCGGGATTACGTGCGTCTTATATTAGTTAGTACGACCGGCGTGTTGTGCGACTATCGCGCGACAATAGCACGACTGTCGCAGGATTATCGCTCGAGAGTGACGTCACTAATGGACCTGTCACTGAGAGAAACAACATCAGCCCAACATTTCATATGAAACCACAAACCAACTGTCTTGAGGCATTCCTTCACAGGTACTGAATTAGGTAAGAATATGTAAGTCATTATTTGTGTAGCATCTCTTTCACATTTCTTAATCTTCCTATTCATTCATTCACATATTTATTTCATCACTAAAAAGATTTATTACATAGAGAAAACGTTTGTGATAAAGTTATAAATATTATTTAAAGAGATTGCTCAAAGAATTTGAAAAAGAAGCAAATTCAGCAAGACTGCAAAAAGGCAATTCCATATTATGTGGGAGCCGGGAACATGCACAAATCATTTGAAATTGAAAATTTCTCATCTCCAGTACAAGACCGTGCGCTCGAAGCGATTGTGTCGTGAGGCACGTGGATTGTGTCGGAGAGCTGTGTCGTGAGGCACATGGAGTGTATCGGAGAGCTGTGTCGTGAGGTTATGTCGTAAATTTTACAACGAGCACGTTATGGAGATCGAATCAGAGCGAGTGTAAAATTCACCCCGCCTTGATGTTCCCACTCCTAACTCGTCGCATGTTCATATTGATTTCGCTATTAGACTAATTTTACGTCTTGTTTATTTTGGGGCTTCTCGTATTTTGCACGGCGTTCGTTCCATAGTCTTTCTATATTAGTATTATCAAAACTTCTCCTTTATAATACTTGTCTTTATTCTCGTAGCGATTCTTATATCAGATTTGGTATTCCTATCAAATATATTTTTTTACTTCAATTAAATGAGAAAAGTTTTAAGAAATGCTTATACATTATTTCATATCAGGTTTTTAGTTTTAATCAACTTATGATTTGTTTCAATTAATATTACAACACGATTTCATTCTTACAACACGATATTTAACGGTATCTGCCATACGGTCATCTGTTATAAAAATAATTTCATACAAATAAAGGTCATATTTGTTATTAGTTCATAAGATTGGTTATAAAAATTTCGATAAAATTTAATTTAATTTTATTTTTTATTTGCCAATTCGGTCATACATAAGCATGGGAATTAAAAATATTTACGATCTTATACAAAAGCATAAATATATGCGTCGTAAATAAAATTCCAACCGAAAGCAATGTTAAAAGTATATTAATGCACCCTTTTGTTTGTCGAGGTTGCTATTTATTTCGAACCTAACTATAATTATCTTGTGTAATATATAACGACTCAATTATTAAAGAGGGTTATTTATTTATGAATATAAATCAGAAATCCCAATTGCTGGCTGTATTTAATTATCTAATATAATAAAAATTAATTTGTAAGCTCCACTTAACACAATAACCTTTAATTGCTGTCACAATAATTCATTTTGTAAACGATAAGCAGACATTTAGGAAATTCCAAAATCTGCTTCGGACGCTCCGTAGATGAGCAATTAAGGCGCAATATGAGAACACGACACGGTACTAGAAACAGATAAATCTACCAAAATTATGACGTAGCACGTTGTGATAAAGATTATTTTTGTATGAGCAAGAATAT
Source organism: Danaus plexippus (assembly GCF_018135715.1). NCBI lineage: Eukaryota > Metazoa > Arthropoda > Insecta > Lepidoptera > Nymphalidae > Danaus > Danaus plexippus. The sequence goes on from NC_083549.1 coordinate 8,427,835, forward strand.
ACGAAGGAGAGCAATTGTGCAGACTCCGCCACAGCTGTTCCAGCAGATCAACATGTCTTCTGACGATAACACATGCAGTGATTAAAATGTCCCATCATCTAGCACTACATACGTATATTCCTATCTATCTACACACATACATACTGTTAGCAAATAAATATTTATGCGCAGTAATGGTTCGAACAGTAATTATATCCTATTAGTGTAATTGGTGGCTATAGGATAACTATAAAATATTTGTTTCCGATACAAATGGTTGCTATTCATAAATTATAAATAAATCCAGCAATCTAAAACCTTGGCGCAAATATTTGCTTTAAATTAAACCGGTTCGAATTTGTCGAATTAACGCTAATCAAAAGTAATTAATTAACATAATTGGCGAGAAATTGCGGCATTGAAATGCTAAACAGTGTAACAGAAGTGGGCCGCCATTTGCATAGCGAAGAGATTCATCAAGACTGGCCGCGAGCCCTCCATAAAGCACATCGTTGGTATAAATTGTTCAGAATTACCTTACGGGTACAAAGACATTGTTGGCCAAAGAATACAATAACCTTGTTATTGTTTTATCATAGGACTTTTTGTTACGAAGTAAATCAAAAATAAAGAAAAATAACGCACACCGTGTCGGTACAGAATTTTAAAAAGCAGCATAGATGTTTAATAGAACGTTATTTTTTGGACGGGTTACCCTAACAGATAGGAAGGAGGCCAAGTTAAATGATTTACGTGAGATATCTTTTCGTGCATGACGTATCTATTGCTTCTAAGCCAATCTTTCATCCGCAGAACTGATCAATATTAAAGCAAAATAGCTTCTAGTTTAACTGGTTAAGGGTGATATCGGGTTGTTATATATTGTTAGCATTGCCTAGGTGTACTGGGAGCGCAAGGTTCTTCGAAACTTATAATACATACAAGAGCGTTTCTAGTCTCAGAACTGACGAGGCAAGGAAATTGTGTCGTATTTCAAACAGGTGCTATTGCACATTTGATCAGGGAAGCGAAACTGTGTTTTATATCTGTATCAAATTTCAAATGTTTCATTTTTGTACTTCTACTAGTTTCGTGACTGTGGAAAATTTATAAAGTACGAGTTTATAAACGTTAATCAAAATTTCATAAAAATCATTTATTGTTTAACGTCACTGCATTATAAAGCGTTAGATTTCAGATTGAATTGCACCAGTTCAAGCTCTAGATGTCGGCGGTAGTTTACTGTTGATGAATTGATGACCCTGTTAGGTGATTTCATTTTGTTCTGCCTTTTTAGTTCACACCTTTTACATTTCCATTAAATTCGTTTAAATTCAAATTGTTCCTTGTAATATAAATATTATTAACATTTTGTACATAAAATTGTGTTCTAAAAACAATACATTTTAATTTAATTTTAAATTAACTTTTTCCAGGCGGTAATAGAACGTCTCAACTCCCGTGCGGTTCAACTTTTCCAACTTCCTCTAGCTCCGAGTCGTGATAACACTCGCATATAGCGTTTTGAACATAACTATATAACACAACTATACAGAATCTCGTTCAACTTTAAGAATATCTTGCCAAAGAAGCTTCTTTTCGAATTATAACAAAATTTCACTTAATTGCAACCTGTAGTATGATAATTAACACTTAATATTTTTAAAGTACTGTAAATAATGATGTTCCTTATCCTAGTCGAGTTCTAAACACGATACTAAAAAAATTCAAACGTTACAATTTTATGCGGTAGTGGAATTTAATTAATTTTAATTGATTGCAATAAGAGCAAAAGAGAAAGAGTTAGATTTAATAAAAGTTGGGACAATAATTTTAGGAAATTTGTAGACACAATATAGAGTGGAGTAGCAAATGTTAAATTACAGTGCAGAAGCTTTGAGAAGCCTTTTGAAAACAAGAAAAAGGACTAGCTTTGAAATTTGAAAAAGTACTCAGTACCAGACATTTATAAAAGTTTAAGAAACGTGTATAATAAATGTTTCCCTTACAGAAAACTTTATTATAAGGTATTTATTAATTGCAAATGTAGACAAGTATTGGAAGAATTATGAGGTGAAATATTTTTGCAATTTATTATCTTTTTAACCTACTTATAACTTTATATTGTTTGATGTTGTTGATCTTTGGTCGAGTTGCTTGTTATTTAAGACCATCTAGATACCAAACACCTATTCTAATACATCCATTGTTCGGGCGACTGTGGTTTATAAGTTCAGGAATGAAATCTGATTGCTATATCTGTGAATATAAAAATTATCTCAATTGAAACCGTAACTGTGATGTTCATATTTATGAATAAATGAATAGAGGAATAAAAAAAGTCATAAAAGCCTCTTATTTTTACCAAAGATTAGATTAATATGTGCTAATTTTCATTGTGAGAGTAATAGACAGATTTATTTGGTTAGATATGATAGAAACAGATTTGTTTAAAATTTTCACTTCAACAAAGAAAAATAAGGAACAAGTGTTTTTAAATCAAGGATTTGTCGTGAATAAAAATATTCTCCGATATCTGATCTCTATAGAAAATCTGTTTTCTGTGTTCTCTTAGTAATTAATCCTCTGAGATGCTGTGATTATTGAGTTTGTTCAGTTCTCGCCTCAGAGCTTTCGATATTCCGATAATCCCGTTTGTACTTTTCAACTTTCCTCCTGATCTTTATTAATGTTGGGACAATTTTGGATTGCATTTGTCAATGCGATGTATATTGTATTCCAAGGCCAAAGAATTTTATTCAATTAATATTTGTTTTAAGAAACAGTTGCTATAATTGTTGCTGTGACAGATTTACAATTACAAATATTCATAAAATAGTTAGTTATCAAGTAATGAATAGCAGTTGGCAAGGAAGATATTATTTTTTAAAGTCATTGTGATTTTAAAGGAGTATTCAATAGAAAGAAGCTTGGAAGCCGAAGTTTTCTTATACTTATTTTAAAGGGAATTCGCTTAAAGATAAGTTTCAAAAGATTTTTTCCTTTAAGTGTCACACAGAATCAATTGATGAATTTGGACAAATGCTTTTGAATTTGTATTGTTTTGATGACAAAATACTCACAGCATAACTGAAACTGATTCCACTAGCAGCGATTAGGGTTAAAGTAAAAATAAAATATCATAACAGTTTAAAATAACAGACTGCTACCATAAATTATGTTCCGTTTCGCCTTTGTTATTAAACGGCTTGTTTGCAAATGTACCGCGTCGCATGCCAACAACTAATATTGTTAAGTATGACGAGGATAATTTTTAATTTGTGAAACTTTCTTTCCGTGACGATAATAGCACAGTTAGGCTAGGTACGGTTTAAGCGGGACTCCAAAATGATATTTCATTTAATTATTATAAGTGACGGTTTATTCGTACACCAATATATGTTGAATGTGAATTGTTTCGTCGTGCAATTTAAGCACAATTTTTGTATTTTAATGTTTAGAATTTATTTGCATATCACAATCATAATACACAACGCTAAAGGCTTCTATTCACATATATGTAAAATGTTTATGATATAAATGAAGGAATAAATAAAAAAAGGTAACTTTTAATTTAAATGTTCAGTTTATTTGTACATATATGTGTCGACTTATATAAAAGCTATGTAATGAATCTGCGAGCCATCGCACTGTATAAATTATATTGTCCCTTATCAAGTTAAACTGTTGTCTTATCATCAATAATAATTGATATCGAATGGATAACCATTAAACATTAAAATCCAATCGGAATAAATTGGAGCAAGCAAATAATAAGAGCATCGTTCATGCACCGGCTTGGACTCATGGCGATTTAATGCGCCATCAGATTGATGACTTATATTTTTACTGGACTCCAACTGTCCGTCGCTTTATATTCAACTAATATTAAGTTATTTTAATGTTCGAAATTAATTATATATTTATTGCTATTATATATTACGTATATACATGAACTAATTTGTATTCGAGGAGACATAAAATAGTTTTCAATAGTCTGAATATATACTGACATATATGTTAACATGTTTCCGAAATCGGAAATCAGATGTTTCGTTAAGTAAAATTTTAATAATAAATACTGTACGGCTCGCCGCGTCTCATAAAGAATGCCGTCCGACGGTGGCTGGTAATGGAGTTTAGCCGAGCGCGGTGAACTAATAACATAAATAATGCGAACTTAATCGCCGATGCGCTGCACCGATTATAAATACTTGCTGTAATTTACATTCCCCCGATACAGCTTAGTTACATCGAGTTCACGGCATTAGTTTTGATTAAGAACGCTGACAATGAAATTACTGAGTGTTCTGGGATATTTATATTCAACCTTTCCAGAGGCGGAGATATAAAACGAGCGCTTCAGCTATTCAACTTATCTCATCCGACACTCCGATGCTGTACAATTTAAAAATGCATTCCATAAATCTGTTGCAATTAATAAAAATAAAAGCACAGCGCATAATTATGATGAATGTAACGGCTGTGTTCTGTGAACGCGAATGTTATATTCCCCGTCCGCTTTACTTAAGTAAACAGTGAGTGGCGTCGTCGACGTTTTTGCCCGAGTATTAATAGCGGACTCTAGTTCTTGTAGTTTACATAGCATTAACAGCACTACAGCTAAATATTTTAATGTTGACACAAGATACGTCCACTGAAATTCTCATTTTAAAACCGCGACTGAATTTAATATTCGCTAGAGTGACTTGTTTTAGAAATGGCCATGTCGGCTTTCATACAAATATGACTGTGTTTTTGGTCACAATTTCTTAAATGAAATTCCTAATTATATACATTTTGTAACGTTTGTATAGTTTTCTCATAATATGAAAGTTGGCTTTGATTATATGTCCCATGTTCATCTTAATTACTATCGTCAAATACGACTTCTAAAATCTAAATTAATTCTGTATTCAAATGTTTATTTTACAGTTAATGTTAAAAAACAGAATTTTGAAGAAGACTATTGATTGTGATGTAAAAAAGAGATTATTAGGTATTTCACGTGTGCCACACATTTAAATGTAGCAATTTTATTGGATATGATTTGCGTAAATTTTAGCATGTTAATATTTAAGATTTTTTGCGTATACTCATTTAAATGAAATTAAAGTTTTCGGATGCTACGCGATATTTATTGTTCTATAACTACCTTATCCCGACTTTAGATTCCTTCTCAGCAACCATGATCATGGGCCGACAAGATAAAAGGGTTTATCAGTTAGTTGGTCTTGTTATTTGTCATCGCCAAGTATTTCTAATTTTCTCGCGTACTGCTCTGAATGCACGCAGAATACGCCTCTTGTATTTTCAGCTCTGGTACAGTGATCAAGCAAATGTTTCAATTTTTTTTTAGTATTTTCCAGGTGTTAAAAATAAAAGTAACATACTCACTAGTTATATTTGTTAAAGAACTCTTTTTGATGAAATGTTTGAAATCTGTTGACTTTTGAAAGCGATTTTAAGTGGTTATGAAGTATGTACAATCTTAAGCCAATAAAGAGATTTTTATTCTCGTTTAACTGATTATAACAATTTTAAACGGTATTAATTTCACAAAAGGCTTACGTACGGTTCTTAAAAAATAAAACTCAGTATAATTATTATGAGAAGTTCTTCCTCAAAAAGTAAGTAAATTCGTAACAACGCATATTATTCATAGCATTCATATAAAATGTCATATGAAATTCAGAAATCGTTTCAGATTCCGTAAACAAAGGATTGCATTTTTAATAAAAACGACCAAACACAAACAACAGCAAACAAGCGTGCAGTCGCCGTCGCTCGTTATCAAAATAAAAAACGAGTTAAGTATTAAAAAAAAAAAATAGTTTTTACGAAGCACGAAAAGTCCAGCAATGTGGCGCTGTTGATGACATCGTTATAGGTCAGTAATTTGAAGTCCAAATGAAATTACATCCCAAAAAGTTCCGCACGGTTAAAATCAATTTGGCGGCGCGAGGTAATTGCAGTCGTAGCGATTACTATCAGATATGCAAACCCAGCAAGACTTTTAATTTGCCGTTCTAATTAAAGACGCGGACACAGAAGCAAATTTTGTTAGAATGTTCCGTTATGCGGGGATTTTAACTGCAAGGGTAGTTAATGAGCGCCGACTTGCAGGAATCTGGTTGTTTCATCTTTTTCGTACAATTTTGTCCTTAGATTTTGTTCTAGGCATAATTTTTGTAAGCCCCTTTTGATGAAATCTTAGTAAGTTAAAAATTTTATTCAAGCACATTCTGTCTGACTTCAGAATGTAGAAAAATATCATAATGAGATCTAAAAGTAAATAAAATAGGTTTTTTTCTGTCATTGTGTTTCTGCATGAATATTTAGCGTACTAGAATGTACGTACAATTCAGAATGGTTAAGTTCAAAAGGCTTTTGTATTTACAAAATTTATTGAAGAGTTGTTGCGGCTCTTAAATGAGATTGTAATATTTAATGATATCTCAAAGCGAATCAAATCTGGAGACTAATCCTGTGGGATGTTTGAATTAACAATCATCTATTTCAATTGAAACTTCCAAAGCGTTTTGTAAAATTTATGTTTAATATGCTAATTAATCCCGAGTGTCGCTGGCCTCCGTCACTAATTAAATATAAAGTTATAACAAAAGCAGATCAGAAGTGATAATTTGAAAACATGGCTGACAAAACAATGTTCGGGACTCGTTTAAACGTATAATTATTTCATTTAAGAGTATGTTCCTTGAAATTCATTCATTGTAATGTAAGTGAAATCTAATTATAATATCGATGAACATACAACGCATTAACAGAAACCAAATTTATATATATCTATGTTATATCTATTGATATGAATGTTTACTCCACAATGGAAGTTAATTCATCAACCGAATTCAGCGAAAATTTGACATGAAAGTACTGGGATTTAGTAAAACAAGCCATAAACAGATTGACGTCAGGGAAATATTTATGGGTGGGTCTCGCGGCTGGCGGCGTGTCATACATCGACCAGGCGAAGGGTCAAAATGATGTTATAACGGCATTAACAACGTGTGAAAAATATTCAGTTTATAAAAGACGAATCTTGATTTAGCCCACTCATTAGCATTTCAATAGAACCTATTCTTCAATCCCTCTCCATTCGCAAACTGATGTTTTTTACTTTTTCTAGCATTTGGTAGTTTGTTTTTAAATTGATTTTAAAATATCGTTGAAAAACTTTATCCAACGAGTTAGTAACAAAGAAAAAATCCAATATAAATCTTAACAAAAATTTTATATTTTTAAGAAGCTCCGTCAAAGTTTTATAAAATCTAGACATTTATCTTGTTTCATAGTATTCCAGAAGTTTTTTAACCTAAATTCGTTTTCTATTTTTTATATTATTCAACCAAGGAGCCAAATACCTATAATCAAACGTTATTTTATATTCGTATAATTCATTCAGATAATTCTAAAGTTTTACAGTTTTCAAAAGTCTATTACTTCAAACTGGAACTTCATATTTTGCTAAGTGTATACAAAACTAATAAGTTATTACACAGTGATGGTAATAGTGGTATTATTATTAGATTATAATTATAAACTCCACCAATTTTTTTGTTTTTTCGTCACACTAACTCCGATCACTAACTCTTCAATATTACTAAGTATCCGATTTGCATATTTTTATATTAAAATAAAATTCACACTTGTATAGTTTCCTTAAGCGCCGTAACATCCACCGAGTGGGTCAGGGTGAAGTAGCTTGACTGCTGGCGATCTGTGGCGCTATAAAATGTCGATTCATTTACTAATTCAATATAAATTAAGCAGAAATTATATGGCGCCGTCTAGACAATTATTTCTGGTCAATAATAATTGTAAAACAGTAGTTAGCTTTCGAGAAATAAATAAAAATATAAAACAAGCGCTTTATTAAGTTCAATAAGTAGCCTGAGTTCTATGAATTTGCATTGATATGGAGCTGGATTAGTCTTGAGAGAATATCTAGGATTCCCCAACTGCTATAAAATTGAATTTGCTATGAAAAATGTCTTCCAATTCTCTAGTATTCAAAGGATCAAGTAAATAGTTTTGACGAGCTTGTTGCTTCAGCACTCCTATACACTGTGTTATTATAGCTACACACACTGTAACCGTTTCACTGCAAATCTCAATTGAAATTTACTATTCCAGTCCCCTTTAAGTTTCTTGAGTTGTAACTAAACATTACACTATTCCTAACAGTTTCTTTACATTTTGTAAAATAGAATAGATTTTTTAAGACGACGTGAACCCAATTACTTTATTTCCAATTTGAAATATAAGCGGAATATCCACAATCACACTCGTATAGAATTTGTGTCAATTTGAGCCTTTAGATGTTACGTAAACGGAGACTGCAGTGCGCTCTGGTTCAGGGGAGACGGAAACCGTAGCGTTAAGGAAATAAGGGTTGAAATCGCGTGGCATCGTGTCCGCTCAAACGGATTTTCTTTACAATATATTTCCACCGGTTGCGATCTCCCCACGGCCCACGAAACGGGAATGTACCGCGTGAAGGTAAATATTCCTAAGAAATATATATACTGGTAGAAAAAATCTCTCGTATCATAACAAGGATATGCCTTCAAATTGCGCTCAAGCTAATTACATTTAGATATTAACTTTCTGTTAGTTTTGATTTATATTATAAACAATCTGCCCCGATGAGCCCGGTTTGTGAGACAACGCTTCATGAACTTCCTTTTAATTGGTTTATTAATCAGCATAATAATCATATTTTTGTTTCACAGACAGTTCACAAATTATTCTAAATATGATTTAATATAAACTACAAACTCTGAGATGGAAACAAATGTAACATTTGTGAGGCAATTGTCATTATTTCTATATTAAATTCAGTGTATTGTATATATAATGAGTGTTGTCCACTCGTATGATCAAAGTGCTGTAACGCTGCCTCAATGTAACATGTCCACTACGAGTCCTCGGGCACTCGCTTCGTTAGAAGACCGCCCAAGGACTGAAAACTGCGCACTGTTTCAAAATACAAATTATAAACTTCACAAAGCTATAAAATTCAGACACAATATATTTGAATGTACGCTATTAAATTGTGCGACAAATTTAATGTCTATTGTGATGGGAACAATGTATTGTATGATTAAACTTATCTTCAATATTTTATTATCAAATGATATCAAGCGCTTTAAGAAACATTATTCGTTGTTTCGTTGAATCGTAAATTTAAAGTATACTATGTAATGAAGGAAATTGGTATTGACGAAGTCATATATAGTTCCTGGAAAGATATCCTTCGATACAGCCGAAGTGTTGAAACATTTTAAAGTTATTAGGTTGCATTACAGAGATTGCTATCGATACGTAAATCGTGGTAACATCTATTTCAAGGGTAATTTAGAATGTTAGAAGCATCGGGTTTTCTCCGACGCTAGGCCATTACGAGAACGGAGTTTATGTCCCGAATGCGATAATCGGCACAGCGCGGGAATTGATGCAAGTTTACCTAAATAGAAAAGGTCTGTGACTTTAAATTATATTACCGCTTACTTGTATTTGTGGTTTGATTATATACAATTTATTTATTATAAAGTTTTATACTCAATAAAAACTTTATAAATGGCAGTTTAAAAAAAAATTATTTAACCGCTGATACAAATTCTCAGTCATATTATTAAGATCACATATAATAGATTTAATCTCATAGATTGGTTCGATCTCATCAAGTTGGGGATATCACAAGGAAACTGACGTGTACAATTCACACTAAGCCCTGTTTGATTGATAAGCAGACGAGCGCCGATGAAGTGTGTAGAGTAGAGTAGAGTGTAGGAAGCGAAGTGTACGCTCTCTCAACATATAAATATTCTAAATCATGCACTTGACATCACTCCACATATAGTCAAGTGTAATTTATTTAAAATTATTCACCATTAGAACGCTCCGTCGCTCTTGTTATAGTCGTATGTAATGAATTGAAATTTACTATCAAAAGAATTTTATATTTTCGTATTTCATTTTAAATAATGACAGACAGACACACTGTAATGTATTCTTTTGCTTTTTTCTATGGCGTGATCCGATCGCGAGCGACTCCAGCGACCGCTATGAATATTTACGAATATTTTTTAACAAATGTTCAGTCAAAGGAAAATTTTTACGGGTTGTTGTTTATTCATCTTTCAAATTCGCAGCAAAAAGGAGCGCTCTTCGGATTGACGCTCGAATTACTTAGATTATTATGAGATCGCTGATTCCCTTTTGTTCTTATGCCCGAGAGCGAAGCGCAACACTCCTGTTTTACTGGGAAATTCCTTTTTTCATTATTTCGAAATAGCAAAAGTCTCATTCGTTTAATGGGTATTCAATTGTAAATGGTAATTTTGTTTTAAATGCTCTTTGTAATTGGACTGTCAGTAATTAAGAGCCACCAGCTTGCAAATGTTCATACGTTTCTGTTTTTTTTTTTCGATGACCAATTTTCGTCCGCGTTAACTTTTTGACGAAGTTACTTCAGCGATTGAAATTCAATGTAGATCGATTAATATTAATAGAACATATATATATTCGTATATTTTCTAAACTGTCTTATATTTGACAAGGGTACTTATTTTATTTTAATAGAAACATTAAAAATGAAACAACTGAAGTGAATGTGAAAGTAATCGATAAATTCTTAGGTCATAAAACCCGACGGTATAGTGTACAATACAATTAACAAGGCCATCACAGTAGTGTATATAAGTGGCGCCATTAGAATTAATGAAACATGTGGGGCGTGTCACTGTAAAGCAATTATACAATTATGTTCAAGCAGTACTGGCGGCTTATGGCTATGTGTGGAAGTGTTAGCTCATTCACTCCTCCAGCACTATACAAATATACGTCCTGAGAGGATTCAGTATTCAGTACACGTAAAACATATAAAAGTTATAAAGTAAACATTTGTCTGTTGGTAAACAAATACGAGGCTACATATAAAGAATTTACTTTAATTTATAGAGCCACAATTGTTACCTTTTTTAATTCTGTTTCATTAATATTTTTCTGTTCGTCATAAGCACAAAACTTTACAAAGTATCACAATCATACTATAATTTGGCTTTTTATAAAAAAAAAATTGTCTTTATAAATTATATTTCCTTTATTATTCCATCGTTCGAATACAAAAATATTTATCGACGGTTTATACTCTTCCGGTGTTCAAATTAAATTTTATAAAACAATCATAAAACAACAGAACAATATTTTTATTTCAATGAAATTACCAGGTGTATTGGAGTTGGAAGTGGTATTCTTGATTGAATAACAATATTGGAGCGGACTCTCTGACGGTGAGAGTGTACTCCTGTAATTCTGTTATATCTCTAAGCCGAGCTCCACGGTTTTTAACTATTCTTAAAACGTTCGACTGAAGAATAACACTGAAATATCAATAGTATAAAATAATATAAAATAGTATATTGGAAGTCAATTGAAACATATTCCATTCTAATCGGGTCAGTATATTGTAGCGTCACTATTGACAATCCAATTTTTTGTGTTAAACCCGTCCGCTTAGTCACGAAATAGTATGAAGTGCACTTTTATATCAACGTTGTAATATTCGCTGACGTTGGTAGGATTTTTTTTTATTAATTGCTCTAAACGTTGTATCTAAGAGGATATTGATTTATCAAAGTCGAACGTATGATAGATGTTGGTGAGTTGAGTACTTATTTATTAAACACCATTTTGAATCACATCCTCTTTGAAAACATTTAAAGCACTTGTATTCAGAACTATATTCACAATTTTAATTCGGATTCTAAAAGTACTGGTGTCTCTTTCGGGAATAAAATTCAAGTGAAAGATCAATTATGTTCTCTATTACGTGATATGCGAAACAATATACGTTGTGAGGCTTAGCACGAGAGTTCAAAAGAATTGAAACGTGTCTAATAACTAGCTTAAACAATTATTAGAATTAATCATATTAATAAAATGATTCGAGAATTTATTATAAATTCACCTGATGATAAATTTTGTTTCATTTAAAACTTACGACAGAAGGAAAAATCTTTAAAAATTCATGCAAACACCGCAATCAACAGATTGGTTTTACCAAAAAAGGATTTTTTTTAAAGTATAGTACTTTCCAGTGAAAAGCTGGAAGTACATTAAATATAAAATATTTGTTTATTGTCTGATTCTCGCCATATAATTATGAAAATATATCAATATACTAAGTCCTACAGATATTAAAAATAGAAAAATCTGATTACAATGAAACTTGGTTAGTGTATAAACTGAATAAATTAGCTATCAACATTCCCATAATAATTAATTGGTTTCTGTGTGAAATGATTGAATCTGAAATCAATGGCGAAGCTAGTCGATAATTATATTTGCGGTTTAATGTGATCCTAAATAGATTAGTATTGAACCCGGATAGTTAAAAATGAAACACAATCGCATCACTCTAGTGTTGTGATAGTTTATTCTGTTGTAAATATGTTTACTTTATATATCAATCAAATAATGGCAGACCTAAACTATGTTAGTGTTTAATTAATTCAATATAATACTTTATATAACACTTGAACGATGAGTATTATCGTTAAAATCTTACATTATTTTTTACGTAGTATTGCCTTTTAAATACATTTTAATATTATATATATTTTGAGTTAAAATAACGAGTAAGGTGATTATTTAGCCAGCTATAAAATTCGATAAGTAGTTATGTTACTAAGATTTGGATGATTTCCCAAATTGTTACTAGATCATAAACTTTTATGGATTTTTAGAAAGTTCTTAACCAACTTTTACCATTTTCTTGAACGCCACTAATATTATTTTAAATATTCACAACTCAGGTATTTATAAAGAGAATGTATTACATTTTTCAACGATTTGACAAGAGTGAGTATCTATAATATAACTGAAATTTTATTTTATTTTAACTAAATTTATCTGTTCATAACTTAATCAGCAAGTATGAAAGCATTTCAACGTCTGTTTGTCTTGTTTGTTATAGTCATAGAAGAAGTAAATAAGATTTATATCGAAGTCTCTATCGAAATTTAAGAAAGTAATTATGTGAAATATGTATGTTTGATAAATTGTAAACAGCTGAAAGATAAATTTCTATCTTTTCGAATAATTTTTCGAAGGTTTTGACTAACAACAAGCGATGGACCCGGCATCCATGGAATACTGAGAGGCCTCGTCTCTTTAATATTAATTTATGTTCAGACTACATGTAGTAGCTTCAGTATACACTGGATTAGCTAAACTCGAAGGCGTTCCTAAAAAACAAAAATTATAGACACGAATAGACTTTTACATATTTTAATCGGAATTAATATGAAATTTGTTTGTACAGAATGGTTTTCTATTTTAAGAATCATGTTTATAAAGCCGATTGAAATAATCTTAAACCTGGAAAAGTAATCCAGGGCTTACACAATGATACTCAAAACATTTATGAAATATTCAATGAAAAGGTTTTCATAACAATAGACTTGAAGGTCAAGTTATTTTTATATATTTCCCTCAGTTTTTCTCTTCTTTTAATACAACGTTTGAAACAAGTCCTTTTCGCCATTTTGACTATTATATGTAAGAAAGTATCATCAAATTTGACCTAGATTGTCTGTTATACCGCATTCTCCTTAAATTCAAAATTTGAAATCGCAATTTTAATTAATATTTTAACATGAAATTTTTCTTTCATAATTGTAAGTAGAAACAAACCTCCCCTATTCACTTGAACGCAAAGTTCTGGGTTATAAGTTAAGAGGAGCGCTGAGTTATTAAGTTTGCTAAATAAATGGTATAGCGACTTGCGGAGTTAGATTTGTATGTTAGAACAATCTTGACCGGTATTGTTTGCTACGCGCTACGGGTAAGCTACGCCGTAGTGCTGCGGGCTACAAGCTTGTTAGACTTTAGTTTCAGCAATTTCTCGTCTTTAATAAAGCGTGGAAATTAAAATCAAGTCAGCGCTAAAGTTTTATTATTATTTAAGACATTTTAAAATATAAGAAAGATTTGGTTTTATAGAAACTTATACAAGATATCGACAATCTAAACGTTACCTTACTAAGAGATCTTAACATTTTTTAAACTTCTGCCAGTGACTCATAATTACCTGAAACAGAAAAGTAAACGTCATTATATTATTTTATTTTACAATTACTGCGTTGTTTTTCGAAGTTCTAGATATTATATGAAGTGCGTGTCAGTGTGTTTATGACGGCTACGCTTGGCTACGCTTGGTCACGCTTAGGCACGCTCATACGCCTTCAAATAACCATCCAGCACTTGTCTACATATACAAACCCCTCGCCTTCCTCGCCCCCTGGTCTGTTATATTAAATTCAACCAGACTTTGAATGATATTGATTTTGTTAAAACTCTCACTCTATACGCCCATTCAATTCGATACTAGGAAAAGTCGGTTAAAAGGATAGTTTTGTACATTGTTTCATTGAAGAAAATAATTATTAATGATATTATAGTCGGTCAAGCTAACACTAAAACCTTCGTACCATGGATAATCGAATGCTAAATTTATCAGTGAAGTAATAAATCTAACTGCGAGTTTGATTAATTATTATAAACGAGGTATTACAATTTTTAATGATTAATGTTTGTAACCATCAATAAGTGTTTCAGTCATTTAATATGAAACGATATGGTAATAAGTCTGTAATGAATGCCACTATGGTAATTAATCGACACTCTGGAGTCTCGAACGTTACAATGAATCCCAATGACAACGACGTATGATGAATAATTAACGTGCTGAGGAAATTATTTGTTAAGTGATAATTGAGAAGAGAAATATTATGGCATTTTAATGATTCAGATCTTAAACGGCTGTGAACTGGCGTGTAACCTGCTTTTAGACCGATGAGGCACAAATTGTATCAAAAAATATAAAATTTTTGTAACGTGTCGTTTTCAAACATATACTCTTTTATATGAAACAGTTACATAAAAAAAAAATTGCTTATTGTAACAGTTTTTTTCGTGTTTTCATTTACGAGTAATTGAATGTTAATCCGATTTACGTTTTTTTTTTTTCAATTATATATTTTTTGTTGCGAAAAAAATATAAATAAAAGGCAAACGTAATGCTTAAAGCATTCTCCACCAATTATCTTTAAAGGAAACAACAGTGGTACAAAACAATTGGGTGGTATTTGAGAGATACAATTGAACTTAACTAAATCAAATTATTAACTTAATAAAAATATAACTTCGAATATACACACACATACTTAATTTAAATAAAAATACATTAATATAAAGAAACTATCTGTTGAACGTTTCTTGAACGTTTATCTGTTAGGAAAATGTCTGGTCAATTCTGGAAAGTCATTTCACTGAATTCCAGTGAACTGTGACGGTAACTGAGAGGTAACCAGTTCAAAATATGAGTCTTTATGAATATCGAATTCTAGATCGTGGGATTGTTCCTGTAACTGAGAATTTGTTTTGAAATACCGAGGAGAAAGTGTATTGTTTAGAATATAGAATAATTGACACAAATATATAGATAATTTTCGTTCAAGCATAAGCAGCCATTTAAGCTGAGAACAATATCCGGATAAATGTATGATCGTATTTCTGAAACCCAAAACTAAAGTGTCTAAAAGAATAAAGAACGTAATCCAACTTATTTAGATTATTTTTAGAAATATGTATTAGAGCAACAAACGTCAGCACAATCACTGACAGGTAGGATCAGTGATTGTACAGTGTACAATGTATTATAGTTTTGACACTAATGTATGAAAAATGCTTGTGTTGGTATAAATCACTAAGCAACCCTGTTTCCTTATTGCACATCTCATCCACATGAACTTCCCAATAACGGTCAATAAAAAGTCCGAGAGTTTTAACTGACAACGCATAAGAGATCTATGTGTTTTGTGAACTAACACTGCTATATCCATCTTCGCTGTCCCTGTCCCTGGCTTCCAATGAGAATAATCTGGCATTTATTAGAATTCACTGTAACCTCAAACTTACTACACTAATTGTGGATTTGCCGCAGATTTTAATTGGTGTCGTAATTTTAACATCAATACGGTCAGAGAAGTGTGTACGTCAATTTGGAGGTGAGCAGCAAAAAGTAATGAAATTGATAAATAGAGAGAAAAGGAGACGTGAAAGTATACCGACTTGAGGAACTCGTCACTCGAACCAGTAAAATTCTTTGGAACAAATATTTATATGAGGCAAAAGAGCGATTAGAATATCGTGGTCAGCTACGTTAAAAGCATTGTAAAAATCTATAAAAATTAACATAGTTGGCCGATTAGAAAAGGATAATAAGGGAGATTGTTGTATGTGGATCTGAGAGTATGGGAAGATGAGGAATCTTTTTAAAATGTTAGTGTTCAAGTCTCCCATTACTATGTAAGATACATGTTCTGATCTAAAACCCTCGAGAGGTTATCCTAAGTCATAGAAATAATCAGTGCTAGGAGGAAAGTTAGTGGCACTGGCTTAAGTTCCCTTAAAATCTTCTTCAAAAAATAAGTATTCCACTCCGACCAAAAACTGGATATTGATAAATTTGTAAAAGGATTGTTATGGCTTAAATAAATGGCAACGCCTCCTGCACCTTTAATAGTACGAACACAGCGGCTCCAGATAAAGTCAGTTTATAATAGTAGATGTTAAATGAGCTTTAATTCAAATTTCAGAAAGAGATTAGCATGAAACTTGTCAAAGAATCTTGATAGTGACGGGAAAAGCGTAAAAAATAATTATAGAAAAATATTAAAATGATCAGCATGAGATGATCTAAGCTCACTATGCATGTACTCACGAGGGGAGGGAGCTAGAGTATCTGAAGTATTAATGGAACAAAAGGAATAGGGACGGCATTCATTAGACATAAGATATGTATGAATTTAACAACTATTATATACTCGTTCATAAATATGACATAATAATAACACAGAAAAATAAAATAAAAATATAATAATATCAATTTAGAATTTAATTGTATAGTAGTTGACAATACAGAATTACAAAACCTATTCAGCTGTCTAGCTGTATTTTAATGAATTAATATGATATGCTTTGATATTCCTTGTTTTTATTTTGTAACGAGTAAATTCAATAATTTTCTGTTTCAATGAGAACTCATAGCAAATCATACTTGAGTGTTTGTGACTTGCTTATGGCGCTGGCATTGTTCTTTCACTTTCTTTTATTGTATTACGCGTGTCAGTCATTTATAAAGCGGATGGATAAGATATATAGGAATAGGATGGAAAAATTATTAATTAAAAAAAAGGTTGTATAGGAATACTACCCGAAGGTTTATTGTCTTATAATTTTATTATTCAAATGAAGTACGTACAACAACAGCAACATTTAATGAAATAAAATAGAAAGAAAAACAACAGCAGTTTTGTAATTCAAAAACCTAAACATTTAACTACAACTTTTATATGAATTTTATTAGACTCGGGGTTATTTTGGGATTCCATAAAACGTAACACAAAGCACCCAAAATATTTTATTTTATGATCTAGATTCTAGACATGTGTGCCAATTTCTTTGTGTGGAGTTTCTCAAATGGTGTACAAAACACTTTTATATGCGCCGCACCGAAAATAAACTTTCTTTTATCTTTTCATCATTTAATGTTTTCTTACTTTAGAATACTTTCATAGATACAACTATATCCTTATTTATAATCTACTTTGCTCTAAAATTGCTGATTAATATCAAATATATTAAAAAAATCTTTACACAGATGTAAATTGTAAAAATCATCAACGTTTTAACATGGATTGTAATTATTGTCATCATTTATGTTGGCTTTGTTATAAGAAGCGTGGTTTAAATAGATTTCCAGCGAGGATGCAAGTGACAGACAGACGGCTTCGCGGAAAAACATTTAAGCTTAGTGCACTTGACATGAGTAGTGGTTGTTGCAGCGAACTACCTTATTGTATCTCATTTATAAAACACTATGTCTCCTTTATTAATGGCTTTGTACATTACAGCGCGCTTAAATAATATGTCGCTCCGATTTGATCACAAATGTATATTGCGAATGTAATAATACAAATTCATTTTAATAAAAACTCCTTACGTCTCTTATCAGTAGATCAAATCTAGGAAAGTTTTGCTATTAAATCTAATCTTTCATTTGATGCCATAAAATAAATTAGATTTACACTCATTTTTACATGGCATTTATATGTAAAAAACATCGCTGGCTAAAATGGTTCTTTATAATTGAAAAAATGTATCACGAAAACTAAACCGCTCCAATAGATGTATCGGTTCAGGGAAAAATGCTAAATCCTTGGAATACGGAACGTAAAATGTTCCGTACATAAAAGCGGTACTTTAAGTCCAAGTATAATGCCGGAAGTCGATAGCAATCGTGCCGTAACTTCGAAGCCTAGTGCGGTCTATTTTAGAGTCTTTAGCTGCTACTTTGACGGATGTGGCCTATTTACGTCTGTCTTGCCTTATACTGGATAAGAAACTTTAACCTTACTCTTGAAGAACGAAAAATAAACAATAATTAAAGTTAGAATTACATAACCACACCTTAATATAACCTTCATATCATCAGATCCGATTAACAAATAAGAATTTCGTAGACCACCTAGACGTGTCATTATGAGAAATTGATTGCGAATTTAATTTCCAGTAATGTCCATTAATATCCAATTGGTCCATCATAATATTAGACTATCGAAACTGAGTGCCCCATAGAGCTTGAACGGTTCATACAAACGACGTAATTGCATCTAATAGCGTTGTAACCATTACAAAGAACGACGCAACTTGCACCATTACCGTGCTCCCGATATTAGATATTAATACTCGCAGACCGGCGATTAGGACACAAAGGTGGCCCGTCTCCAAATTAAATTCAAACGATAATATTTTAACCCAACATTACCTGTCGTTCATATCTGTGTTTGATTTTACTTTCCAACTTGTTGACTCGCTGGGATTCGCGTTTAACCGTACTATTTGTGTTGCTTTCATCAACGTTGCTTGTATTTTTTGTAAGCTTTATTATTTAATGAATTTCTAACCATATTATAATTTTTTGTTTCTCGGATAAAGCAATAAAAATTTCGTATTACATAAAAAATATTAGAGACAGTGAACAATTAAAAACATTTTTCATTAGAACTGTTTAAGTATTTCTTTATTATTTATATATAATATGTTGAATAAGATAAGTAATATTTTTTTTTCATATTATGTAAGTCAAATTGGAAAATTCCTAAAATATAAAATTTTGAGATTTGATAAAAAAGTTCTATGTTCCTTCATTTTATAATCAACGGTAATTTATCACTTAATGAAGCGATTAAATCTTTGCTATTGGAATTGGGCTCTTAAGTAGACCTTAGGAATAGTTCGGCTTAATTTTGACACTTTAAACTTGTTTTGAAACAAAACAATATTAGAATTATTATAAAGATTTTACACAATGTATTTATATTTATAAACATAAATACTATTAAGTTCACAACGCCTGTGCTTTTTATGGCAATTTGATTAATGCAAAAGTCGACAGGTGGGGAGTGATCGCCTTACTGATTTAAATAATACATTGATAGCATGCTGTTCCTTACAGTTGGAATAAGTACAGTTCAGTAACGCGATTTGTTGGATAAACATGAAATCACAAAAATATACTTACTCGTATATATGTACATAGAATGAAATCGGGTTATCTGTTTGTATTCTTGAAATGACTGTTTTTTACTAAATGTATATAATAAACATGCACGTCATGCATTGTCAAATAATATTATTTTAACTGTTGATTGTATGTCTGTGTGTTTGTTCCGAGTAATATCTTAAACCGGTAGACAGATTTTCAAAGAGCTCTCATTCGATAGTTTATGGAGTAGAAAGTACTATGCTACTTAAACTAAGAAAAATTAATACTCGTAGTAGGCTCTTACTAAGTCTTGAGCTCAGTTGGATTCGTAATAATACAAATATATTAATTTTAAATATACAAATACTTATTTCGTCACCATATTGTGATTATCATGTAAATATTTGTATAACATTAGATTGTAAGTGTCGGATTAAAGTTTTACCAACACTCACAAACGTCACATTTTTGGTTGGAATTTAAAATATCATTTCGATAATTTCATTCACTCCTTAGTGAGTATGAATAAAATGTGTACAGAGTATAATTATAAAAGCTGCCAGTCCTTGCTACATTAGCTTATAACAATGTACTTATTATTTATAAGAAACATCGCGATGTTATTGTCATATACATATTGTTCGGGCTCCGCTCTGATATTGACTGAGGTCAGACACAGCAGGCAAACAAAACCTTCTGTTTCACGAAGCTCAAACAATATCTGCGAGTGTACACTGCGGTGCTTGTTATGACTTACGACATCGGTTCACATTGTTTGGCTGTCAATAACGTACTGATTGCTATAAAATTAATAATAAAAACCACATCAAACTTGTATTTTATTAGCCAGTTGACTTTATTCTTAATTTTCATAGTCATATAGTTGATTTTAGTAATGTCACTACGACATAATATAATGGACAGTTAATAATTTAGGAATTTATCAGTATATTTAAAACATTGAAATTATTTTTGGTTTGGTATAAATATGAATTATTAAAACGATTCCTTGATATCACAGAAGCTTTCATATTTAATGAGGACTTAATGTATAGTTTTATGTTAGAGAACTACACATCTTATTCTTTTTTAATTATTACCTGTTTTTATAATAACCATAATTATGAACCTTTTTGTTTTCTTTTCATATAATGAAAGCAATTAAAGATTGGTGATGTAAGTATAATTTCTTCTATGTTTTAGCGATTCTCGGAAGCTCGTCTGAGTGGCCCTTTTAACCTCTCGCTACAGAAATCTTTGTTAATGAAAAAGTATTTCTTAATACTTTATAATTAATATAACCTTCAAACATTTTTCCATTCTGTAATTTTTGAATTTGAATGAAATAAATAAAATTTTTAATGAATAAATAAACTTTTATTAAATAATAATTATTATAAAGTTTGATTTAGTAGCTCGTTATGAGAGAAGAATGTGTTTTGAGAAGTATTATGAGGAATGAAAAAGTTACTGAGATTTAAATCGACGTGCCAGAGAAACAGGATTTTTTAACTTTTTAATGATCTTCATAAAATATGATGATGAGTGAGACCGCTTCCCTCACTAGCATGTAACTAGAGCAATTAAAACAGAACCGTTATCTCAGTCTGCAATATTATATAAAAGTAAGTCTGGAGTTTGCAAACCTGGTAATATAGTATACAGCTTTAACTAATTATAATTAGACGTATAGGTTATTGTAAAATTTGATTACACAAGGTTCAGTGATTCCAATGATTTACATGACTTAATAAACTCCAGCTGTCACAGATGTTTGTTATTAACGAATTGTTTTAACGCATAGATGTGAATGATGTAGAAACTGCAATTAAACGTAGGTGTAATAAGTCCGCTCGATTAAACTTGACTCTGGATGGACGGACGAATTGTTTGCTTAACGCATTAGTAGCGAGCTGGCGGCCCTCGTGTCTAATGACAATTAGGGAGGACAAAGAAAATAGAGAGAGTCAGGAAATTGCCTTCTTTTATGCCCGGGGACTCGGTACCGAGCCGGGATAAATGCTTTATAAACCCTGTATTTATAATTTTGTTTTATGTGAGTAATGGAAGCAAAACCTCCTTTACTAGCCCGGCATTAAACAATTTTTATGATGTTATATACGAAATTCTAAATGAAGCCTTATTGAATTCATGTAATTTAGAATACAGAATGAAACATTAAACGTCACCAGCAAGATTTGAACCTACGATCCTCGGAATATCGCCATCCACTTGTTTTGTAACATCATTTAAATAAAATAGGAAACCATTTTTTTTTAGTATTGTCTTCCATATGTTAGTTATAAATGTTAATTTAAAAAATCACCTTAGAAAACTCTCAGTTCATTTACTTTAAGATAATTTCAAACAAATTGACCGACGCGTACTGACGCGCTAAAAGCTTTGAGTAAAAAATCTGTTCTTTTTAGATTATTTATCCTTCTGTTTTCACTTTAAAATATATTTATAAAAATGTTTAATGGGTTCTATAAGAGTGAATGATAATTATTTGTAGGATTTATTTTAAAAGCCAGTGAAAATAGAGATTAATACTTTTAAGATCACTTCATAACGTCTGAATGTTAAAATTCCAAAGAATATTTGAAAGGCAACGACGTTTTTGGAAGCTTGAAAGGCAATAAACTGTAGCGTCCTTGACTCGTCTCATGTGGCACCCAAACAGGGCCTACAGCTTCTATAGTGTGATACTGTTTTCAGTTTCAATAACTTAATTTCCAAAGAAAGAGAAATTAAATGGAATTTGCATTTATATGTTTTTATTCACATGCTATAAGAGAGCACACAATAATTGAATGAACATACAACTTAACAGATTCTAATACAACAACGAATGTAAATCAAATTAGACTTAAATATCTTTAATATCTCTTCTTTCATTTCCTTATTTAAATCCCTTAAAAATTTTTTTTATGCATTTATCTCATAAATTTTATAAACAAAAGATATATACTTCAGTGGAATACTATGAGAAAAAATACAAATTTCAACTACATTGTAAGATAATAAAACATCTCACGGATGAAAACGCTGACTAAAGGTTCAAAGAAGGAATATCGAACTTTCATTGCAAATAAAGTGTCAAAAGAGAAACTTCTCAGAACGATCTGCTGTAAATAGGACACGTTTATCGAAGGTTAAATAAAGATTTGCAGACGGAAGCGTGGAAATTCACACATCAACACAATTCTACGGGAATGGCTACAATTTAAAGAATTTCATGTTTCACAGTTCTCGCTACATAACAACTTGAACGTTGAGATGTTTTTACGTTGAGGGGCGAGTAGGGAAAAATTACAAGCGAACGTTAGAAGAAATAAAATTGTCGACAATTCGTATAGTCGTGGAGAAACTTGGAAAACAATTCCGAATGCTATTTACCGTTTCTTGGTTGGCTTTGTTTTTATTCTTTGATATTAATTTACTCATAATAAGTTCCAGTTATTATGGTTAACTCAACATTATTATACATGAATATGAATATACAAGAATTTATTATAAATTACTAAGTAAACTTGTTACATCTAATTCAACATATACATATATGTATGTATATTCAATGTTTTGTAATCTGGATCAATTCCAATGTCAATTATAACAATTCAAACAGCTGAATTAATTGAAATAGGTTATCGAATTCTGTATTATTAACAAAGGAGGCATGATACGAGAGAGTCGGGGAACAGTATCTTCGAAGAGAATTCGGTCCTGCAATGCGGAACGCAGCTGCGTGTGAAAATGTCAACGAACGTTGTGTACATAAAACGACGTGAAAGGGCGTAATCCTTCGCCGCTGTAAAAGGTGACATGCACGAGCCAAACAAACCTTTCAAAAGTGAAACCAATTTCGAACGGTTACACTCGCAGCACATTGCGGCTTTGTACTGTATTGAATACGAAGGTAAGCCAGTGATCCGCTTGCGGTCCGTTTAAAAAGCGAACATCGAATTCATAATTGTTTTACTATAGTGCTTATATTGAAAGTATCAAAAAAATATCAACGATAGAGTGAGCACCCGCCTTTATAAAAAAAAAGTTATCAAAAACTCTAGATAATTTGAAGTATGTATAACTTTGATGTGACTCTTTAGGTATGTAATTAATGTATATACATTCCTCTTTAACAAATCACGTGTTTTATGTTAAGTCGATATTTGTGATAAGTTCACAAGAAAAAAGTTCAATCAAATAATAGATTAATTGATGTGATCGTTTAAACTGATCGACTATTAAAAACAATGATTTTTCAGACATTTTTTTAAAAAGTCTCAAGGTACATTTAAATAAATAACAAACCACTCAATAAATGCTTTATCCCAGTCTGGAAAGAGCATGAAACGGCTAATAAAGGAAAAAGAACTTGCACGCTCATTCAACTGCGCTTTGATCCTCAATTGCCATGAATAGTATTTCTAGTTGTTTGTTATCGATGATTTATCCATTAGGGAAAATAAAAATATGCATTTTATATCGTAACATATATTATAAGTGTGTCAAAAACTTAAAATATACTGTGTAATAAGCCCTTTGCTGATGATGGTTGAAATATTAACGTGAAATTATAATTTATACGTACTATGAATACAGAAATAAACTACCGATGTTTTGACTACTTATATATACTCATAGTATATATCAGTAGTCAGAAGATACATACAAAAGACACATTATATATTCGTAGTATATTTTTTGTTAAAATATTAATTGCGCAAAATTTCTCGCTGTGAGTTCTTTTAATTAATAATTGCCAAAGAAGAAGAGCTTTATAAGTTACTCCAAAAAACTGGGATACAAATATTTTATATTTAATTAATTAAGCAAGTGAGACGTCAAAAAAAGTTTCATAATACTTTGAAGTTTAATTAATACGAACCAATTTGGAACAGTTGAAAAAAATTCGATTTATCATTCTTATTTTCAATGATTAAAGTATTACAAAAAGAAATTATTTTTTTTAACTGTTGTAGTATAGTGGAAAAAACTTTCACATATAAAAAAATTAAATTAGTTTGGATTAAATTTCAACAAGTCCTTTTATGTCATATAATGATAACGAAAGAGACCATAGAGATTAACAAAGTGAAAGATAAGAATAACTTAAGTAGGTAAGTACCTACTATAGATACTTTACCTTCAAATAAAGTTATTTCAATACAAAAACGGACATTTCACCATTTTAATATAACACAATTGTTATAAGGTTTTACATCATTATGTTTTCTGTAGAAGCCACTTCTATCAAACACTAATTCTTGTACGTGGCGAAGTTCAGTAAACAACAACCAAAGCCAATTAAAACATACTATTTGATATAATTTTTTTTTATTATTTAAAGACTAAAAATTTTACCTTGCAGTCGGTGTTATTAAAAGTAAGCACCGAACAAGCTAGTTAGGATCTTGTCTCGACTTTAAAGGACCGTATCTTGAAGGCTCGCGGCCCTTCAACTGTAGTTAAGTTTTTCTTTTGTCTTTTTCCTTTTGCAATGTCTCATTTGAGATAAAAGAATCTCACCACGAAGCGATATTAAATGTGCTGCAAAGTCGTAACTGCCACAAGACTCTATCATTGTAATGGTCCCAACGAATGCGATTCTTAATTTTTGCCAGTCAATAATAAGGCTGCTGCTTTCATACTCGTTGAATATATGCAAATTAATAACGCGCGACATCTTTATGAGCTATCTTGCAAATAACACACTTGTAAGTTACAGACCCTGTATAAGATACAGTCGGAGAACATTCCTCAACAAATGTGATGCCTTGCAATAGCAAAACTAAGATATCTCATTCCTTGCAACTGGACCGTGTGAGGCGATAGGACAAACGACCGCCCCGAGCTCTTAATTCAGATCGGATGTTACGGTTACTGCCGTCTCGTCCACCCTCCCCCCTAGCTATACAAACCCCTCTCTCACCCCCTCCGGCGCCCATTACACAGAGAATCCCTAGTTATCTCGGCTTAGCTCGAGGCACTGACTATTGTGGACACGATCAAGATTCAAGATTCTATTTCTTGTACCGCAAGGCCTTTACTTTGAAGTTGTTCTCGTTTTCCATCTTTAATATTATTTTAATAATAATATTTTTCTGGTATCTCCTGTAGTATTTCAAGCGTATAAAAATGTGATGAAATATTCAATATATCGATATGATCCATTCACAGATCAGAGAACATCTGTTTCGAGATCCGGATATAAATTGAGTGAAAGCATTTATCGTGAACACATCTAAGGGAGCTCTTAAACGTTCCAATGTTCTTTGGTGAACAATATTCATGATTTTTTCATAGGGAGATGTAATAGAATAAAACATGAAATGTCACAGAAACCTTCAGTTTTATGATTGTGTAATTAATATATATACGTGTTTACACATATATATCCTTTATGAAATCCTTTCATGTTTATATTATTAATAAAAAAGGCTAACTGTCATTTGTTTGAGAGTATAAATTCCACAACGGATCGTCATTTCAGGTGTGCGGACAGCCTAAACCAATAAAACCGAAATGAACCCAATATACAAGCCGCTACATTCTGCTACGTGAGGACAATGGCAGGTTTTCGTTACGTGACGCCACATAATATAATAATAACTTCATGATATACGTATAACATGACATTACATAATACTAGCCCTTTATAAACTATGTATGCATAATA
This sequence comes from Danaus plexippus, assembly GCF_018135715.1. Taxonomy (NCBI): domain Eukaryota; kingdom Metazoa; phylum Arthropoda; class Insecta; order Lepidoptera; family Nymphalidae; genus Danaus; species Danaus plexippus. The sequence goes on from NC_083549.1 coordinate 8,454,132, forward strand.
ATTGATTGCATACTATACATAATAGAGATCAAAGAAAGAGTAAAACATATCTCAAATTACGGTATGATATTCGTAATATGTTAGTTAGATTAAGTAAACAAAAATATTTTTTTATTATCAGTGTGTTGAAAGAAAACAATCAACGACCATCATTAAAGGCGAGTGGAATTCTTATGAAAGTGATGAATCGTTGTCATGTAATGCAGTGTAAGCTTCTAGCTCTGCACGCACGGAATAAAGGCGACCGTTCATTGTATACGTGTTCCATGTTTGTCGTTAAGGCCAGTGGAGTTACTACCGCCCGCGCCGTCCAAGTTACGTCACAAACACCGCATTATTGTTTTATTCAGGATTTTATTCACCTGTGTATATCGCTCTATAGATTGCATGAATAACACACATCCCGGCTAACTGCGCCCTATAATAAATTCGCTTTTATTGCTCGATATATTTTATTCTTTATTTAGTGATTGTGACGCCATTTGAACCGTCCCTTCGATACTGTTTGATCGTTCCTGTTTGGCGCTGATTGAAGTGAGTGTTTTATGTCGTTTGAATACAATCAAATTTTATCATGATAAATCATAATACTCTTTATGAATTAATGTGATTTTGATTGCTGGCTTCAGGTTCAGTTGAATATCAATTTGATGTTCGTTCATTGATTTTCATTAGATATACTTTATATAGTAAATTAATATATATATGTGGAGGAACAATTTTTCTATTTACACTAAAAAGTTCAAAACAAACGATTAAAGACACGCTTCAAGTGACAGCAAGAGATTAATTCTTTCATTCTGTAAGGATCAGATTTTTTTATCAAAATGTAATATTGTCTGGTATTGACTAGTAACGAATTTAATAAATAATCAAATGTTTTGAAATTTTTTGCGTACTATTTAGTATTGTACAAAGAATATGTTATTCGTTCAGTCTTGACTATGGTATTTTATTATAAAGATGAATAGTAATCCTAATAATAACTTATATTGATATAATCATATCTAAGATTTTCAAGTGCCCACATTTAAATGAAAATATAATTAGGGCACGGCCAAAAACAAATCGAAACGTCGGAAAAATGTAGAACTCATTTAAAATCCGAATAATTGAGTTTTATTTACTAATCTTCATGTTTGAAAATAAGATGTTACTGCATTAAATATCTGAATACGTCATATAGAGTGAGAGTCGCGGCCTGCCAGCGGGTGAACGAAAACTAGGAAACTTACATAGACTTATAGCTTAATAAGAATTTTTATCTATTCCAAAGGCAACATGGTAGCCATGATTTTTTGTTAGCTGTATCTGCTGGAGTGGTGTGAGGAATCCTCTGGTTCTTGCTGCCAGTTGTTCGTCTCACGGAGTCGGCAGTTCCACTCGTTATATGATATTCTATCCATACGCCAGTGCTGCCTTAGCGATTTTTCTTCAATTTTTCATGTATGTTTCGCGTACGTGACATAATAATATTCGTTTGATATCTTCAAAAACGAACGTTATTTTTCTAAGAAATATTTCTTCTCTTAAGTAACACTGAAAAATTTGCATACTTTATTATAACTCGGTTATTTACGACCCTTTTCTGTTGCCTTTTATTTGATCGCTTGTTTTATAGTTGTCAATATTTTAAGATTTGTTTCATAATATTTTTTTAACTCTTTTTATGTAGCTCTACAGCGCCTGTAATAAAATGGGATATAACTTGTACAGAAAATAAAAAAACATGGAAAATTTATGTAGTTCCTGACGTATATAACACTTTTTCTATGGACAAATATACATATATGCCCACATTTAATTTTTTAATTTATTTATATAAATTGTACCAGTTTTTTTTCAATTCCCATAATTAAAACATTTACAGTTTGTGTTCTAAGTGATTGCGTCGTAAAAAAAAGTTATAAAAATGCAACATTTAATAAGCGTGCATAAATAACATGCACGAAATGCAAGTTCACACATGCTCAAAGTTCGCCCACTTTGTTTGACAGCTCGTTTTTTATTTTTATGCAAACTACAGAATACATGCTCATTAATATCAAAGATCTAACACACTTGTACTTCTAGTATTAACACATTTGAGGCATGTGCCGGATGATTTTATTAGTTCATTATTAGTTTTAAATCTCATTTCATAATATTTTAGAAAAGTAACATTTTTTGTTGATGCAAACTACAAAATAGGCTGTATATATTGTGATGAGGATTAATTTTTATTCAATAAAAAATTAAACAAGCATAATAAAAATAAACAGTTCGAATTCAACTTCAAAATTAAAATATCACTGAAAAGAATCGGTAAATATCTCCCCGAGGGCCATCGAGCTGGCAATCTTCCACCAATTCTAGAAGATCGAGTCATTAGTGCATTTGTCGGTGTATAACTCAATGGCGACAAGAAAGAGACTAATTAATGTTCATGATAGCGAGCTTCATATCTGATGTAAAGATATTAAATGCTTCTGTTTCATTAGCTTAAAATAACGAGAACTGTATGAAAATCTTCTTATTCCATACATCTATTAGGTTGCAATTTTCCTCGACATAGTCTTTATTTAGTTGTCACATATTTTGTTAAGGTAAAAATGACATATTGAATTAAAGTAAAAAAACTTAATTATATATTTCCCTCTACGTTTTAAACGTCCGCTTGTTCAGAACAGAAGACTTACCAGAATTATATTCACAAGTTAAGCTCTGGTTGGTGGTTGAATTTTAAAACAGATGAGATTTACCATTTAGGAGCGACATGCGACACTTTTAAATAATTTTATTGAAGTCAACTTTGGAATTAACTTTACCTAACTATACGGATTTGCCGGATACATTTTTATTTATATCCGACATTTGAAATGATGTTAAGTATCCGTGTTAAGTTTAAATAGAACCGTTAATTTATTTTATTAATACATTTAGAAGAAAATTAAAAACATCAATTTACCGCGTTGTGTTTGGTTCAATTATATTGAAATGAAATTTGTTTAAAATGAAATCTAAACAGAATTTCAATAAAATAAACGTTTTAATAAATAAAGCTCTCTTGAAAATAAGGTCGATTTGAATCTTCAACATGTTCTTATTTAAATATGATTTGTAGGTCAAAATTGTTTACGGTTTCATTTGTTTGTATCGGATTAATATTGCAGGATGTTTGTAAGTTTACAGGCGGCTGACTTAAATTGAATATTATCTGAATTCGAGTCACGCCCCCGCGGATTCATTCCGCCGACCTTTTTATAATTTAATCTTACGCCTTGTTACAATCAAAATGATAAAACTGCGCTCACTCTGAACGCTTTTAATCCCCTTCACGTAAGAGCCCTGTCACGAATTGAAGTAACGAGAAAACAGACGTGCGTTTAGCATAAAAATAATTAAACTCTGTACAATTTTTTTTATTCAAAAAAATAAATATTTACTGAATGAAATATGCGACAAAATTTGTTTTCTGTTATTAATTCTGGCGTTATATTAAAAATATAATATTTTTATTTACACCGTATAAAAAATACAAGTTATGAACTAGTTGATAGTTCGCTGGACGTTTTAATTTCAAACAAGCGCGCTTCAGACGTCCCAGACGATGATAAGGACACTAGCTCGACACCTTTTCACTGAACTAATTCAAAGGAAACTAAACGACGATCTGAGAACGTCTAAAGAGGCATTTGACTACAAATATCAATGAAAGTAGATTTCGAGCAGATTTTAAGAGAACATCATTTGTTAAAAATGCTTTCTAACGTTTTTATTACACTCTGAAAAGACACGAACTTGTCTAAATAGATTAAACAAATAAGGCTACAGGAAAGCAAGATAAAGTAGGGGTCAATCTAATTATTGACGTATTCGGAACGGCAAGAGCCGCTGTGGCTCCCACTACTGTAATAACTGTAACTATATTGTGTAAAGTTTGGATTACGTGCAGGGCTTAGGAAGTTAGTTTGAAAGTTGTGAGTGTGTGGCGACAGGTGTTTCACAAAGTTAACCGTTAATAGCTTTGAATAGTTCCAACACATTGTACTGTTGCAGAGATTTATAATAAAAGAATGCTCTATTAAAGAGACTGTGTTTTTTTTAATTTAAATAACTTGTCCGTTGCCGTATCTTCTTCCGGCAGAAATCTGACAAGTAGCTCCTAATAGTTTTGAACTTTTTGTCCGAACTACGTGGTATTAAAAACCTTTTTGTCAATAAATCTATAATTTTCCAAGCGAGACAGTAACTGCTCTTACATAACGAAATAGGTTAATGAAAACGATGATTTATAAAGTCATTACTTACGGTGCTTAAATATTATAAGCAAGCAAAGATATAGATACCAAATAGGCCTATAAAGGAGAGGACAATATTAATAAACATAAATTTGATTACGGCCATCATTGATAAGTCATGCCTATTTGGCGAGACTCAGATGAATAAATATGCATAATTCATTATGAATTTGGAACTAAATATATGATAGTATTTATATCAGTAGTCGTAACATTATATTAATTCTAGCTGACCAAGAACCGAAAACAATACAAACTCAATAAATTAAAGTGTATCCTATAGATAAAACTGGTGCTTATTATAAAATTGTATTAGTGGGTCGGTTGTGGTTTACAAAGCTAACCTCATATAATATAGATCAAAACGAGTTAACATCATGGAAAGAGCATTAGCGGGGATTGATGAGTGTATTGATAATGCATGAGATGAAAGCCGGAAGCTCTTTCTAATTTACATAAATCGTAGTATGCGTTCTCAATAGTGTGTTTATGCCAATATTACTTATATTCATCATATCTATATAATGATTAAATATATGAGTCTTTGTTTTTAATAATATATTATATATAATGTGGTTAATATCGGTTGGAAATATAAATAGTTCCAGGTGTATTCATTAACATTAATTCTGGATTATCTGGATCGTTATTAATTTTCTTTTCAAACTTCGAGTGTAATTTGAAGCGGTTTATATTAAATAAATATTTAACAGTTATAAACGACGGATGCATGCCAATTCTTAAAATATATAGGATCACGTTAATTAAAATATTTCACTCAGTTACTTTAATGGATAATACGATTTATTTCCGACAAATTTTGAATACGAAATCTTTCATTCTGTTATAGGAAAAAACTCTTTATGACTAAAATAACATGAGAATAAAAAGCCCGGAGTTACCTTCGAGGGTCAGAGGGCTAACGAAGGGTAACACGGGAGTTGATTTCATTATGTAATTGCCAGCTCGCAATGATTCACGAATAATGTAAATGTGCTAAGAAACTGCTACAGACATTCCAACGTGAAGTCTTTTGTGCCTTTTTGGATATATTTTTGCTATATTTATATAAAAATATTGTATCACATTAATATTAGTTTGGTACAATTAATAAAACATGTCTATTTTTAGTATGTGTATTGATAAAAACTCTGTAGACTCCTGAATGAGAAAAATCAATACGTCTGTTCGTATTTATACTATACATAGAATGACATTATATGTAACGAGATATTCCCAATACACGAGCGGTATCTTTATTTCCATTACCATAATCACAAACAGGTATTCAATATTTTTTGTATGAAAAATGTTTGTATCAAAGAGTCGCGGTGCATGTTAACATTGAATCAGAATTTTCTGAACGGAGGGCTGTGTAAAACATACATTATGCGGTAAAACACGAAACGATGTTTGCTAGACTTTTGACATATCTGAGTTCAACGTGAGTTATGCGAATATAAAAGTAGTTGGGACGATGTTTAAAACAGAATTAGATAGCGGTTCATATCTTGAGAAAATTCTTACTTAGATTTCGTTCCTAATAATAAATCTTTTCCGTAGCTACTGCTGATACTATACCGCCAACGTTAATTTAATATGTACAAAGGCAGTTTATATAGAATAAATAAGAAACATATTTACGAATTTAAAATAAACTTAGGAAAAATTACCTTGAACTTCTCGCACATATATGATACGAAAATTCATTAAGATTTGTCACTGTGTGTATTATCACTAAATGTCAAACACAAGTATATTCTACAGATGAACTCGAAATAATCAATTAATAATTATTGGCGAGCATTGACCTGTCGTGGGTTTGGAGTAAGTTATACATTTTATTTATTCTTTTTAATTGTAAAGAGAATGTTGTTAAGATGAATATTTGTTACTCAAACACGCTGAGTAAATTGATCATAAATAATCTTCACTTACCTACCCTTAACTTTCAACTTCGAGTAACTATTATGAATTAAATATTACTTAAGTCGGATTATATATAAACACATAAAAGGGGGTGAAATTAATTTGTGTTAATGTTTAATTTAAAATTACATAAAGGTTAATCATATTACACAAACAAAGAACCGGTTTTATAAATGATTAAAAAAAAACAGTAATAAAGTCTTCAATAAACAAACACAGGTTAAAAAATGATATCATAAATTCTAAACAAATAATTAATATCCAAATTGTCAACCGTATTGAATCCAAAAATGATAATATGAAAAAACCAATTTGATTGAAAAATAACTACTTTACCAAATCAATTTAGTAGCGTTACTCTAGAAGAAATATTGTATTATATATTATCTTATAAAATTTAATTATACAATATGTAATGTCTTTACATATATCGAATCATCAAAAGAATTTTAAACCAAATGTCACACTGTATCAACGATGGGTGTGATTTAAGGGTACGGTATAAATATCATTAATAGCATCAATGAAGCGCTGGAAGTCTATATAACTTCAGACTCTTTTTCATATTTGATCTAAATAGACTAAAAAATCATTGTCATTTATCACGGTGTGAACTAGGAGACCTCTTGCACACCTCGCTGTCCATGACCCCGCACGAACAGTAAAAAAAGATCAGTTGACTGATCAAAGAAAAGTTCCGAATCGAAAATATGTTCATCCTGTTATGTATCTAAGGAATAATGTTTATAGTTTCTAATGGAGCGAAGGTCGAAGGTGAAACTATTAAATCGTGTTACGGAACCCTTTTAAACTGTTTTTTACAAAGGTGAAGGACAAATCCTTGGAATTACTTTTGATCGCATTAAATAAAGTTTTTATTGGGTATAAGAGAGTTTCAAAGGGTTCCAAGGTAACATTAACATTATTAACTTCGTTTCACTTTTCACTTTTTACTTTAATATCGTTTTCTTAAATAAATAATATGAATGAGGAAAAATGTTTCTGATGTTTTTAAAAAGGAGATTACAGCTATCATATTTTTATAATATATTACTGTAAAGAGAATTAACTTCGACGCTTTATTTCATTGCTATTTATTATTCTTGGTAAATCATGGTTTTTCTTTATATCAAATAAATCTATGTTTGCACAAGCAAATACCTCAGTGTATCCAAACACCCTACATTTGATACTTACGCTGATAAGTTATCAAGCGAGAGTATTGAATTTTTCCCGCGAGCTAATCGCGCTTGGCCGCGCTCCAGAGAGTAAATCTGCAGTCGTGATTAAATGTGCCGTCACAATGCACTCGATTGCATTATCAAGGAAGGTTCGATGCTCAAAGGCGAGCTTAGCTCGACTTTTGTGTAATAACTTGTTGAGAAATTCTTCCACTCTTTCTTACTTTTAAGGAGAGTAAAAATGTATGTCAGATAATTTTATATATAAATATTACACTAATATGTTATAACTTTATTGAGATATTCACTTAATGTTTTAGTTAGGAAGCACAACTGATTCATTTCCCTAATAAGTTTTTTTTTGTTATTGAACAAAATTTAATATTACTTTCCGAAATAATTGAAAATAATAAAATAAAATGAATGAGGACGAGTAATGAGTTTTTCGAATAAATACGCATTTATAATTACCTTTGCTACAAAATCAAATTAAAGAACAGAGAATTGAGAGCGAAAAGGTTTTCCTCAGGGACTATTACTCCACGAAACTCGAAAAAACTGTCAAAAGACTATTAGAACGACCAGAGCCTGAGGCATTAAGTAGCTACCTCCTAACTACCTTTGAAGCTGCAGTTCGTTTCTTGAAGTATCTCTCTTGTAATTAAAGTTACAAGGTTCAACTTTTCAATTAATTTTGCACCGTCTTTTAGAAGAATGTCACATAATGGTGGAAGTTTCTGATATATATTCTTTAAAGGAAAAATAAAATACATACCGATTATTAATTTTGAAATTGTTATTAATGTTAAGTATGTCTCAGTATTTCTGTCACTACCAGAGGTGTTGTATGTTTATAGTACTACTCTATTTAAATTCACTCAACCATTACTGAGTTGACTCTCACACACGAAGGCAAACACTTTGGCTAAAAATAATAAACAAACACTGGTCATATTAAACCAGAATTTACAGGTCAGCAACCAGAAGAATGTGAGAATAAACTGAGGTGAAATCATATAAATATGTTAACTGCGTATATATCATTATTATACACAACGGTGTAGCTCATGACACTCAGAAGGTCCTCGTTATACAATAAGAGACATTTTTTGTATTTTATTTTACTGGTATACGTGTTCATTTATTATGAACGGTTCTTATATTACAGACAAACCTTACTTTTACATGGCGCTCTTCACTAGATACTTCGATTGAAAAAATATTCAGCAATTCTATTTATTAAAATGTCTAAATTTATCTCCAAATTAATCATAACATCATCATCATCATCATCATCAGCCTATCGGAGCCCACTGCTAAGCAAAGGCCTCTTCTCACATGGAGAAGGTTAGAGCATTAATCACCACGCTTGCTCAAGACGGGTTGGCGATTTCAATCTTATAATTAGAAATTATAGACCAGGTTTCCTCACGATGTTTTCCTTCACCGTCCGTCAGTGGTGTGTAAATACTCTTAGAAAACATATGCTTCGGAAAAGATCACATTGGTACTTGCCAGGTTTCGAACCCGCGCCCTCACGTTTGAGAGGTGGGCCTTTAACCTCCAGGCCACCACGGCTATAATTTGGATTAATATTAATTATAACGTACAGATCTAATTACTATTAATCAAAATTATATAAAAATCATTGAATTTACTTAGAAATGAAAATACATTTTACTTAGTGGTTTTTACTACGGAAAATTTTAAATTAATTTATGAATTATCAAGAGATTTCTCACTAGCTAGATTATGGAATACAAGATCTGAGAATTGTACTATCAACACATAAATTTCCTTTGTAAAGAATAAATTATTTTATATAGAATTTGATATAGAGAATATTAAATTCCTACAGACTTTCTAATAATATGACTTTTATTTTTACTTAAATTAAATATATGTAATTTGTACGTTTAGGTTTTACAAAGTATTATATAATTCTATTAAGCAGTGGCTGAAAATTGGATATTTTTAGCTAAAACAATTGGAAGCTCTGCGACTAAACGTATTAGTGCCGCGGTTGGTCGTGACTCGCGATGATTGAGTTATCATCAACCAAATACTGACCTTATGAGGTTATTGCATTAAAAACTGTACTTCTCTCATATTTTTTTACGATAATCCATAATTTTCGTAATAATAAATTTCATGTATTATTTTAAGTCTCCATGAAATAGATAGAAATCAAATAAAGTAATCATATATGTGTTCCAAAAATTTTTCTTCTGTTGCTATTTCGATAATTTATTATATTGACTATTCAATGAAGTTTTTAATTAGAAGTCAGGAAAATCTCTTTTAACGATTTCGTTAATTCTACTATTTGAATATCATGAAATATTTTTTAACAAATTAGTTAAATAAATTAAGTTTTTATTTTTGTTACATTAATTAAACTATGTTTTAAGGATTTAGTACACGATTAATTATATTATTATTTATTATTTACACATTTTCCCAACGTGTCAATTACTTTACAGCGGCCGTGATCATGACAGACGAGATGAAAGTGTCTTCGATAAAATTTTTGTCATGTCTCAAAAAATATAAAGTTTATTTTAACGCAGAAAATATTCTCAAATCGTTCCCTTTTGTTTCTTCTTTTCAAAAAGAAAATATTAGGCACTTCAAAAAAAAAAGTTTCTGTGACAAATCGGGATAATTATGGTTTTTTCCCTGGCCGAAAAAGTGTTCAAAAGTTTGGTTTTTAAAACTGCATTCTTCATTTATAGTATAGGCTCAAAAATTCACTTATTGATAATATATGTTTTTTAATGTATTATGACAAAAAAATAGGACAGAATCCACTTCCAAGCATTTACTACGGCTCTTATTCTTTTTCAGTATATTATAAGAAATTTACAAGAGAAAATTTAACTTTGAACATTTTGTATTTAGGATGCTGGGTGCGTGAACACTTCGTTAATAATAAATGATTATTTCATTATATTTACATAATATTGATATTGTTTGATAAGGGTTTCAACTAGAAGGGTAGGGATATCGCCTACACAGGAGTACTTGACAAAACAGAAGGTTTGAAAGCCAGGGCCCTGGAAATACAATTTATCTGATCAAAATCTATCTCATGTCATTGGAGTTGATTGAAGTACACGATATTGTACCTTATCATGATTTATCAAAATATCAGACAACTAATTCAGTACTGTCATGTTTATTAGATGTCAAATACAATTCTACATAAACAGAGTATTAGACGAACTTAGATATTCCAAATCTGATTATAAATTGGAGCAAATTTCGTGATATTTCACGGAATAAAGGCTACTGTTGAATTATTAATATGACATTTCCACAATATTTTGATGCTGCCCCGAAGATTAATTAAGCGATTGACATTAATTTTAACAAATATCTGTTTCTTTATGAATATTCATGTCGTAGTTGGAGAGAGTGAACGTGGGTTATTTCACTTATTACAAATTTTCCAAATTCTTAATTATCATGATGAAATCCGGCGCCGGTTCAACGAGCGTATAATGTAATGAAACCGGCGAATAAGCTAACAAAATGGTGGAATTTGAAAATTAACTCATTCAATTTAAAGAGCACATTCGTGATGTAGATTGAAATAACCAAATATAATTCGTCGGAACTCAGCGCTCGTGATCTCGTCTCGAGGCGTTTTAATTTAATTAAAAAAGACGGATTTTAACTAATTTCGTCGATACGGGGATCTGTTAGGGAAATTGTTTGATTGGTACTCACTAAACTCGAATATAGACTTAAATAATGGACTCTATGGTGTGTTTTTAAAGAATATATTTCTATACAACATAATACAGCACTGTTAATACACTATATAATAATTTAAATGTTTAAAGTAACATATCAATCCATAACAAAGAAACAAACCATCAAGGCTGTACAATGGTAACGTACTAATAATGTTCAGCTTTTAAAGTGATTGATGACCTTAACGTGCTTTTTGTATGAAGTCTTTAAGTTGAATTTTCTAATGAAACGAATCGACGCGAATAGTGAAATGGTAATGAAAGAAATAAATGTTATATCTATAAACTTAATAAAATCGTATAACGTTAATTCTGTTACCATTAATTGTTTTATTACATTTAGATCTCATAAAGTTACACGCGTACTATGAAATTACTGAATAATCCTCACTCTGAAATAATGCTTGGGAAAATCATTATGAATAAAGCAATTATTACTATTGGCAAAATTTTTAACAACAATGCTTTATACAAAGCTTTTAGCGTGGAAACGAAAAATTGTCTGAATGTTGATTAAATTTAAATTATGTTTTATTGTCATATTAGAAAATATGTAAAAACGTATCGCTAACTTCTAGGAAATATATTAAAGGCGAAAAATAGTTATGAATTTGAACTTCTTACATTGTTCCTATGGAATGCGGATCTTATCTCACGAAATAAATGGAGCAAACTTGTGGATGCTGTTGTAAAAGAAATTATTCTTCAGTTTTTTCTTACAATAGCTGTTATTCAGATAGAGTATCAAAAGGTATAATATTAAGTAAATATTTGTTTTTTTATATCAGTAAATTATTCTAACATCAGAGTCTTCTCTTAGATCTTGTACGAGTCGCAAGTGTTGCTACAAATGCAAAAGAATAGTAATGAAAAAGTTTCATTATGCAGGTCGAACTTACGTTGACTTGTTTTCCATATAATTTTTTTTTATATTTATACGGATTATTAAAATATAAAATTTTACTTTACACTAAATCTCAGCATATATATATATATAGCTGAAATTAGATTTAAAAAGTCGAAACATCTGATTTGGTATAGTACTGAAAGTAGACGTGACTTAACATCAAAAATCGTCATATTTTTAATAAAGCTATATTTATGAAATAAAATGCAAAAACGATAAGATATTCCGTCAGCTTTACCAATCCACAGTTATATTCATGATCCGCTGTAACGTAATTTGCCATTTAATAAAAAACATAGTCTGTGATGGCGTGGCGTGTTCTACTTCAATTCGGATGTAGTTGTTTCGGCAATTTACAATCTCTACTGTATTAGACCACGCCTTTCGTATTAGCACTCGCCAAATGGGTGTCGGCTTTCACTCGAATAACAGACTGAATTATTATACAAGTGATTGCTTACAATTTTCCCTAAAATAACATTCATACTGACCTTTAATAACTATAGTATAGGTTCATTTATCTAATATGTATGGTAACGTAACTAATCATACAAGGGCAAATCATTTTATATTAGAAAAAACGGAGCAATAGTTATACCACACTGACCACCGAAACAATAATAGTCCTCCGGGACTACACGCTGGCAATAAGTTATGACATTTGGTGTCTTATCTTAGAATAAGTTCAGCAACATCTTCGTCTTTTTGATTTAAATGAACTTAAAATAAATTTCGAATATTTCGATCTATATACTATAAATGTCCAATTGTTATTAAAACTCTGTTGCTTTAAAAATCTCCGTCCATCCATTTTTAAGTGAAAAGACATAGTTTAGAGTATTACGGTTGAATACTCGCGTCGTCCGCGAACAACGGAATTTAAGAAACGAAATAGTTATAAACTTGGAAGACTTTTATTTTTTAAGGTTGATTTAAATTCGTCTCAGTTCATTGTGTATGGCCGCGTTCTTTTCTTGACGGCTACAAAACGTATCTGATTCTATTTGAAAGACGTCGAAATGACCTTTGTTCCATTCTTTTATGTCAGCATTTCCTACCCGGGGGCTGGTGGGTGAGAGGGCTATAGACAGAAATAACGAATGCCCTCAGCGAGCCTCTTGACCAAGTTTGTAGTTTGACGCGAATGTTACAATGAATCGTAAAATATAAATACATTTCACTGCCAAATGTTGTATCAATTTTGTCATAAAATTCTCAATCACTACACTCTAAAACCGTAACCCAAAGCAATCATATTAAAATAATTTCTCAATTTTTTAAACACTTTCAATTTCCGGTTTATATATTAATTTTATATTAAAACTGACATGACTATAGACACCTCCCACCAAATTGGTCCGCTGTAAACAAATTACCGTTGCTGAGGAACGAGCTGCGTCAAAATTTCGTCGCGGCGAGTTAGTGCAGTCATTGCAACACGTCTTTAACTAAAACTTCCTGATTGTTCTTAGTTGTATGTGCATAAGAACTTGAATATTCGGTTAAACTATTAAGTAAATGGATGGAGTAGAACAAAACTATAAACTGTATGTGAATTATTCGAACAGTAATTCTATATATTACGTTAACGGACTTTTAATACGTACGTGAATATTTAATGAATGTATTAATGTATTTCGATTAATTATTTTTGTACACGTTTTTAAAATTTAAATATTTTTATATATTCACTCAAAAATCTCTGGCGTAGATTCCAAGCAATGCCCGGAGCTACAGAACTTAGAACGTTTGTGACAGTTCTGTTTCTTCTATTCAATAATTTAACTCTATTCAATATTTAATAATATGATATAAATTTCTTACAGAAATTATCCATTATATAATAATATAAGAAATATTAATGCAATCTCTTTAATTTGAAAACAATAACAACCAAAAATTATTATTAGTAATACTTATTACATTGTTTTAATTCAAATACATATTTTTCAACGTGTTTCAAACTCTTTACCTTTGAACGAAAAATATATTGAACTTAAAATATTAATTTTTTACATATCAAAATATATAAAACGAAATAATTAGGAGGAGGAGTATTATAACATATTCTAAAATAATTTAAATTAATCAATCGTCAGGTGCTTTGTCACATTGACCAAACCAATTCCAATTTGTAGCTTTCACATAATGAAATCGTTTATGTTTTAGTTATTTTATTTATTGTACTACAACAAACATTTAACGAAACTCGTTTTCCAAAATGAATTATATTTCCATGATGAACGATGTAAATAGCGACATCACAACCTCTTAAGAAGACGAGATAAAATTTTGGAATTCTTAAAGTTGTGATGAGTTTGATGAACAAAGTTTCATGTCAGATCCAACTCTTTAAGCGAATGTGCCAAGTTGAAGTGCTCGCATACGCATTACGACGTATATTTAACTTTCCTAAAATGACTCCTTTATAATGATAAGATAATTTTGTTGAATTTTAATGACTACTGAAATGAAATATAACATTTGTGTAAACAATTAATGGTCTCTGTGACATTGAGTGTTCATCTTGACTTACGAATTCATGTCGAAGGAGAAAAATTAAGACGATAGAGAAAGTAAAGTCGTGCTATTATTAAGGTAGAATATTGTTCATACAGCAAAATACAAATGTCCCATTACGTATTCCGTGATAGAAATCAGGCGGCAACTGTGATTTATAAATCTAAAAAGTTTGTGAGCGAGGGTTAGCATCGACCCTTTTAGGCTGGTACCTATTACGATATAGATTAGAAAACTTTTTTGCTCAAAGGTTAATATTTATCAAAACAACAATATAGCTTGGGGGTATCAAGAAAACTATGGCACGCTAAATTTTTCTTTCGTATTGTCATTTAAATATTTTTTTTACACGTTTCAAACAAATGGTTTAATATTTCAATATTAAATCGTCTTAGAACCTGATTCTGTAATAATTTTTTAACAAGTTAACGAATACCTAATGAATATTTATAGTAAAATTACAAAATAAAAGTAAAGTGATCACATTTTTGCGTAAATTTATAGGATTTATTAAGTTTGCTATATTTTGTTGTACATATGAGATAAAATGTTGCACGTATATTTTCGTGAATATAAAAATTAAATCAGTTTGATATTCTGAATATTTGAAAAAAAAGAACAATCCTGGGGTAAGTAGTAGCATATATCTTTTTATTTTTATTCATATATTTATTTGATTATTTCATCACATGACCCACAGAAATAGATTCATTTTAAAATAATAAGAAGACATATCGACTCTATTCATAAATCAATAATCCCAACATTATATATACTTACCAATAATATTGACTTAGCTGAGTTCATTAGTATATACGCTGGAAGCTGATTTTATTTATTAAATCCAACCATTAATCAGAAAAGAAAATAAAACCATATAACTATCAGCACCAAGCGAGCGCATCACATATTGAAAAGAATAAATATGAGGCAATAAGCCGGTGACGAGGGACGACTGCTGGCGACGCGACTTACAGAAATTGATCGCCGCCCAAAACGTAATCACACACAAAACAATCTTGAGAGTTCTGTTACGGACAGTGCAGTTATCTGCCGGCTGTTTGATTATATCGAAGCTCACTATGGACAGAAAATATTAACTAAAAGAAATCACGGTAGACTCGCAACTGTCGGATAACTCTCTGAATGTGACAGTGGTTTAGTTCAAAATTATGAAGGTAACTTACTGACTGCCAATTCATTCAGTTCATTCCTTTTGCTAAAGGTATTTTTTTAACTGTATAATTTTTGCAAGATAATATATCATACAAATTCGTATCAGTATCTCCTTTATAATTTGTGCACATTGCATATTCTAAAATGTTAAATAAAAATTAACTTTTCCTTTTATAATAACAAGCAGGTCTATTCAAATGTAACGCATTAATAAAAAAAAACACCAGCTAGACTTTCTTTTTCTTATCTTTAGTTGACTTTAAAAGTATATAAAAGAAAATCTTTAAAACAATAAGGAAGGATAAATAAATATAATTTATATTTTCTCAGCGAATCCTTGGGATATGAAAAATGAGACTATACCTATATTTGTAACAAAATTTTAAGTGTACAATTTAAGCAGACGCCGCCACAGTTGCTTAACAGAACAAGCGAAACATTGTTACCAATGTTGTCTTATCTGGAGAGATTTACAACTTCGCGAACTTTACTCAGCGTGGACTTACCAGCAGATGTAATTAATACAGGACACAGTTCTTAACAACAAAATAGTTTGTTTTATTCCTAGTCTTTATAAAAGTGACGAAATAGTTTTCTTCAAACGATTAGTTGAGTGGTAAAAAGTGTTTTGCTTAAACTATCGGCCTGCGAGTTAACATAGTGAGGCTTTATGTACTTCATATATTATTTTTTAAATAAATGTTCTTATTATATTATACTTTAATATATTGTTGATATTATGGATATTTTTTTATGACACAGTTGCTACTAATATCACAAATCTTAGTTATTTAATATAGCAATCAATTAATCACATACTTTTTATTAAATTGAATCGTAAATAATACTATTTTATGATAAGTCTAGATTATTAAAATAATAAAGAATATTGTATGAAATGATTCTCTGCCACAAGAAAATATGGAATATTTTCCTTTTTAATAATATATTGTAAATTGGTTCAAGGAGACCATTTCTTTTATTCAAAGAAGACCTGTTTTGTACTTCGAAATAAAATATATAATGATTTATTACTCGTAACGTCCTTGGTAAACCAAAAAAGTACAAAAGAGACATTACAATTCAAATTACGTGACATTAAAGACTTCGGATAGTGAACGTTATATAGAATATGTAAATATTATTGATTGAGACGGGTTTTACTTTAGAATATTTTAAAGTTTGTTTAAATATAGGTAACTTCTACTAGGACAAAGAAATCATCTCCAAATTATTTAGGTGAATCTCAAAACTACATAATCTTTACCTTCATTGTTCATTATGTTCCAATTTTTTTCTCTATTTTTATCAACACGTACCTTTGATGAGATGCGCAGCAAGAACGAGCGCGGCAGTGAACGCATGCAGTCGCCACGCGCACGCGCACATGATGCATGCACCGCCTAGAAAAATATAAAACGAATACATAAGTATACGAGTGAATTACACAAGGAACAGACCTCAAAAAATTTATTGGACATCAAATGACATAGGTTCTTTTTTGTTAGCAATCATTAATCACAGCTTCTATCAAGCTATTGAATATAATCTTGAGGTGATGAAGAAGAAATGTAAGAAGTACTTATATATGTACATATAGCAAATTCAGTGCACAGAGTTCGTGTCTTCTCAAGGCTAACAACTTTGTTCAGGTGTAGCTTTTGAACGACCCATTAACTATGAAACGAGGCAATAATACACTAAGACATTACCATCTATTAGCAATAGAGCATTAGGATCCAGCTTTTGAATTAAACTGTGATTTAGTAATAATTAACTTTGCCATAAAACTCAAGATATTATTTTCATCATAAAGACGATAAATAATCACTTGCAGTAATACATATAAATCATAATCTTCATCTATATCAAGCACATACTTCTGTAACAATAAACACGATATTTTAACCGTAATATTATTATTTGTTTGTAAATAAAATACTTCAAGTTAGAGGGAAAGAAAGCCTTCTTATCTCCATTTCATGAAATGAAATGCAGCTTAACTCCGGAGCCCATATTCAAATAGCAGCCGATACACTTTATCTAGTCTAAGAAATAAAACCAAAATCTTAGAATAATACATATATGAAAATATACATATTTAAGCTTACCAGATGGAGATTGTAATAGGAAACTTTCTTTGTTGTACACATTTTCTGTCTTAGTAATAATTACACGTTGTGTTACTGATAAATAAAGTGATAATCAAAATCTAGAAACGGCATTGTTTTGTAACACCATACAAGGATAGCATTACGCACTGTAAGCCTAACAAAATAGTATTTTCCCAAAAATGTTTATCCTTAATTTGTTTCTATTATTTCCTATACTCTGTAACAAATTATAATAGTTGTAATTGTTTAAAAAATTAATATTATTTCAGAAATGAATCGTTGAAGTTTTAACATAAAAAGTGCTGCTGTCGTTCTTGTATATAATGTTGCTTGTGTGATTCCATAACGAGTCCAGCTATATGTCAACTGAAATATATCCACGAGTAAAGACAAAAGTATCCAAGGTCGGTGTCGTGACCGGCGACAGTTATGGTACCTCGCTGTAAATAACAGCTCCTGGGTAATCTGTATCGACAACTATCAACATCTATTGAGACACGCCATCGCTTGCTTGACAGAGATTTATGTGATTTTTATCTCCTAAGAACTTTTAGATTATTTTATCATTGATTAATTGGAGAACATTTTTATTAGTAAGCATTGAAAGAATGAGCAACTACATAAAAATTTATTTTATAATAAATATAAAAATTTACTTTTTAGCACAGCGTTAACATTAAACGTAGTCATAGACGAGCACAAAGTTTAGTCTTATCGTCTTACAAAATTCATCATTGCCCTTAGTGAAGTATTTTAACTATATATAACGGTGGACATATAAGTTTACAGCTGAAGTAAAAAACACTGGAATTTTATAAAGTAAGATATATATAAGCCTCGACTTTGTTATATGTATTGCGGTGACATTTGCCCAATGCGTCACTCCTATAGGGCGATAATAGCGTTACTGGGGTTTATATATAACACTTATCTGGGTGTTGTAGATAAGAAATTAATTTGTGACACTGTTCCAAATCGACTTATTTAATAGTTTTTGTTAGTAAAATTATAACGTTTTTCTAATATAATTTAAGAACATTCCAGCGCCTGAGTAAAAACAAGATAACACAATCGTGTATTGGATATAGAAGTTTGCAAACGTAAATATCGAAAATAA
This sequence comes from Danaus plexippus, assembly GCF_018135715.1. NCBI lineage: Eukaryota > Metazoa > Arthropoda > Insecta > Lepidoptera > Nymphalidae > Danaus > Danaus plexippus. The sequence goes on from NC_083549.1 coordinate 8,473,114, forward strand.
TATCTGGCCTGCTCTAGCTACCATCTGATACGGAGTGAGCAATTTTATAAATACCGCAACTTTGCTACGAACGATTTCAAAACTACTAATCTGATATGGAAATGCACTTTGGAAGTTCTGATTCCTGAAACTGATATCATGTTGGAAGATTATTAGAAAACGTGAAATTTACATAACAGAGAGTTACGAGGTATTGAAGAACTTTTGTCTGTCCAAAACAAAAGTTTTATACCTTTCACTGCTTTGAAAGACTTGCTATAGAAATTATTATACAGTTTTGAGAGCGTTCAGTTTATGTTGAACCATTAATTAGTGAGTTTAAAACATATTTATAATTCAAATGAATATAAAATGAAACTAAGCACACGATTCATTTAATGAATATAAGACTTGTATACAATCCAGAACACTTCAAGCGGCGACTGTAGGAGACATCGGGATACCTGGGTTAATGAATGTATAAAACCCGGCGCATTCTTTTATAAATTTTAATTAAAACAAAATAATAAAACAGCGCAAGAAAAGGCAACAGAAGCGAGAGCAATAAAAGGAGTCCATAAACTTTACTGGGAATATCTTGTTATAAGATGTCCGTGATGTCTGGAGCGAGTTCAAGACGAGTGCGTCTCGTGCAACAACAACTACCAAATTATGTACGCAGAAGTTTGTTTACGAGTGTGAGCAGTTACAGCGATTTTATATATTCTTTACTGGATTTTGAAAGCGCTTTTATTTTGTTTTCTTAAGTGCCCCATAATATGTAATAATCGTCTAAACCATAAAGTATGAATTTGTAAATACGAGTATATATTGTTAATAGTATTGAAGGTTATTATTTATATTAGATCAATGTTTTTTCGATCTCTTTTACGTATGTACACAGCATAATAATAACTTCTTAAGCATAACTTATTTCATTAAAGGACGGATGCTTTTAATTTTGACTAAATAATTATCTTTATGAAGTATTTTATCAAATTTATGAATTTTAGTTCTTGATTCACATTCTTGTATCGAAAAAGCTAAAGATAAAATAAGGAAAGAAACAAATTATTCAGAGGGGCATAAAAGGGGACTGTAGTTTTTTTAATAAAACTAATATTTTTCGGATTATATTACGCGTATTTTATCATTTTTACGTTTCGGTTACTTTGCAGCAACAGCAGTTATTTGATCACGAGACGAGATCTCGTCTGCCCGTGTTCACGGTCGCGTAGTATAATCCGAAAAATATTAGTTTCATTTAAATGACTACTCGCGAAAGTCTTAGATCTCATACTGTAGTTTTTGTTGATACTAATATTTAATATATTAATATTTTCCAATATATTTTTCCAACGAAAATTTAGTTACATAGATTTTTAACGATTTTATTTATACAAATCTCTTGAAAAGAAAAGCAAGGTTATTTATATTAGTCCTTAATGTAAATACTTCATTAATTTTTACCATATTATGATTTATGTTAGACAAACGGAGTTTAATAAATTTACATTAAATGAACGTTTTGTCCTTATTAACTTTTACTTAAATAGTAAATTAAACTAAACCTCTTATATATTTCCAACCTTAAGTCCAAAATCAAAATTTAAGCATATTTATTATAAGATAAAAAAATTCATTAACCGACAAGTCTTACATTGACTTTTTACTTTTTTACGTTTTTTTAAGAATCACTATTCCCGAGATGTAGAGATTTGTAAAGTACAAAAACCTGTCTTCTTTCAAATATATGTAAGTTAAATATATTGACTGAGATAAGACATGTATTCACCGGTTCCAAGAATGGAAACTACTCTCGACGATCCCAAAGACTTGTAAGAAGTTCTTCCAACTATAAGAAGTAAGGAATGG